>NW_006772616.1:1901040-1956572 GCF_000442215.2 Lipotes vexillifer | reverse complement strand
GAAGAGCGTTAATAGAATGCCCGGCGAAAGACAGACTCCACAATCCTAAGTGTTCACTTGGGGTTCGTCAAATAATGGACCACTGGCCTATTTTTCAAGCCATTTCTCTGCAGTAACTTGACATTTGATAGGATTACCTCTGGATTTTGGTCTGAGTCTCTGCTGTGCCTGAGAAGACTGTCATCTTTTGATTTAAAGATAACAGAGCCGATCACGTGAAAAGGTTCTGCAGACTCAGCCTGTGACTCATAACCAAATATCAAGAAAGATTTTGTCTACAGTTTGCTTTCTTACCTCACTGCTGTAACTGAAATGATCAAATGACTAGTTTCCATTATAAACAGCATCTATTCATTTTATTAAAAAAAAGTCTGACATTCTTCAGAGATGAAATATAAGAGTATCATAAAACTCAGAGGCAATTCTTTTCCCCTGAAGACTCAGAACATTTGCTGATTTTAATTTCAATTCCAAAGTTTCACCAAAAAGGATGAATCGATTTTGCTTCAGCAGAATACCAGACAATTAAAAGTAAAACCTGAACAGGTCAAACATAGATAAAACTAAATTATGAGGCAACAGAATTATACACAGGAGAACAAACAAAACACACCTAAACACTGGCAACGCAACTGACCGTTCAAAATATAGTTAATAAGTTCCCAAACATGCAGGTCCGAATTTTAAAATTAAGCTTCCCAATTGCCAGTTTCAAAAAATGTCATGAGTTTAGAGTAGCCTTTTTTATTATGTATGGTTTTATGTCTTCAGATTTCAAAATTACCTAGCATGCATGTTCACCTTTGCTAAAATTTCCGGGCTGTTTTCATTTCTATTTTAGAAAGGCTAAACAGTAAGATGTGCCTCTGCTTTGCACTCTAATTGCATGTAACTGATTTGCAGAGCAGAACAAAAAACTCATTTTCAGATTAAGAACAGCACCCCAAGAAATAATTATTGTTCTACCAGAAAGAAAATAGTTTCCCCACATCCTTCTCTCGTCACTTATGGCAACTGTTTTCTAGGTTTCTCCCAGGTTGATCTCTTTTATAGACCATCATGCATTGCTCTTCAGGGACTAAAATAATGCAAATGGAAACAAGGAACATACAACTGTTTTGACTACATTCTTCTGCTTGCAACATAACACTTGCCTTTCATTATTTTATCTTCAACAATCAAGGGGTGACTAAACGGTTGCAGGTGGTGATGAAAATAAAAGCCATCCATCATTGTTTATTAGGCATGAAAAAGATACACAATAATGTAATTTAATCTCAGAGCAGACAATTATTTCCACATATTGATAATACAATGTGAAAACTGTCATGAATTCTAATATGATATTTTGGCTTTATTGGTGCACCACGGCCAGCACGACAAATAATGAAATTGAATCAAAAAGAAAAAAAAAGGTAACTGTGTGCCTATGTCAGTATCACGGGGGGGAAACATGTCACCAAATTTTTAAAGCTTCTTCAATATAACTTGAACAAGTCAAAAGTTTGAAGTGGAAAAAAGGCACGCTTTCAGTTTTGGCTACTTAAAACAGAATCTATTACATTCACACCACAATCTATAATCTGAATAAACATCGACTATGTAAGTGTTTTACCATATAAAAGTTTTGAAGACCAGCCAGTCTGCTAAAATATTTGCAAGAAGTATATATACACCATAGGGTCAAATTTCTAACATGTTCTTTGGTTCACTGTAGTCTGGTAAAAATCAGCAGATGAAAACTCTGTGATCTCTACTTTGGGTAGCATACACGTGGCTATTAAATGTAGCAAAGAACGTACCTTTTAGCCAAATAAAGCAAGAAATGGTTGAAAATAAACATCTTTGGTAGGAAAAATCCTGACTGATGAAATGCTTGGTCAAAAAACAGTGAAAGCTAGTTTTTCGTTATGTTAAATGATTCCTATTTCCACTGGGTTGTCGAATTCTATCTCCAAATAGGACTTGGAAGGTGAAAATACGACAAAAAAGAAACAAACTAGCATTTCATCTCCATAGATGGGAACCCAAAGCATCTTATGACATTTATTTCAATAGATTTTTGTTTCTGCCAGAAAGTGATCATGATTAGAGATGGTTTTTAAAGTGACTGTTCATTATACAGTGTACACACACACACACACACACACACACACACACACAGATACATTCATTCTATAGCACATAGACACAGCATTCTCTATACTTTCTCAGAGACTAATTTATTCAGAGTTCACATATAGATCAGAAATGGGATATAAGCTTATTGAATAAGATAAATGACCTCCTCTTAGAAAAATACCTTTCAGAATTATTAAGGAAGGAGAATATTTTAGACTTGGACTGAGTGATGGACAAGACGTGGAAGAAAAACTGTCTCTGAGTGATCACAACACTGCGACCATTCTGGGCTGGGAGAGAAAATTTATATATCATGTGGTTACTCAATTTTATAAAGGGAACCTAAGAACAAGTGTAGGCACTGGGTAGGAAAAAGAAATGAAAGGAATAATTTAAAAAGTCAATAAGCCACAGGAAATCTGGAGACTGTTTCAAAACACCTTACTGGAAGCATAGCAAAAGTATGTGCCAGAGATCAAAGGGACACTGGAAATGTGGCCCAAGTAAGGAAACCAGGGAGATCCACAAACTATGGCAGGTCAGGTGTGAACAAGAATGCAGGCGAGCCAAAAGAGAATTCAAAAGTCCCTTGCAAGTGACTCCAAAGCTAATAAAAATGTTCTTCAAAATAGATCCATGGCAGAAAACCAAGTAGAGAACTAATGGGCTGATCAAGTGACCCACTCTGGGCAAAAGAGATATTCTTGAAGGATGGAAACCCTTGTGACTTTACTAAAGATGATTCATTCATTCATACCTTCACATTAATTCACTCATTCAATTATCCATCCATCCATCTGTCTGATCATCTATTTATTAAAAAAAAATACAGGGCTTCCCTGGTGGTGCAGTGGTTGAGAGTCCGCCTGCCGATGCAGGGGACACGGGTTCGTGCCCCGGTCCGGGAAGATCCCACATGCTGCGGAGCAGCTGGGCCCATGAGCCATGGCTGCTGAGCCTGCGCGTCCGGAGCCTGTGCTCCGCAACGGGAGAGGCCACAACAGTGAGAGGCCTGTGTACCAAAAAAAAAAACAAAAACCCAGAAAACAGAATGCCTACCATGAACCAGACTTTGGGTTCAGTACTGGAATAGAGAATGGTGTAAGCCAATCATTCATTTATTCTTTCTTTTCACTCATTCAGTCATCAATTCATCCACTCAACATGTGTTTGCTTACCTATTCATTCCACCAAAAAAATTACAGAATGTGTATCATGAGACAGACCCTAGGTTGAACACTTGGAATATATTAATACATAAAACATTCATTCAGTCAGTCCACAAATATGTGAGAGTCTACCTTGTGCCAAGACCTGGTCTAATCCTTTGAGATAGATCAGTGAAGAGCAGAGATAACAGCCCTGCTCAAATCAACTTTCTTTTCCAGCAGAGAGTAGCAGCGGAGGTAGGCAACCTATACAACAAGCAATTAGTCACAAAATCAAAAGCAATCATCTAGTATGATAGGTATTATGAAGGACAAGTCCAGGCAGCTCTGAGCGCCTGACATGGGTCCCTGTCTGAGGCAGAAAACAGTACCCTATTAACAGACCTAAAGGAGTAAAGCAGGGAGAGAAGCAGGAGGTGAAGATGCGGCGAGGACACAAAGATCACATTATTTAAGAAATGAAGAACACTAGACTTCATCTTAAGAGCAAGGGAAGCAGCTGAAGGCTTTTAGCAAGCGTGATCTACTTAAAAAGTCTGACACGCTTCTGTTCAAAACCCAGCAATGGTCCCCTACTTAAACTGGAGTGAGAGTAGAAGTCCATACAACGACCTGCAAGACCCTCTATATTCTGTCCTCTGTCAGCCCCTGACTTAAGTTTTTTCACCACCCTCCCCTACTCAGTGTACTCCAGCTACATCGGGCTCTTTGGGCCCACTGGCTATTTCCTCCCCCTGCCCACTCCAAATGGATGCACCCTTACCTTCGTCAAGCCCTTGCTCAAATTTCCCCTTGTCTGTGGGGCATCACCTGAGGACCAGACTTAATACTGTGACTTCCCTGGCATCTTTACTCTTACCCTGTTTTGCATCCCACCCCGCCTTGTAGCATTCATTGCCTTCTGATGTACAGTACACTTTATCTATTTGTTATGTTTTACATACAGTTAACCCTTCGTATCCTTGGGTTCTGCCTCTGTGGATTCAACCAACTGCAGATTGAAAATACTTGGGGAAAAAAAAGTCGAGAAAGTTCTGAAAAGCAAAACTTGAATTTGCCAGCAACTGGTTACACATAGTATTTACAACTATTTACACAGCAATTTACATTGTATTTATAACTATTTACATAGAATTAGGTATTACAAGTTAACCTAGAGGTGACTTAAAGTATACAGAAGGGTGTGCCTAGGTTATATGCAAAGGCTACACCATTTCATATAAGGGACTTGAGCATCCGTGGATTTTGGAATCTGCAGGGGCTCCTGGAAACAATCCGCCCCAGCTACTGAGGGACGACTATGCAGACCTACCTCATTCTCGTTTTACTGCGCCTTGCTTCACTGCACTTCACAGATTGTAAAAAAAAAAAAAAAAAAAAAAAAAAGGAAATTGAAGGTTTGTGGCAACCCTGTGTCAAGCAAGTCTATTTCCATCATTTTTCCAAAAGCATTATTTTAAAATTAAGGTATGTACGTTGTTTTTTAAGACATAATGCTATTGCACATTATGTGCAACAGACTACAGTATAGTGTAAACATAACTTTTGTACACACTGGGAAACAAACAAATTCGTATGACTCACTTTATTGTGGTATCCCCATTACTGCATTGGTCTGGAACCAAAACTGCAATATGTCTGAGGTCTGCCAGTATTGTCTATATCCCCCCAGGAGAATGTTTTCTTCATGAAGCAGGAGTTTTTGTCTTTTGTTCACATTTATCCTAGTCAACTAAAAACTAAATTAGTGCCTGGGATACACAACTCAATAGAAGTAGAGAAAAGTAAACTAGTTTAGGGGATTTTTTAGCAGAATCGTCAGGGCCTGCTTACGGTAGTGTGCTGGAATAGGCATGGACTGGTTTACAAGAGCTGATAATTAAACTTTAAGGAATTTTGTTAGTTGGTTGTGAAGCACAGACGTTATTAAAAATTAAATTACATAAACTGGCAATTAATTATATTAAAACAAAGTTAATAAATATTCCAAAGTAATTAATTCCTGATTATTTTACTATTACCTATGCTCTTGAAGCCATTTATGTCTATTGTGTTTCTATGGGCAATATCTGATCGTGTGTTACTGTGCAAATTTTTTCAACTGCACGTTCAATTAGGTCACACTGGTAGCATGAAATCAGTCAGAGAGGGAGTATTTATTCCTTGGTAATTGTCAAAGGCTATAAATCAGAGCTTGCTTTATTATCTTGTTGATTTTGAGGACTTACGAAAGTGATGGAGAAAACGTTAATAATACCCATTAATTTTAAAAGTATGTCATGTCTGCAGATATTTCACAGTTAATATCACACAAAATTGAAGAAATATTTCTCCAAGATGTGAAAACAATGATCTGATTCAGCAAAGAAGTCATTCACATCATTGATAAAATTCTGACATACATCTGTGTTGTTTCACTCTTGTCTTACTCTTTAATGTAAAGCAAACTATCAACCAACATACATATCAGATATAGTCGCTTGTTAGTTGCAACCGTAAGTTGGCTATGGACCCAAGAGTTCTTCAGAAAACAAAATATTTTATGAGAATCAATTGTCTATATGAAATTTACAAAGAGTATCGTATATTTTATTATCATTGTAAACTGTGTAACACATTCTTTTTTAACTTTTTTTTTTTGGCTGTGCCACACAGCATGTGGGATCCTAGTTCCCCCATCGAACCTGTTCCCCCTGCAGTGGAAGCATGGAGTTCCAACCACTGGACCTCCAGGGAAGTCCCAACACATTCTTTATACTAATAATATCTAGGATAAATTTAAATATATATGTCTACATTTTCTTTCTGGAGAACTAGGTTGTTAAATAGCATACTGCTGGGTACTTATGGGTCAAAGAGACCCTTATACATCCAGAGAGAAAGAATCATCAAAAATGCTGCAAGTTTCTATCTTGTTCAACTGCCTAAATTATGATACCCATACCTTTACACAGGGAACATTAGAAAAGGACTAAGTTTGATGGATTGGGATAGGGAAGGCAGTGTTATGGATTAGGTGGGGTGATACTGAGTTTGAAGAGATAGATAGCAGCAACATGGATAGACCTCGAGATGATCATACTAAGTGAAGCAAGTCAGACAGAAAAAGACAAATATCATATGATATCACTTCTATGTGGAATCTAATAAAAGCTATGAATGAACTTATTTATAAAACAGAAACAGATTCATAGACATAGAAAACAAACTTACAGTTACCAAAGGGGAAAGATGTGGGGGAGGGATAAATTAGGAGGTTGGGATTAACAGACACAAACTACAATATATAAAATAAACAAAAAGGTCCCACTGTATAACACAGGGAACTATATCCAATATCTTGTAATAAACTATAATTGAAAAGAACCTGAAAATAATATATATATGTATATATTATACCACTGAATCACTTTGCTGTACACCAGAAACCAACACAACATTGTAAATCAACTATACTTCAATAAAAAAAATTTTTTTTTAAAAAGGGACACGTAGACTACATGGTCAGGTGGCTAGTTGTATCCAAAGCTCTGGAGCTCAGAAAATAACTTTAAGCTGGAGCCATGATTTGGGTGATATTTGTGAAGGTCAATTAATCAAAGACTTGAGAGTGCATGAAGCTATTTTGAGTGTTTCTTCCAAATGAACTTCCAAAGCAGAGTTTGGAGGTATCTAACTGAAGTGGTAAATGAGAATGTTCTAGTCCTGACAGGCAAATTAACAGTACACACATCATCAGGGCTAAACAATACCCTCTAAGAATATTAGAGGTGTCCATCAGGGATATACAGTTCCATGACCAAAGACATGTCCTCCTTTATTAGAGATGGATGTCTTAGTTAAACAGGTAGTATCAAAAATATAGATTCCCCGTTGGGAGCTTGTGGTAAGTAGAAGATTGCAGAAGGTGCCATGTGTACGTAGACATGAATTATTTACTTATTAGTTACCAATGATTTTGAGTACGGTGAGTAGGATTGGTTACTCACTAAATGATACGAAATGTGGAAGCCTGATCCTCAAAAATAAGATTTTTATTTTAGAGCTTTATATTACCTTTAAAAAAAAAAAGAATTATGGACTTCCACTTCTGGAAAGACATGGTTTTCCCCAATTTTCTCACTTAAGTACACCTAAAAGCCCTGGAATAGTACATGTAATGTATAAGTTACACCTCTAAAAGACAGAGAAAAAAGGCAGACCAGCTAGGGGATCACAGTACTCAAGGAACAAGGAAGAGGTCAGTTTTTTGGGTTTTCTCTTTGCCTCATATATCTCAGACCTGGAGCTGAAGAAGCCAGCAATCCAGAAACACTAATCTGTACGGACCAAAGGAAAAAAAAAAAAAGACAACAACAACAAAACAAACGAAAAACCAGCAGCACTGAACAAAAGCCTACTCTCTCTAATCAAAGAATCAGGAAAGGGACTTCCCTGGTGGTCCAGAGGTAAAGAATCTGTCTTACAATGCAGGGGACCCGGGTTCAATCCCTGGTCAGGCCATTTATTGTGAGGGGGCCACTCGTGCTTCTGCGAGCACGTGGGCGGCCAAGGGCAGATAGCATTGAACCTGGTTGGGGTTTTGTTCCGGTCTGCTCCAATCTTACAATGCAGGGGACCCGGGTTCAATCCCTGGTCAGGGAACTAAGATCCCACATGCCATGGGGCAACTAAGCCCACGTGCCACAACTACTGAGCTTGCATGCCTCAACTAGGACCTGTGTGCTGCAAACTACAAAGCCCATGCACTCTGGACCCCATGCGCCACAATCACAGAGCCCACATGCCCTGGAGCCTGCACGTCACAACTAGAGAAGAGAAAACCCGCACGCCACAACTAAAGAGAAGCCCGCGTGTTGCAGAGAAAGATCCCACATGCCTTAACGAAGATCCCGCGTGCTGCAACTAAGACCTGACGCAGCCAATCGATGAGTCAACCAATCAATCATGAAAGGGGCAGCCTAACAGATAGAAAGCTTTTTAGAAAATAACGACTCTACTCAGGTCAAACACAACAGAAAAAAATGTGGTTGCACTCCATCCACACCAGCAAAAACCAAGAGTGGAGCACAGATGTACACCCTTGTTGGATTGTAACAAGGCTCCCCAACACCATTACTGGGATGGTGTTACAGAAGCTCAAGTAGGGAGCTGAGACTTTCATCCCCACCAACTGGTAATGAGACATCCCTCCCCACCCTTATCTCCAGTGGTGTCAGTGGAGACCACAAGTGGAGCCTGGACTTCCATCTCTACCCAGCAATAATGTGGGCCCCATCACCACCTCTGGTGTCAACAAAAGCTGAGTGGGGAGCCTGTACTTCTATCACCAGTTGGCAGTAAGAAGTCAATGCTTCCTCCCTTCTCTTGTTGGAGTCGTACAAGAAAAAGTAAGCAAAAACAGAAGTTGAAATAATATTCAGAATGTCATAACGCAATACAAAAATATCTAGATTTCCAGTGAAAAATCACTGATAATACCACAAACCAGGAAGATCTAAGTCAGAATGAAAGAAGACAATAGATTCTAACACCAAGATGGCAGAGATGTTAGAATTATCAAAGATTTTAAAGGAGTCATGATAAAAATGCTTCAATGGGCAATTAAAATATGCATGAAACAAATGAAAAACATACTGTGTTGGAAAATAAATAGAAAGTATCAGCGAAGATATAGAAGGTTATAAAAAAGAACAAAGTGGAAATTTTAGAACTAAAATATACAACTAACAACAAAATATCAGTGGATGGGGACAACAGCAGAATAGAAAGGACAGAGAAAAAAATCAATGAATGGTAACACAGAACAACAGAAATTATCACATCTGAACAAGAGAAATAAAATATACTGAAAAAATTTGAGAGTCTCAGGGACCTGCTGGGACATAACAAAAGACGTAACATCTGTGTTATTGGAGTCCCAGAAGGAGAGGGAAAAGAGAGTGAGTTAAAAGCACCTAAAAAAACAACAAATGAAACCTCCCAAATTTGCCAAGGTACATAAAACTAGAGAATCAAGAAGCTGAGTGAACCCAAATAGAATAAACATAAATAAATCTGTACTGAGACACACCCTAATTAAGCTTCTAAAAACTAAAGACAAAGAAGTAATCTTGAAAGCAACTGAAAAAAACAACACCTTACCTATAGGGGAAAAACAATTCAAATGACTGAGGATCTCTCATCAGAAATCATGGAGGCCCAAAAGAAGTGACACAGTATTTTGCAGGTGCTGAAAGAAAAGAAATGAAATGTAGAATCCTATGCCCAATGAAAACATTCTTTATGAATAAAGGAAGAAATCAAGACAACTTTAGATAAAGGAAAACTACAGAGTGTGTTGTCAGCAGATTTTCTTTAAAAGACTGATTAAAGGAAATTCTCTTAACAGAAAAAAAAATGATGAAACAAGAAAACTTGGAACATTAGAGGAAGGAAAGAGAACATGAACTACTTGTAAATACAAGAGACTTTCCTTGCGCTCTTGAATTTTCTAAGTTATGTTTGATGGTTGAAGCAAAAATTACATTATTTTTAAAACCAATTATTTGGCTCTAAATGCATGTAGAAGAAATATTTAATACAATTATATTATAAACAGAGTAGATTAAAGAGATATAAAGAGATGTGAAGTTTCTATACATTACTCAAACTGGTAAAATGTGAACATCGGTAGACTGTGATGATTTATATATGCATAATATAGTATCTAGCGGAACCACTTAAAAAGGTAAACAAAGAGATACACTTAAAAACACTATAGATAAACAATATGGGAGCTGAAAAACGTTCATGTAACCCACAAGAAGGCAGGAAAAAAAAACAGAGAAATGAAAAGCAGAACAAATAGAAAACAAAAAATAAAATGACAGACTTAAGTCCCAACAGGTAAATAATTACTTAAATGTAAATGGTTTAGCTATATGAATTCAAAGACAGAGTTAGATAGAATAACTTAAAAAAACTTACTTCAAATACAATGATAGAATCAGATTGCAAGTAAAAGGGTGGAAATAGATACATCATGCAAACATTAATCAAAGGAAAGCAGAAATGGCTATATTAATGTAAACAGGCAAAATAGACTTCAGATCCAAAAATATTACCAAGAACAGAAAGAGACATTATATTATAATGATAAAAGGGCCAATTCACCAAGAAGCTGTAAAAACCAAACAATGGAGCTACAAAATATGTGAAGCAAAAACTGAAAGAACTGAAAGGAAAATCCAAAATTTTATAGATATATAAATCCCAACTATACATGTTTATATATATATATATAGTGTGTGTGTATATATATATATATATATCCTTATTTTCACAATTGCTAGAACAGCTAGAAGAAAATCAGCAAGAATAAATAAGGCCTCGACAACATCCTCCAAGGTCTAATTGATATTGTAGAACTCTGCATCAAATCACAGCAGAATGCATACTCTTTTCAAATACCAAAATGACCATATCCTAGGCCATAAAACACCTCAACAAACTGAGAAGATGTGAAATCATACAGAGTGTGTCTTCTGGCCACAATGAAATCAAACTAGAAATCAATAACAGAAAGATAGCAAGAAAAGCTCCAAACACTTGGAAACTAAACAACACACTTTCTAAATAACGCAGGAGTCAAAGAGGAAACATCAAGGGAGATTAAAAAAAACACATTAGCTTGAACGAAAATGAAAACACAACATACCAAAATTTGTAGAAAGCAGCTAAAGCAGTATGGAGAGGGAAATTTATAGCCCTAAATGTTTAACATTAGAGAAGAGGAAAACCTCAAATCAATAACATAAGTTCTCACCTCAAGAACTTAGAAAAAGAACAAAATAAGCCCAAGGCAAGGAGAAGAAAGGAAATAATAAAGAACAGAAATCAATGAATTTGGAACAGAAAATAAGAATAATATCTGCTTCATGGAATCAACTGCTGACAAACTTACAACAAGAAAGAAAGAAAAAACTGAAAGACACTATCAATATCAGAAATAAAACAGAAGATACTACTGCAGACATTGCGGACATCAAAAGTGAAAGCGAATACTACAAACAACTCTACACACATAAATTTGACAACCTAGAAGAAAATGACTAATTCCTTGAAAAACACCAACTACTACAATGAACCAATACGAAACAGATCATTTGAATACCCCTATAACCATTAACAAAGTTGAATTCGTAATTGAGAAGCTCCTCCAAAAGAAATTTCTGGTCCCAGATGGTTTCACTGGAGAATTTACCAAATGTTTAAAGAAGAATTAATATCAATTTCAAACAATCTCATCAGGAAAACTTCCCAATTCACTTTATAAAGCTAATATTATTCTGATAATGAAACCAAAGTCAGTGTTAAACAAAACAAAGCAAAAACTAGAGAACAAAATTCTCATGAATATAGATGCAAAAATCCTTATCATATTTTTTTTTTTTTTTTTTTCCTTGCGTTATGCGGGCCTCTCACTGCTGTGGCCTCTCCCATTTGCGGAGCACAGGCTCCGGACGCGCAGGCTCAGCGGCCACGGCTCACGGGCCCAGCCGCTCCGCGGCATGTGGGATCCTCCCGAAACGGGGCACGAACCCGCGTCTCCTGCAACGGCAGGCGGACTCTCAAGCACTGCGCCACCAGGGAAGCCCTCCTTATCATATTAATAACAAACATCAATAGTATTCAGCAGTATGTAAAAAGAATTACAGAATGTGAAGTAGGGTTTATTCCAGGAATGTGAGAGTGATTCACTGTTTGGAAAAAATCAAGGTACTCCACCATATTCACAGGCTAAAGAAGAAAATTCACATGATTACATCAACTGATACAGAGAAAGCATTTGACAATTCCAACACCCATTCATGATACAAACTCTCAGAAAAATTGGAAAAGAGATCTTCTCCAACTTGATAAACAGCACTTACAAAAAACCTTAAGCTAACACCACACTTAACAGTGAAATGCTGACCTCTTTGCCCTAAGACTAAGACCAGAAAGAAAACAAGGATGACTGCTCTTGTTACTTCTGTTCAGCATTGTTCTGGAGCTTCTAGTCAGGGTAATTATGTTCTGATTTTTAACAAACGTACGAGAACAATCCAGTGGAGGAAAGAGAGGCTTCTCAATAAGTGGTGCTGGAGCAAATGGACATCAATAAGTGAGGAAAATGATTTCTTAAACTCTAGCAGTGTCTTGCCTAACCTTCACATTCTGTGTCCTTCACATGGTTATATATGCCTTTTAAAATCCTGTATTAAATCCCTTCCTACTTGAAATACCTAGAGTGGTTTCTGTTTTGCTGACTAAATCTTGACTAATAGGGTTGACAGGAGATTTTACTCCACAGCAAATACCAATATGCTTTCCCACATTTCCCAGCTCCCTTGAAAGTATGGGCCCATGTTAGTAGTTCTGGCCAATATGCTATGAGAATTAGTGATGTTTGCAGTCTCGAGCTTTTAAGTGTTATGTGTGACTTTCCAGTCATTCCCTGCTCTGAGGTAACCTTGGTTTCATTTTTTGATATGACGGTGTCACGAGACAGAAGCCACTGGACTGTATGACTCGCTCCATGGATATCCTGGAGAGCTTCCCAATACACAGTGGACTTTTCTTAAGCAAGAGATAAATTTTGGTTGTGGTAAGCCACCGAGGTTTTAAGGGCTGTTTGTTACCATACCACAGTTCAGATTACAATGACCCCTATAGAAATTACTCCTGGGAATAAGTATTACAATATCAAAACCCTAAAATAGGAGGCACTGACTTAATATTCCTATGAAAGGAGAAAGTAAACACATTTTGTTGCTTGGGAATAGAGGATGCAATGGAATAAACAGTTAAATCTGATCCCATGGAAGAACGGGAAGCTGTGCTAGGACTTTGCAAGGAGAAGCCAGCATATTTTGAAGGGAGTAGTGGTGACAGAAGACAATACTGGGACAGTCAGACAGCTACTCAAAACTTGACTTCATATACTCAAGACTATATTGCAGAGAAAGTATAAATGTGATCTTCTAAACATAGTCTAAAAGACTATGCTTCAAGAATGCTGAGTGTCTTCTCAGTAGTAAATTTGATTCTGTAGATACTGACAAACAGAAAGAGGAGGAGGAGATGTGTAAAGAAACCACTGTTACCATAGAGGAACCTTGTTTTGGAGTCAGGATTTTTTTTATGTTCTCTATGTTCAGTAAATAAAATATTTTAGAAACACTGATGAACAGGAGTGCTCCATTGACATATAAGAGAAGCAGACTTGTCCTGGTATTCAGGAAGGAGATTACAAACAGGCTTGAGAAATTAGTAAAATGTCAAGTTGATTGTTCAATAAAAAATAGATGTATTAGGAGAAAAAATAAGTCAAACATTTATTCTACTGAGACTTAACAGATTCAGGAACCACTGACTGAGAAGATATGAAATATCTCAAAATTGAAAGGAACTCAGTACTTTGGATAAAAGAGGCAAAATTCTAGAGTACTAATAGAGAAAATCATTAAGATAAAATATATTTAATAGCTGAAAACGAATAGATATAATTTTTTAGCTATTTCCCGATTAAGTAAGCCCCAAATAAGGGCAATTTAAATTAACATTTATAAATATGAAAAATCTAGAATTTTATCTGACCCATATTAAACAAGCCCCAAGTAATCTGTTGTAAATTCAAATGTATTTAAAGCACTCTTGGACAAAAGTAACAGAATTACCATCCACATTGAAGGATGTAATAATCTTTTGCTAATCATACCATACTTGAAGGTGTATATGTCCAAATTCGCGATATTAGCAAGTTGAAAGTGAATTTTGATTCAAGCAAGGAAGGACTTTCTAATGATTGTTACTAATTAATGACATAGTTTTTAAATACTCACTCCTCCAATGGGGGATCCATTTACCCCTCCAAATCTTAAAACTATGTAAAACAGATACAAACAGAGCTGCCCTACTTAAATCAACCTACTAGCAACTGTAATCTCACTCACTGCCTTCCCTTTTTTAACAGCTTTATTGGGGTATAACTAACAAATACAACTGTAAGTTACTTAAAGTGATGATTTGATACACGTATACACTGTGAAAGGACTCCCCCATCAAGTTAATTAATACATGCATCACCTTACGTATTTACCTTTCCTTTTTTTTTCCTTTTTCTTTCTTTTTAAAATTTATTTATTTGGGGGGAGAACATTTAAGTTCTACTCTCCTAGCAAATTTCAGTTATTCAATTCAATTACAACCACCATGGTATATATTAGATCTTTGGACCTTATTCATCTTATAACTGAAAGTTTGTATGCTTTTATCAACCTTTTGAAAGAAACTGCTCTAATATATAGAGTTAAAGCTAAGACCAACCCCTCCTTTTGTTCTCTGTATCCCGTATCCTCTTGCCTTCTCAATGATGCTGGTCCTACAATCATGTTCTTTGTTTCCGACACCATTGATTTCTTCCTTCCCTTTGGTTTTGGTTTGTTCCCACCAACAAACAAATATGTTCCAGTGTCAACCTTCTTAATCACATTCCTTATCCTCAAATTTCCCTCCATCTACAACCCTACCGCTCTACTGTCTTCAAAGGAAAACTTCTTAAGAGATATTTACAGCTGCTCTTTCTCTTGTCTCAAGTTTTTGTTTCGTTTTTAAAAATTCATCCACATTGGGCTCTTGCCAAGGTGGCCATGACCGTCACATGGAGAAATCCAGGGGTCAGTTTTCTGTCCTCTTTTCAGTTGAATTCTCAAGCATCATTTGAAAGCATGCTTCCTTCCTTCCTGCTTGAAGCATTCTCTCCCGTTGATGTTTTTAAAGCAAACTTCCCTTGATTTTCTGGGCTCACTGACTTCTTTTCAGGCTTATTTGTTCCTCCTCATCAGTTCATTTAATCTGTAATTGCTGAAATGCCCCATGGTTCAGTCCTAAGCTTCAACTCTGCTCTATCTACACTCCCTTCTAGATGATCGCATACGTTTCCAAGGCATTAATTATAATTAATATGTGTAATGACTCTCAAATTTGTATCTCTAGCCCTGACTTCTCTAAACGCTAAACTCTGATATTTAGCTGTCTACTCAACAGCTCTTTTTGGAGAGTTAATAGGAATTTCTATTTAGTGTGGGTAATCAGGACTCTCTTTTCCTTTGTCATTCTCTTCCTCCCCCTGGTTGTTCCCATTTCAGTAAGTACAATCCTACCCCTACTCAGTGAGTGAAAATCTACTCGTGATACTTGATTCCTTCTTTTATCTCAGCTCTCACAACCAACCACTAACAAGTTCTCTCAGCTTTTCCTCCAAAATACATCCCAATGAAATCTAGTTCTTTCCAATTCCTGTGCAAATACTATCATCTGTAGTCTGGATGATCCAACAATTTCCCCAGCAACTGTTCAGCTAGTACTACACTCCAGCCTATATACAATCTCCTTCCCACACAGTTTCTGGAGTGGCAGTCAAAAAACCCTCAACATGCTTCCCACTGCGCTTAGAAAAACAATCCATACTTCTTTCATGTTGTGAAAGACCATGTTAATGGGTCCAACTGAACTTTCTGACCACGTACTCTACCACTCCCTCCTTCTTTCAGTGATCTAGTCCCACTGGCCATCTTTCTGACCCTCAAACATGCCCAACTCCATCCCTGCTTAGGGCCCTTGCACATGTGCCTCTTCCCGGCCTTAAGGGACCAGCTTCTTATCTTCCATGATTCAGTTCAACCTCACCTCCTCAGAGAGGTCTTCTCTGGCCACCATCTAAAATACAGTTCAGGGACCAGGTCACACATCACACATATATTTTAATAATATATAACATGACATTATAGAGACATATAATTATTGTGTTATATTGCCTTTATAGCACCTTCAGCATCTGAAATTTTATTTATTTTTTTTAATACAAATGTCCAGGCTACTTCCTCCTTCCCAAAACTGTTAGTGGTTCCATGCTATCAATAAGGAAAGTTCAAGCCCTTTGAAACGCCATCTAAGACCTCCATGACCTGGCCTCACTGGCATTTTCTCATCTCCTGCCTCTATCTATTTATTGCCCATGAACCCCATTCTACGACATCATTCACTCTGCTCTATATCCCTCCCCCTAGATATGTGGAAACACTTGCCTTCCCCTTATCTGCCAAGTGACCCTTATCCTTCTTTTAAAGACTCAGTTCAAATGCTACTCTTTAGAGTCCTCAGGAAGAGCTATTTACTTTTCATCCTGTACTCACAGAGCTGTAAGTATATGTCTTTGGTATATACAGACCCTTCTCCATCTCCCACAAATTTCCCATCCCTTATGCATGGGAAAATGATTTATTCATCTGAGTATTCTCACCACTCACACTGATTCCTGCACAAAATAAGTTTTGTTTTGTTTTTAAATAGGTGACACATACTTTTAATATATGTCCCTTTCCCGAATACTCTGGTTTCTCTTCTTTGGTTAGTTCTGGTTTGCCCATCTTTTTTTTTTTTTTTTTTTTGCAGTACGCGGCCCTCTCACTGCTGTGGCCTCTCCCATTGTGTGGCACAGGCTCCGGGCACACAGGCTCAGCAGCCATGGCTCATGGGCCCAGCCGCTCCGTGGCATGTGGGATCTTCCCGGACCAGGGCATGAACCCGTGTCCCCTGCATTGTCAGGTGGACTCTCAACCACTGTGCCACCAGGGAAGCGCCCAGGTTTGCCCATCTTAATTGTGAAGTTTGAAGCTCAGAAAACTGTGCTTAGAATCTGTCATAAATGATTCATATCTGTATCTCTAGCCTCAGTTCCTGGCACATAGTATCACCACAACAAATGTTTGCCATTGTACCAGAATGAACACAATACTGTAGTACATGTGGTTGCGTTCAACACACTAGAACAGGATTTCTACCTCATCTGTCTTCTGAATTCCTCTGTACAATGAGTGAAACCTTGTCACCTATAACACATATTTTAATAACACACTGCTATATTTTAGTAATATACAACATGACATTGTAAAATTTATAATTATTTGGATAGCTATCAGCTATCAACAAATGCCTATTTAGCACTCACTACGTGCTACACACTCTATTAAGCATTCAGGCTGAGAAAACAGATTGCCTTAGTCAGACTAGGCTAGGCTCTGCTGCAGCAACCAATCTCCACATTTCAGTGGTTTAACAACGTGAAGATTTATCTCGTGATCATTTCACAGCCAAATTGGGTACTGAGTGGGCAGTTCTTCCTGAGATGGTGCAGGGATCCAGGCTTACTCCATCTGTTGGCTCTGACACCCTCCAAGGGCTTTGAGTCCTCTACTGGAACTCTTACGTCCAGCCAGTTGACAAGGGAAGAGAGAAAGCGCTAAGAATCTCACAGAAGACAGCAGTAGTGTACGTAATTCCATCACAATCTATTGGCCAAAATTAGTTAAGCAGCCCTAAACCGACTACAAAGGAGGTTTGGAAGTGTGTTCCCAAGAAGGGGATCAGTGAGAATACTGTCACACTAACAGGGACCATACTGTCCTACCTCCTGTAGGAATCATCCTATAGCAAGACGCTTCAACCTGATCCCGCTACGTAACTTGAGACAATAAGCAGAAGTTTTTCTTTTCCCACTGAAAAGTATGTGCCAGAGTAATTAATGACACAGTAAAAGAAATTTCAAGAAAAATCATTAAATTGTTCAGGGAAAACTTTTAAAGAAGAGGCAGGCAAACTGCAGCCTGTGGGCTGAATCTAGCCTGCTTGTTGTTGGACAACATGCAAACTAAGAACGGCTTTTGCATTAATAAATGTTTGAAAAAAATCAAAAGAAGGATAGTTCATGACGTGAGAATTGCAGGAAATTCAAGTTTCAGGGTCCATACATAAAGTTTTATTGGAAAACTACCATGTTAATTCATTTGGATGTTGTCTATGGCTACTTTTGTGTTACAGAAGCAGAGGTGAATTGTGACAGACACCGTATGTCCTGCCAAGCCTAAAATATTAACTCTCTGGTCCTTTACCAAAAAAGTTTGCCAATCTGTGTTTAAACGCATTCAAACCGCATATAATTTAGTGTTGAAAAATCAGTAACAAAGTTACAAATCATTCTAGTGTTTGTATTCATTTTACAGGGGTGGGTACCAAAAAACAGCTGGACCTGAAGAGAGAAAAACAAAAATTCACCTAATAAACAGTCAAGAGTAGGGAAAAACATGTTTTCAAACCAAAGAGATCCTGCTTAGGTAAAGAGGCTTATTTACTTGTAGTTTACTAGAAGAGACAAAGGTAAGATCTCTTTTCATGTGTAAACAGATGCTTCTATGCTTAGGTTGTTTATTCTCAAACTTACAGCCAGGTGGTCCTCACTGCCAACAGCAAAGCCTGTTATTCACTTGGTACTCCAGCTCCTGGCTTCAAAATTTCTTGACAAAGAGCCGTACTGGAGGTCATAAGTTAGAACTCCACCACTGACTAAAATGAATAACTCAGTGTCAGACACAGTGAGAAAAATGCTGGTGAACTACAACCATCACAACAAACAAAGTAAGTTTCCAAAGAACGTCTAGTAGATATTCTAGTTCAACTCCACCATATTTACAGTGTAAGCCTTTAGAGAAAGTGTCCAGTGTAAACTATTTCTTCTCAAGATATTTTGCAATTCAGAATTCCCTAGTTCACACTGGCAATATTCAATGGATTGTCTAAAGTATTCAAATGAGAATGTGATCAACAAAGCCACACTGACTTTTTCTTTTGCGGAAGCTCCAACTAGATTATGGAAATGGATGCAAACTTGTGACCCAGGGAAAATTCCCTACCTGATCTGCACTGAATTGTTCCCTTTGAACTCTGCTTTGGAATTTCAACAAATGCTTGTCATGAGTTTGATTATTTTCTCATTCATAACTAGAAATATATAAATATTTCTCTAGATAACTATGAATATATATAGTCATATATTTCTATGAGTTTGACTTGCCTTGTTAGTGGAAACCAAACCCATCACTCTAATTTTAATGAAAGTAGCAAAGATAAGTCTTTTGCTCATTTCTGTATCATTGCTGCCTCCAATTACTATGGCGAAGTCCTCATTTCCAAATAGAACTGTGAATGAATTCTTGCTATGACAAGTTCATCTAGTCCAGTGAACGAGCCAAGTAATGAGGATCAGGGATCAGGAAACTCAAGTTAAATTTCTATTTCTCTTCATAACATTAAGTAAATCTTTAAATTTACTTTTAAATCTCGTACCTCCTGGTATTGATTTCTCATGGCCCAGATGGATGAGGGATAGTTTGCTTATTTTGTTTTCATTTTTGGATTGGACACTTCTGATGGAAGAAAGATAGAACTGATTTTTTTAATTCAAAAGAAAGCCCAGATTTTAGATCTCTTAGGGCAAAACCAGGTTTGCTAATGTTTCTATTGAGGGACCATAGCTATAGCTGTTCAGGATTTTGTTTTTATGTATATAAAGTATACTTTTAAATTTTTTCAATTTTTATTTTTTTTATTGAAGTATAGTTGATATCTAATGTTTCAGGTATACAGCAAGGTGACCCAGTTATATGTGCGCGCGCGTGTGTGTGTGTGTGTGTGTGTGTGTGTGTGTGTGTATTCTTTTTCAGAATCTTTTCCATTATAGGTTATGACAAGATATTGAATATATTTTCTTGTGCTATACAGTAGATCCTCATTGTTAATCTATTTCATACATAGTAGTGTGTATCTGTTAGTCCCCAATTCCCAATTTAAAGTATTCTTAAATGATGAGACTATTGGAGATATTTTTGGGAAAACTGTAATATTTATTATTTGTTGCCCATCATGACCAAATCTGTCAGAAGGAAAACTCATACTACTAAAGTCTGGGAGATTTAATGTATTTTAGGACTTTTATTTTGACTCTCTCTCCTGATTCATTTTAAAGTATATTTCACTTCCCAGTCATCTACGTCTTCCCAATAATGTACGTACCATTTCAACTGTTATTAAACGTGAACAGAAATGAGCAATTCTTATTTTTATTAATAACAATTACATTTGGGACAAATACTTGTTTGATAGAAAAGTTGATGGATTTGGCATCTTAATTTTGAGAAATGGATGGAAGACTACAAATTCATGAGAGCTTATGGTTTAAACAAAAAAAAAAAAAAAAAGAAGAAGAAGAAAATAACCTAAAATTTCTCTTGGATTTAACCACAAACTATCTTGAAATTTTACAAAATTCAAAGGTAAAATACGGGAAATGCTGGCAAATTGTTCAGAGTAGCTGAAATTATGCATTATAAATATTTGTGTGTGTGTGTGAAATAACTGACATTTTGTGAGGATCAAAATTGCCACAGAAATTTGGCCAAGTCAGCATCAAGTGATTTCACACAATTATTGAACTTTTCTCTGTTGGAGATGTTCCCGGCCAAATCCTTCATTTTTGGAAATTTCCTGGAGCTCCCTCGTCTGCCACAGAATAGCACTGAACGTTTCTCATCCAACAAATGAGCAAGACATTAGTGGCTCCCTTTAGTTTTTAGCTAAGCCTTTATCTTTTACCTCAGGAGAAGCTCCTTAGTTTTTCCTTCTACTCTTGAGTTTTGCCTACTTGAGCAGCTTTCCAGAGAGGCCTCCAGGATTGACCCTTCTCAGCCATCTGCTTGGCTAATTCTGCATCTCAAACTCTAGAGCAGCACCTTCTAATAAAGCCTTCATGGTGATGCAAATGTTCCACATCTGCATTGTCCAATATGGTAGCCACCAGCTATAGGAGGCTCTCAAGCACTTAAAATGCTAGTGCACTGGAGAACTAAAATTTTGAATTTATTTAATTTTAATTACTTTTAACTTAAATAATCACACGCCTCTGCATTGGACAGCACAGCACTACATGGTCTCTTTCTGTACAGACTCTGCAACCCTTTTAAAAACTGGATTACAAATTTCATGAATACAGTCCATGCCACGTCTGTTTTGTGCACTGTTGCATCAATAACATATAACACTGTGTTTGGCACAGGGTAGAATCTGAAATGTTTTTCTTAAATGTATGATTGACTGCATGAATGAATATAGGAACTTCAAGGATGAAGGTAAAATTCAAATGGGGAAGAAAAAATGGTCTATATGTGCCCTTTAATCTTAGCATATATTAAATCAATTCTTTTTTAAAGATGATCTCTTTAAGGTAATACTGGCCATTCACCAAACTGTGGAACACAAAGAAGTGATAAATTTCTCACTGTGGGTTATCTTCTGAGCTCTAGTCCCTTAACCTAAAGGGACTCTGTCAAATGTATATGAAACTGTAGAGTAGCGTGTTTTCACGGATCAGTTTTGCTCACAGGGTTGTATCAAAGAGTCGTATCAGTGACTGGCACATATTCTTCTCAATACGTATAAATTCCTGGGAGATCAGTTACTGCACCTGTAGATTGCAGCTTTGTCAACATCTGCAAGCATGAAAGAGACAGTGGGGAACTGCAGGAGAGGCACAAAGCATGGTTTTCACACATTAGCTCATTTGGCTCAATACTGCTACTTTCTACCACGTGCTTCACTACTTATGGCCTACCATGACCAAATGTCAAACAACACAACAATAAATACAGAGTTACACCTCACACTGGTCAGAATGACCATTGTTAAAAAGTCCACCAAAAATGCCAGAGAGGGTGTGGAGAAAAGGGAATCCCCCTACACTGTTGGTGGGAATGTAAATTGGTACAACCACTATAGAGAGCAGTATGGAGGTTCCTTAGAAAACTAAAAACAAAGCTACCATATGATCCAGCAAGCCCACTGCTGGGCATATTTCCAGGGAAAACCCTAATGTGAAAAGATACATGCACCCCAATGTTCATTGCAGCACTATCCACAAGAGCTAAGACATGGTAGCAACCTAATATACATCGACAGATGAATGGATAAAGAAGATGTGATACATATATACAATGGAATGCTACTCAGTCATAAAAAAGAATGACATAATGCCATTTGCAGCAACATGGATGGACCCAGAGATTATCATACTAAGTGAAGTTACTCATAAAGAAAAAGACAAATACCATCTATCACATATGTGGAATCTAAAATATGACGCAAATGAACTTAGCTACGAAACAGAAACAGACTCACAGACATGGAGAACAGACTTGTGGTTGCCAAGGGAGAGCGGTGGTGGGGGAGAGATGGACTGGGAGTGTGGGATTAGCAGATGCAAACTTGTATATAGAGAATGGATAAACAACAAGGGCCTGCTGTACAGCACAGGGATCTATATTCAATATCCTGCCATAAACCACAATGGAAAAGAATATGAAAAGGAATGTGTGTGTATATATATATGTATAACCGAATCACTAATTCACGGTACAGTAGAAATTAACACAACATTGTAAATCAACTCTACTTCAATAAAATAAATTTAAAAAATACAAAGTGAGCTCTCAGGCTGTAGAGTCCTACTTTGTTATGTGACAGGACAACAGTATAAAACCCAACACAGTTGTATTTAGTACATAAATCACATCCCAGATGAGACAAAAGAGATCACTTCCTATGCAATAAAGCCAAACAATTTTTAAAAGATAAGTGGCTCACACCAACCTTTTTGGCAAGAGCTCATGTAAAGTAAAACAGCACTTAAAATTAAAGCCAACTTGCAGGCAGAATCAGAGGTGCACTTGGAAGAAAACAAACTCATTTGTTTAAAGTTTCTTAATATATAACGGACCATCTAAACATAGACCAGTTCAATGAATGACGATGCCGGATTACTGAAAATCTGAATCAAAGAAAACTATAGGCAAACATAATAAATAAATATTTCTGACCAACACTCAAATTAACTGTGAACAAACAGTAAACAATGTGGCAATCTAGCAACAATAAAAAAAAAGTTTATTATCAGTATGTACAAAAGGCAACAAATAATAATAACTATTTATTTTAGAGTCAATCTTTTCATCTTTAATTTTGCTTGACCTACATATGCAACAAGTTTCACAACACCTAAAGCATGATAGTGGAAAGATCAGTGGGGTGCTAGATTCCAGAACTGTGTGGCACTGGTCATTTCCCTGCTTGAGTTTAAACAGTGTGAGCACAGTAAGGGCAGTTATGATCTATGATTGCTTAGCAAGCTCAAGGCACTCCACATTATCTCGCACTATCGTCTCTGAAGTGCCATAGTTATCTCCATTTTGCTGGTGGGGAAACTGGAGCTTAGAGAGGTTAAGTAACCAACAGAAGGACACAGCTAGAAAGCAGCAAACCCTGACAGTCTGAATCCAGAGCATTATGTGACACAGACCATTAATATCTGTTTGTTCTGTTTTACTTACTAACAAAGCCCCCTATATTATCGGGGGCAGCAATGGGTCTAATGAAAGATCACATCTGCCAGTCTCCCTTGCACGTAAGTAGGGACATAAGATTATGTTCTGGCTTAGTAAGACGTAAGGTAAGTCACTGGGTGTGCCTCTGGAAAGGTTTCTTAAAGGGGTGATGGATAGAACAAACCCTTGTTGCCTTCCCTCCTTTCTGACTGAGTGGATGCCACAGGAGCCAAAGGGTAACTTTGAAGACAAAGCCATGTGCTAAATTATCAAGTAGAAAACCAGAAGATGCCTGGGTTCCTGGTGACAATGGAGCTGCCCTATTAACCCTGCTTAATTTATGTGAGAGAGGAATAAACTCTCCTGTTCAAGCTTCTGTTATTTTAGGTTTTCTGTTTTACATAGTTGAACTAATCTCAACTAATACAATTATAAAGGATGTAAAAAAAGACTTGAACAAAATGGGAGATATTCAAGAACATGGATAGCTTCAATGATATAATGTTGTCAATTCTCCCCAAATCATGAAATCGTTGAACTTCAAGCAAAATCTCCACAGCTATTCATGGAACGTAACAATATGAACCTATTACTAATTTGGACGAACAGATCAGCATGGATATCTAAGTAATTCTGAAGACAATAGTGATGGTGGAGGAGAATACCACACAGGGTACGTAGAATGATTGCAAAGCTATAATAATATGGTCTCGTAAGTAAGTTTTTAGTGCAGGGCTACGGCATAAAACAATGGAAATAAGTAGAGAGCGTCTTTATTAATGTGAGGGGAAAGATGGGCTACTCAAACTATCCTGGGGGAAATGGTTACTCATAAGTAAATAATGAAGATCAAATCCCTACCTCACATCACAGCATCACAGACAAATTCCAGGTGGATCAAATACTTAAATATGGAAAGAATGATTTTTACGACCTTAGAATAGAGAAGAATTTAAAAAATAAAACACAATAATCAAAAACCTCAGATTAGGAGACTGGTTCAAGATGGCGGAGTAGAAGGACAGGCTCTCACGCCCTCCTGTGAGAACTCCGGAATCAAAACTAACTGCTGAACAATCATCAACAGGAAGACACTGGAACTCAACAAAAAAAGATACCCCACATCCAAAGACAAAGGAGAAGCCACAGTGAGACGGTACGAGGGGCACAATCACAATAAAATCAAATCCCATAACTGCTGGGTGGGTGACTCACAAACTGAAGAACACTTTACACCACAGAAGTCCACCACGGGAGTGAAGGTTCTGAGCTCCACGTCAGGCTTCCCAGCCTGGGGGTCTGGCAATGGGAGGAGAAATTCCTAGAGAATCAGAGTTTGAAGCCTAGTGGGATTTGATTACAGGACTTCAACAGGACTCGGGGAAGCAGAGACTCCACTCTTGGAGGGCACACAAAGAGTACTGTGTGCATCGAGACCCAGGAGAAGGAACAGTGACCTCATACAAGACTGAACCAGACCTACCTGCTAGTGTTGGAGGGTCTCCTGCAGAGGCGGGGGGTGGCTGTGTCTCACCAAGAGGACAAGGACACAGGCAGCAGAAATTCTGGGCAGTACAGCTTGGTGTGAGCCCTCCCAGAGTCTGCCATTAGCCCCACCAAAGAGCCCGGGCAGGCTCCAGTGCTGGGTCACTTCAGGCCAAACAACCAACAGGGAGGGAACCCAGCCCCACCCATCAGCAGACAAGCAGATTAAAGTTTTACTAAGCTCTGCCCACCAGAGCAACACCCAGCTCTACCCACCACCAGTCCCTCCCATCAGGAAGCTTACACAAGCCTCTTAGATAGCCTCATCCACCAGAGAGCAGACAGCAGAAGCAAGAAGAACTACAATCCTGCAGCCTGTGGAACAAAAACCATGTTCACCGAAAGACAGACAAGATGAAAAGGCAGAGAGCTATGTACCAGATGAAGGGACAAGATAGAACCCCAGAAAAACAACTAAATGAAGTGGAGATAGGCAACCTTCCAGAAAAAGAATTCAGAATAATGATAGTGAAAATGATCCAGGACCTCAGAAAAGGAATGGAGGCAAAGATCGAGAAGATGCAAGAAATGTTTAACAAAGACCTAGAAGAATTAAAGAACAAACAGAGATGAACAATACAATAACTGAAATGAAAACTACACTAGAAGGACTCTATAGCAGAATAACTGAGGCAGAAGAATGGATAAGTGACCTGGAAGACACAATGGTGGAATTCACTGCTGAGGAACAGAATAAAGAAAAAAGAAGGAAAGGAAATGAAGACAGCCTAAGAGACCTCTGGGACAACATTAAACGCAACAAGATTCACATTATGGGGGCCCCAGAAGGAGAAGAGAGAGAGAAAGGACCCGAGAAAATATCTGAAGAGACTATAGTCGAAAACTTCCCTAACATGGGAAAGGAAACAGCCACCTAAGTCCAGGAAGTGCAGAGAGTCCCATACAGGATAAACCCAAGGAGAAACACACTGAGGCACATAGTAATCAAATTGACAAAAATTAAAGACAAAGAAAAATTATTGAAAGCAGCAAGGGAAAAAAAACAAATAACATACATGGGAACTCCCCTAAGGTTAACAGCTGATTTCTCAGCAGAAACTCTACAATCCAGAAGGGAGTGGCATGAAATATTTAAAGTGACGAAACAGAAGAAACTACAACCAAGATTACTCTACCCGGTAAGGTTCTCATTCAGATTCGATGGAGAAATCTAAAAGCTTTACAGACAAGCAAAAGCTAAGAGAATTCAGCACCACCAAACCAGCTCTACAACAAATGCTAAAGAAACTTCTCTAAGAGGGAAACACAAGAGAAGAAAAGGACCTACAAAAACAAACCCAAAACAATTAAGAAAATGGTCATAGGAACATACATATCGATAATTACCTTAAATGTGAATGGATTAAATGCTCCAATCAAAAGACACAGGCTTGCTGAATGGATACAAAAAAAAGACCCATCTACATGCTGTCTAAAAGAGACCCACTTCAGACCTAGGGACACATACAGACTGAAAGTGAGGGGATGGGAAAAGATATTCCACGTAAATGGAAACCAAAAGAAAGCTGGAGTAGCAACACTCATATAAGATAAAATAGACTTTAAAGTAAAGAATGTTACAAAAGACAAGGAAGGACATTACATAATGATCAAGGGATCAATCCAAGAAGAAGATATAACAATTATAAATATATATGCACCCAACATAGGAGCAGCTCAATACATAAGGCAACTGCTAACAGCTATAAAAGAGAAAATCAACAGTAACACAAGAATAGTGGGGGACTTTAAAACCTCACTTACACCAATGGACAGGTCATCCAAACAGAAAATTAATAAGGAAACACAAGCTTTAAATGACACAATAAACCAGATAGATTTAATTTATATTTATAGGACATTCCATCCAAAAACAGCAGATTACACTTTCTTCTCAAGTGCACATGGAACATTCCCCAGGATAGATCACATCTTGGGTCACAAATCAAGCCTCAGGAAATTTAAGAAAACTGAGATCATATCAAGCATCTTTTCTGAGCACAACACTATGAGATTAGAAATCAATTACAGGGGAAAAAAAATGTAAAAAACACAAACACATGGAGGCTAAACAATACACCACTAAATAACCAAGAGATCACTGAATAAATTAAAGAGGAAATAAAAAAATACTTAGAGACAAATGACAATGAAAACACGCCAATCCAAAACCTATGGGATGCAGCAAAAGCAGCTCTAAGAGGGAATTTTATAGCAATACAAGTCTACATCAAGAAACAAGACAAATCTCAAATAAACATTTTAACCTTACACCTAAAGGAACTAGTGAAAGAAGAGCAAACAAAACCCAAAGTTAGCAGAAGGAAAGAAATCATAAAGATCAGAGGAAATAAATGAAATAGAAACAAAGAAAACAATAGCAAAGATCAATAAAACGAAAAGCTGGTTCTCTGAGAAGACAAACAAAATTGATAAACCATTAGCCAGACTCATCAAGAAAAAGAGGGAGAGGACTCAAATCATTAAAATTAGAAATGAAAAAGGAGAAGTTACAGCAGACACCGCAGAAATACAAAGCATCCTAAGACACTACTACAAGAAACTCTATGCCAATAAAATGCACAATGTGGAAGAAATGGAAAAATTCTCAGAAAACTTTAAACTTCCAAGACTGAACCAGGAAGAAACAGAAAATATTGAACAGACCAATCACAAGTAATGAAATTGAAACTGTGATGAAAAATCTTCCAACAAACAAAAGTCCAGGACCAGATGGCTTCACAGGTGAATTCTATCAAACGTTTAGAGAAGAGCTAACACCCATCCTTCTCAAACTCTTCCAAAAAATTTCAGGGAAGGAACACTCCCAAACTCATTCTACGAGGCCACCATCACCCTGATACCAAAACCAGACAAAGATTCTACAAAAAAAGAAAATTACAGACCAATATCACTGATGAATACAGATGCAAAAATCCTCAGCAAAATACTAGTAAACAGAATCCAACAACACATTAAAAGGATCACACACCACGATCAAGTGGGATTTATCCCAGGGATGCAAGGATTCTTCAATATATGCAAATCAATCATGTGATACACCATATCAACAAACTGAAGAATAAAAACCATACGATCATCTCAACAGATGCAGAGAAAGCTTTCGACAAAATTCAACACCCATTTATGATAAAAACTCTCCAGAAAGTAGGCACAGAAGGAACTTACCTCAACATAATAAAGGCCATATATGACAAACCCACAGCCAACATTGTTCTCAATAGTGAAAAACTGAAAGCATTTCCTCTAAGATCAGGAAGAAGACAAGGATGTTCACTCTCACCACTATTATTCAACATAGTTTTGGAAGTCTTCGCCACAGCAATCAGAGAAGAAAAAGAACTAAAAGGAATACAAATTGGAAAAGAAGAAGTACAACTCTCACTGTGTGCAGATGACATGATACTATACATAGAGAATCCTAACGATGTCACCAGAAAACTACTAGAGCTAATCTATGAATCTGGTAAAGTTGCAGGATACAAAATTAATGCACAGAAATCTCTTGCATTCCTATACACTAATGATGAAAAATCTGAAATAGAAATTAAGGAAACACTCCCATTTATCATTGCAACAAAAAGAATAAAATACCTAGGAATAAACCTACCTAGGGAGACAAAAGGTCTGTATGCAGAAAACTATACGACACCGAGGAAAGAAATTAAAGATGATACAAAGAAATGCAGAGATATACCATGTTCTTGGATTGGAAGAATCAATATTGTGAAAATGACTATATTACCCAAAGCAATCTACAGATTCAATGCAATCCCTATCAAATTACCAATGGCATTTTTACAGAACTAGAACAAAAAATCTTAAAATCTGTATGGAGACACAAAATACCCCGAATAGCCAAAGCGGTCTTGAGGGAAAAAAATGGAACTGGAGGAATCAGACTCCCTGACTTCAGAATATACTACAAAGCTACAGAAATCAAGACAATATGGTACTGGCACAAAAACAGAAACATAGATCAATGGAATGGGATAGAAAGCCCAGAGATAAACCCATGCACCTATGGTCAACTAATCTATGACAAAGGAGGCAAGGATATACAATGGAGAAAAGACAGTCTCTTCAATAAGTGGTGCTGGGAAAACGGGACAGCTACATGTAAAAGAATGAAATTAGAACACTCCTTAACACCATACACAAAAAGAAACTCAAAATGGATTAGAGACCTAAATGTAAGACCGGACACTATAAAACTCTTAGAGGAAAACATAGGAAGAACACCCTTTGACATAAATCACAGCAGGATCTTTTTTGATCCACCTCCTAGAGTAATGGAAATAAAAACAAAAATAAACAAGTGGGACCTAATGAAACTTAAAAGTTTTAGCACAGCAAAGGAAACCATAAACAAGACGAAAAGAGAACCCTCAGAATGGGAGAAAATATTTGCAAACGAATCAACGGACAAAGGATTAATCTCCAAAATATATAAACAGTTCATGCAGCTCAATATTAAAAAAACAAAGAACCCTATCAAAAATGGGCAGAAGACCTAAATAGACATTTCCTCAGAGAAGACATACAGATGGCCAAAAAGCACATGAAAAGCTTCTCAACATCACTAATCATTAGAGAAATGCAAATCAAAACTACAATGAGGTATCACCTCACCCCAGTTAGAATGGGTATCATCAGAAAAATCTACAAACTACAAATGCTGGAGAGGGTGTGGAGAAAAGGGAACCCCCTTGCACTGTTGGTGGGAATGTAAATTGATACAGCCACTATGGAGAACAGTATGGAGGTTCCTTAAAAAACTAAGAATAGAGTTACCATATGACCCAGGAATTCCACTACTGGGCATACACCCAGAGAAAACCATAATTCAAAAAGACATATGCACCCCAATGTTCAGTGCAGCACTATTTACAATAGCCAGGTCATGGAAGCAACCTAAATGCCCATCAACAGACAAATGTTTAAAGAAGATGTGGTACATATACACAATGGAATATTACGCAGCCATAAAAAAGAACGAAACTGAGTCATTTGTAGAGACGTGGATGAATCTAGAGAATGTCATACAGGATGAAGTAAGTCAGAAAGTGAAAAACAAATATCGTATATTAACGCATATATGTGGAACCTAGAAAAATGGTACAGATGAACTGGGTTGCAGGGCAGAAATGAGATACAGATGTAGAGAACAAACGTATGGACACCAATGGGGGAAAGCGGTGGGGGTGGGGGTGGGGGTGTGATGAATTGGGAGATTGGGATTGACATGTATACACTGATGTGTATAAAATGGATAACTAATAAGAACCTGCTGTATAAAAAAATAAATTAAATTAAAAAAACAAAAAAAAACCCCCTCAGATTAAAAATTAAAAAAAACAAACAACTTCATGAACAGTGTTAACATACATACTGGCCAGAAAAGATATCTTCAACACATATAGCAAATGATTATCATTCAGAATATATGAAGAACTCCTAAAATCAACAGTAAGCAAAGTATACAGGAAGAAGGGCACAGAAAGGAATATACAGTTCTGAGAAAAGAAAACGTGAAAGGCCAGTAAATGTATTAAAGACGGCTGATCTTACTGGTGGTCAGGATTACACAAATTAAATTTCCATTTTATGATCTCCAGATTTCCAAACAATTCAGAAATCTGACAGTATCAAGTTTTAAGACAGATGAAGAGGATTAAGAATTTCCAGTCGTCACTGGTGGGAGTGTAAATTGTCATAGCCGTTCTGCAGAACAACTTTCCAACATAATACAGTTGAAACTGTGCATTCTGTTTTCCCTCCACCCCATCAATTCCGCTTCTAGGAATATATATTAGAGAGATTGTTGTGTATGTGCACAAGGAGAAAGCTACAAGAATGTTCATATCACTGGTACAGTAAAAAGCTGGAATAAGTTAAATACCACTGACAGAAGAATGGGCCGATAAATTTCACTAGATTCATATTAAAGAAATTTACACAGTGGTGAAAATGAATGATATTACATGTATCAAAATGGCTAAATCTCAAAAATGTTGAAAAATAGCAATTTGTATACTAGTATAGAAAGTAAAATATTACTTCTATAGAACTTCAAAACTTAAGAACCATACATTAAATTTATGGACACTTATGTATGTGATTATGGAATAAATATCTGCTTGAGAATGATAAATATAAAATTCCAAAGAGTGGTTACTCGGGAAGATGTTGGGATTAGGCTCCAAATAAATCTGAATAGTTCTATTTCCTCAAAAAATTGAAATACATATGGCAAAATATTATGACTTGATAAAAGACAGTACTACCTATATGAGCATATCTTTTTAAATTTTTTTTTTGGCCTCACCACGCAGAACACGGGATCTTAGTTCCCCGACCAGGGACTGAACCCATGCCCTCTGCAGTGGAAGTGCCGAGTCCTAACCACTAGACCGCCAGCGAATTCCCGAGCATACCTTTCTGAACATTTGAAATATTTTGCAAATAAATTATTACTATCTTAGAAATTTTTTTAAAAAATTGAAACTAGGATTTTAACATTAAAAATGAAAGTTTTTTGCCTATCCTATCTCACAGGTATTTCAGGAAGAGTTAATTGATAGAAATTGTTCTTGCGTTTGGAGATTAGGCTAGGCTGACAATTTGTATATATTCCCAAACTGAATTTAACAGTTTGACCCAGAGTTTTGTACGTACAGTGTAAGTACTGAAAGGAGGAGCAAATGGCAGGTAAATTGAGACTTGAGGGTGACAAAATATGATCTGACTCCTCGAAATTACCCAGAATATAAAATCCAATTTTGCATTATCCCCAAGAATGAAGCCAGGACATTTGAGAATGACACATGATAAAAGCTGAAGTTCTGGCACAGAGGAAGAGGCTCTTATGATATAAAGTTTGGAAATGCCAACTTCCTTTCAGAGAGTATTTCTGTGCCAGGCAGGAGGCCAGGTGACTTGAATTTTTAATTCACAGATAATATTTTAATGTCCATTATGCAGATGAGAAAACTGAGACCCATCTGTCCATGATTACCCAGCTGTTCAGTGGCAGAGACAGCATTCATTTACAAATGGCTGTTCTTTCATTATTCCACGAGACCGCAGAAACCTTGTGAGTAATAGGTGTGTTTTCATGTCCAGAGTACCTAGTCCTGGTCTCCTTAGAAGAGGTATTTCTGGGTTTCATATTATCTGAACTCCTTCTATCAAACAAATAGACTTTTAAGGCACTTGGGGTATTATTTCACTTTCCTCCATTCTTAAGATAGTTCTCTTGTATGGGAGAGCTTCTCTTACTAAGCAAGGAGAATAGCTTCTGTATTGGTTGACTCTCTGTTTTTACATTTGCTATTCAAACAACGAATCAGTTCCTTGTTCCATAGGGTAGAACTCTCAAACTCTAAATTAAAAAAAAGAACAAAAAGAAAGGAAGAAAGAAAGAAAAGAAAAAAAAAGTGAAAACTTCCAATCAGTTTCTTTCCACTTATTGTTCTTTGGCCAGCCAACAATTTTAGCTAATCATATGTCTTTACTCAAAATGGCTTTTACAGGGAAAATCTCCAAATCTATAACCAGCTACTGAATTTATCAAACCATAGAGGGGTGGTGGTGAAGATGAAAGTAGAAGAAAAACATATGCAAACAGGCACCCAGGAACACATATATATTATAATGGCTTATCTAGGATCATACCCATGTATCATGTGGCCATTCTACAAAAGAGCTCAACTTATTTTTGCAAAAGTGAGATTGCAAAAAAAAAAATCCATCAACAACTCTTATTTCTTTACTGCTAATCACTTGAAAAGTTCTGTTGACATTATATGGTTATATTCTCAGAGGAATTCATCCCTTCCCCAAGATTAATTTTAATTTTCCTCAGATACATTTTCTGCATAAACCCAAGCAAAACAACATTCTAGATGCTCATGGAAAATTCTCCTTTTCCCTCTGCAAAAATTGTGCTGAGATCTGTCATTCACTCTATGTCCCAAATCAACAAATGGTAAATATTTCAATACAGCTGTCTGGTATATTTTGGTATCTTCTCCTCTAAATTCCTTTTAAAGAAAAAGTATGCCCTTCACTTAACTAAAGGTATCTGCAAAAAAACTAAAAAACAGTCTGGGGCTTCCCTGGTGGCGCAGTGGTTGAGAGTCCGCCTGCCGATGCAGGGGACACGGGTTCGTGCCCTGGTCTGGGAAGATCCCACATGCTGCGGAGCGGCTGGGCCCGTGAGCCATGGCCTCTGAGCCTGCGCGTCCGGAGCCTGTGCTCCACAACGGGAGAGGCCACAGCGGGGAGAGGCCCCGGGACCCCCAAAAAAAAAAAAAAAAAAAAAAAAAACAGTCTGGAGGAAAAAAAGTCTTTGTTCTTTATTGTCTCACACAAGGGCCTTTGTACTTAGGATAATGCTGTGAAAAATGTCTCCGCGTACTATCAATAATACACTGAGGTTCAGTTTATTTCATTTTATGTTGTTTTTACTCTGCTTGGCAAATAACGCTCTCTCGACTTCCTCAGTCTAGTCAAACTGTAGAATGCTGATAAAACAAAGCCAAACTAATGAAGCCATTTTTCTTTATATTAATCCTCAAAGTTATCAGGGACTCACACCCATACATATGAATAGTACAATCAGCCATAAAGTAGGAAGATAAAACATGGATAAAGGGATTATTCACATGTAAAGGTAAGACAAAAACATAATGACAAAAGCTGTACGCAACTTGATGATTATCTAAGATGTGTTGGGTAGAGAGATTCCAGTCTACAGGAAACAGCTAATACTACTAAACCCCCAAGACCTCTGCATGAGTATAATTTCAGCATGCATAAAAAGGATTTTGGAAATTTTATTTTTACACTGATCGATTTGTTTTGAAAAAGATTCCTGCCTGCAAACCAAAAATTTGATAATTGCTTTCCTAAGTGCTTAGGACTGAACCACTATAGAGATTCTTTGCTTTTCACAAAGGAGAATTTCCTCTAAAATCTAGTTTAGTTTAATTATAGCAGTCTGGGTGTGATTTCTGTTTATATCCCTCCGGTTGAATCTGCTCTGGCTGGGTTTGGGTCAGAGCTATTTCTAGGAAATGCCTGCTACTTTTTCTCAAACTAAAACTTCTCTGCATTTTTCTTTTTCCGGCTTGATGTCTTTGTTACTTTAATATGAGAATGGGTGATCCACGCGCACGTCTGTAACTAGGCATTTGAGCCTGAGACTTGATGCAGCTAATTCTAAGGAGGTTGGTGAGTATGCCGATATGCTAAGTATATTCCTAGAACTATTAAAGCCACTCCATTAGTTAAGACTCTTCCATTCCAGGTAACAGCAATCAAGCTTGGTTTAAGCAAAACCAACCAACCAACAAACCAAATGAAAAGCAATGAAAGGACAACGCATGGTAATGATACAGAGATGTCCCATGGATTCCTGGGTAGGAAATCTGTTGGACTGCAGGAAGCACTAGACCCAGGGCCCCAAAGGCAGCCTGGAACCCATGGAGCACTGTCCCCTACCCTCATGTATGACTGGCTCTTTCTTTCTATTTCACTTTCTTCCCTCTGTCAGAACAGCTTCACCCGCTCTATGTCGCAGAGAGAAGACGATCCCCAACAACTCCCAATTTTACAGGTAACAGTTACTTTCTCCTGGAGCAATGAACTTGTCCTGCTTCCCACTTCCAAAATCCTAGGAAAGGCACCCGATGGGAGGCAAGGTTGGTACAAATTCCCATTCCCTACAGCCTTGTTGTCTAGGCCACTGTGGCGGAGAGATTAGGGACTCATCACAAGAGGCCCAGAGGGGTGGGTTAAGGCGGCAGTTAAGAGCGTTTGCTGAGAGTTTGGTCGTTACTCTATAAAGTTTCCCTGTCACTACGATGAGGACAGAACAAATTATTCACGTGACAGAGTAGTAAGGTTGAGGTCAGCGACACTCCCACCGGCACCTGAGGGCACAGAGTCTTACAGAGCTTCAAGAATAACTCAGCTGCCATCATGAGATGTTCAGCCAAACAGTTGCTGGTGCCTGAAATACTTCCTAGTTCTTCTCAAAAGGTGGTATCTGGTCAGTATATCCCTGGTTTCGATGCTCTGTTGTATTGGGATTAAATTCTGCCCAGATCTAAGATGCCAACTTGGTATTCCTCCAGCTGAGGAGATACTGTACTCAGGACACTCGATTTATTCCAGAAACTGGAGTTGAATGTGATACCTCAAAGGAGAGTTCATAATGAAAAATTTCACGTCAGTGTGTCCAAAAAATCATATACAAATAGAAACTTAAAAAAAAAAAAAAAAAAAAGAATGGCCTGACGGGCCGGCGATTTAATCCACCCCCCCCCTGCCAATGCAGGGGACATGGGTTCGTGCCCCAGTCCAGGAAGATCCCACATGCCGCGGAGCAGCTGGGCCTATGAGCCATGGCCGCAGAGTCTGCATGTCTGGAGCCTGTGCTCCGCAATGGGAGAGGCCACAACAGTGAGAGGCCGGCGTACTGCAAAAAAAAAAAAAAAAAAAAAAAAGATTTGGATTTACAGTTCACATCAGCCCACCCATACAAGGTTGGGCTCCCAATTAGACATCTTTCCTTTCTCTGCTAGAAAAGAAGAGCAGATTAAAAAAAAAAGGAATTCTCTAGACTACGTTATCAAAATTCATACACCTGTACCAATAAAAACGAATCAAAAATTTAAATTACATTTCTTCCTTATGTTGTGATTTCATCTGTTCCTCACCGAAAGGGGACATGAGGAACTTAATGAGGGTATATACTGGTGGGAGATATTGGCACTTTACTAAAGAGCAACCAAGAGTGACAGACACTTCTGCTCAAATACTTGATTTCTTCTTGACTCTTTTTGAAGAAAGAAATGAATTCCTATACCGACACATAGGCTGATCTTCCACTGAAAGATCATTGGCTTTGGTCTGTAACAATCATTGAGGGTGGTGAGATTTTCCTTTTGGCTCTTCTCTTGCACATTATTCAGTGAGTTACACCTTGATTCAATGTAACGGCCATGATGAGGCAGAGAAATGCACCTAGAGAGACATCCTGATTTACTAACATCCAAGGGTCTCATTTTACACACACGCACACGCACGCACACACTTTCTGCATTTCCCTTCATAGGTTTTTAGATTTTGGTACTTATGCATTTGTTTTACGTGATTATTGGATTGATGTCTGTCTTCCCACAAGACTGTATGTTCCCTGAGTACAGGGACTTAATATACCCGGCTGTTGAGTAGCAAGTAAAACCAAGAGGCTAGTGTAGTGCCTGGCAACTTAGTTTCGGGGTAGGAACATGGTCTGCGGAGGCCAAGGGTTTAAATCTCAGCCTTGCCATGTGCCAGCTGTGGGACCTTGGACCAACTATGTAACCTCCCTGTGTTTAAGTATCTCATCTGAACAACAAGAGATACCGTCTATGTCATTAAGATGCTAGGAGGATTGAAATGAGTTACATAAAAAGCACTTAGAAACTGTGCTGGCACATAGTAAGTGCTTATAAGTGTTTGTTACATAACAGACCCTCAAATATTTATTAAGCAATTGTTCAACAATTTACACAGAGAAAAGAATGAGAGAGGCACTGACAATTTTACAAGATCAGAGGCCTGGTATGTAGTTTTACATGTTGCCCCCAAACCTCAATCCAATCTTCTCTTCCTGCATATTACTTTTACATACGTTTAAATCTAGGGCATTTGTTTTTTCACCTCCAAAGGGGCTCAAGAAGCTATGAGCTCTGATATGGGTGGACCTTAGTTTGTCTGTTCTATGCCTCCTCTGGATGGGGGACGGGGAGTGTCTCTAGTAAAAGAGAAAAACACTGTCTTTTGTTTGTTTGTTTTTTCGATCACCAATTCTCTCCAGAAACAAGAAAAATTATTGTGTCTTAGTAAATTTAATTTTAGCTTCATCATAAAAAGAATACACGTTCATTATAAAAATATTGTAAAATAAAAATGTTCATAGAGAAATAAAACACCCTTAATCATACTACATTGAGAGAATCACTATTTTGTAAAAACGCTATGATATATTACATCCCAGGTTATAAATTTAAAATGTATTCACTTAGAAATTGAGGCTATAGTCAATCTTTTATTCTACCATGTTCTTCATTTACATCATGAACATTCCTTCGTGTTATTCAATAGTCTTCAAAACGAGAATTTTTAGGGCTTCCCTGGTGGTGCAGTGGTTGAGAGTCCGCCTGCCGATGCAGGGGACAGGGGTTCGGGCCCTGGTCCGGGAGGATCCCACATGCCACGGAGCGGCTGGGCCCGTGGGCCATGGCCGCTGAGCCTGCGCGTCCACAGTCTGTGCTCCGCAATGGGAGAGGCCACAGCAGTGAGAGGTCCGCGTACCGCAAGAAAAAAAAAAAAAAAAAAAAAAAGAGAGAGAGAATTTTTAAATGGGTGTGGATTTTCCATCACATGGGTCATTTATTTTATGATTCCAAGAATTTTGGAAACAGACAATGCTTCTGATTTTTTCTATTACAAATGACTGTGGTCAGTACCCTCACAAGAAGGCAAAATGGGCTTTACCTGAAAACATGAAGAAACAGGAAGGAAAAAAAAAAATGCCCACACAAGAGAAATTCCTGCCTTGATACCAACCTAGAAGCCCAAGGAATATTTATTTCTGGTTTCAGACTTGCCCATCAAATTTTAGTAAGTTCACATCTAATCTTTTAACCTTCATATGCCTGCAAAGTATTTTAAAAAATGCTGAAAATAAGTTCACAGGGCCAGGATCACCATCTCTGCTCAAGAAATACATACTGAATGATTAACCCTTCTTTGCTTTCTTCGTGAAAAATTTTAGAGTTGAATCCATAACACAAGAGGGATTCCAGAAAGAGGGAATGTGAAGATCAAGATATTGAAGCAAAGTTGAAAGTTATTCAAAGCATAAAAAGGGAGGGAAAATACATGGAAGAGAAATTTTCCTTTTCAACAAACGCTTAATTATCAGGAGATTTGAGTTGTTAGCTTAATGAACACTTAAGAATTAATTCTCTCTTTTCCACCGTGTCAAGAATTTTAGAGGTGAAAAGCTTATGTATTCTTACTTCATTTTGTCAGCAGTGGAATACAAAGGTGCAGAGCTGAAATAATTTTCCTATGGGTTCATTTGGAGTAAAATCTAAACTCTCTACCCAGCTTTACCAAACCCCACCTGACTTAACCCCTGCCAAGCCCAAGCCGAGGCTCTTCTCCCCATTAAGGGCTATGTCCCCGGCACACTGGCCGCCAGGAAGCCAGGAGCCTCAGGTGAGGCCTTCCCACTGGCAGTCGATGTCAGGGAACCTCTCTGTCCTCGTACTTTGCCACTGTGACACCTTTCCTGGCCTCTAACCTCCAACACTCCTCACCGGCTCCCTCCTCACTCTGCCTGCTTTCTCCCTAATACAAAAAATGGAAGCAACAGGAAATGAAATTAACAGACACCTAGTAACCCCTGCGCTCCCCTCCGGGCCTCTGCACCCACACACTTCGCCGGCTTGTCTGTTATCACCACGCAAGTTTCCCCTGCTCTTGTCTGAAGCCACCCCTTCACGAGGATACCAGCTCCAGCCCCTCCTGCCCACTCGAGGACACTGTTTCAGCTAGACCCCCTTCCGTCCTCCACATCATCAATTTCTCCCTCTACTTTATGGGCCTCAACCAAGTGCAAACACACGCGATTCTTGCTCTCGTTTAAAAGAAAAACAAAACGTCCTCCGGACCATGTTGGCCCTGCTTACTACAGTCCTATGTCTTTGCTCCCCTGCCAAGCAAAGCTCCTTAAAGAGTTGTCTATATCTGCTTGCTCTGATTTTCTTTGTCTCGTTCTCATTTTTTTTTTTAACATCTTTATTGGAGTATAATTGCTTTACAATGGTGTGTTAGTTTCTGCTGTATAACAAAGTAAATCAGCTATATGTATACTTATATTTCCCATATCTCTTCCCTCTTGCGTCTCCCTCCCTCCCACCCTCCCTATGCCACCCCTCCAGGCAGTCACAAAGCACCGAGCTGATATCCCTTAAAGCACGGAGCTGATCTCCCTGTGCTACGCGGCTGCTTCCCACTAGCTATCTATTTTACGTTTGATAGTGCATATATGTCCATGCCACTCTGTCACTTCGTCCCAGCTTACCCTTCCCCCTCCCCATGTCCTCAAGTCCGTTCTCTAGTAGGTCTGTGTCTTTATTCCCGTCTTACCCCTAGGTTCTTCATGACCTTTTTTTTTCCTCTTAGATTCCATACATATGTGTTAGCATACGGTATTTGTTTTTCTCTTTCTGACTTACTTCACTCTGTATGACAGACTCTAGGTCCATCCACCTCACTACAAATAACGCAATTTCTTTTAAACTGACTCGAATCTGGCTCCCTCTCTTGCCACCCACCATGCAAAGACATGCTGTTAAATCCCGCCGTCATTCTGCAGCCCTCCTATGAATTAACCCTACGGGCAACATCTGACAGAGTTGATCACTGCCTCCCCTGCTACGTTTCTCCACTTGGCCTCTGGGCCTCCACACTTTCTACATTTTCTTTTAACTGCACTGACTGCTCTCTCACACCCCTTTGTAGTTTCCCTCCTTCTCCGCAACCTCTTAACACTGCCGTGCGCCGGAGTTTAGCCCTTGGCCTGAGCTTGTATTTCCATATTGCCTACTCTTATGGCACGAAATACCAGACTCCTCTCCTGAATGCTAGAGTCTTATACCCAACAGTCTATTTAACCTTTCCACTTGGGTAACTCATAACAACATCAACAGGACCAAAATCCAACTCCAACACCACTCAACCCCTCCGTCGCCAGAGCTCTTCCGCCCTTAGCCTTCTTAATACCCATGGCAACACCATTCTTCTGACTCAGCCAGTAATCCTTGACTTCTGTTTCTCATGCATCCAATATGCAACCACCACAGAAGTCCTTTTGGCTCTTCCCGCAAAGTATATCCAGAATCATGCCATGTCCCACTATCCCTACAATTCTGGTCCAAGCCACCATCGTCTCTTGCCTGGATTAATGCAGCAGCCTCCTAACCCATTCTCCCTGCTTCCACACTTACCCCCTCTGAATCTCTTTTTAATTCAGCGGCCACAGTGGTTTTCTGGAAACTTAAGTCAGATCATGTTACTCCTCGGCTCAAAATTTGCAATGGCTCCACATTTCACTCCAAATAACATTAAAATTCTGCCTTTGGCCACAGGGCCGTACACAATCTGATTCTCCATTAACTTTCTGATCTTCTCACGGTTCACTCTGCTCCAGCCACACTGGCCTCCTGAAACACGCTAGGTGCGCCCCTGCCCGGGGGCTTTCTGCACTCGTTCTTCCTCGCCTGTGTCTCAGTTCCCCCCCTAGATAACTGCTTGGCTAACCCCTCATCACTTGCGGAAGATTTCTTCTCACTGATGTCTACCTTCACTACCCTGCTTAGTGCTGTCCTCTGCCCTGGCCCTCTCACCACCTGCCCGCCATCTGCTCTCTCAAGCTCCCTCTATATTGTCCAGCTCCACCTCTAGGATGTAGGTGCCATGAAGTAGAGATCTTTGTTTGGTTCACTGTTGAATTCTAAGGCCTAAAACCCAGCACACTGTAGGACTCAATAAGCAGTTCTAGAATGGACCTAGGAATGAATGAATGGTCACGGCTTTTCACCTGTTCCCTTTGCACACTGTTCCCCTTTATCTGGAATATTCTTTGTTCACTGTCACACAGTGGCTGATTCAGACACCAAGACCTCACAGGAGACCTTCCTAAGAGCACAATCTGAGAGAGCCCCCAGTTATTTGCCACTACTCACCCCAGTTTCATCATTCTTATCACTTATCTAATATCTTCTCATTTGACTACTTTTTTTTTTTTTAAGATTTAGTTATTATTTATTTTCGGCTGCATTGGGTCTTAGCTGCGGCACGCAGGATCTTCGTTGAGGCACGCGGGATCTTTCTCTGTGGCCCGCAGGCTTCTCTCTAGTTGTGGTGAGCAGGCTCCTGGGCACTTGGGCTCTGCAGCTTGTGGCACACAGGCTCTCTCCTTGAGGCTCACAACCTCAGTAGTTGTGGCACGCGGGCTTAGGTGCCCCGCAGCACGTGGGATCTTAGTTCCCCGACCAGGGCTCGAACCCACGTCCCCTGCATTGGAAGGCGGATTCTTTACCACTGGGCCACCAGGGAAGTCCTGTCTATTTGTTTTTTACCTATCCCCTGCCCCCACCCCCACTCATTCATAGTCGCCTCTGAATCCCTAGGACCTAGAACACTGCCTGGCATACCTCCTGCACACGTTTATTATAAGAAGAAAAATCACACAGTTAGTGTACCATCTGGAAGGCATTACACAAATTATATGTTAACTGCAGAATCCAAAACAGAACTCTTTCCTACTGCAGGTCAAAGCCCCCTCCATAGGTGTTCTGCCAATTTAGCAACCAGAGGAATGCTAAACAAGAGGATAAAATACGATACTACTATTTTAGTAGACTTTGCCATCCTGATTTACGTAACTTGGTCACGACCCAGTTTGTGCACAAGTGGCTCAGGCCCAGGGCGGGTTGCAAATCTTGAACTGAGCTCCTTTCTCTCCCATGTCACAGAATCTCTGTTCCACTGACAGGTAAATCTTGTCCTTGATGGACATTTCCCTTACTGTTTAGAAACTCACTTTCCTTTGCTTCATTTTATCTGAACAAAGGATCTTAACCCATTGCCACTGAATCCACATTTTGATGCTTATTTATTCAGTAGGCCGTGAAGGAGTGTCCTTTTTTTAATGCAGAGTTAAAGTCATGGAAGAACGGATGGTCACAGCACTCCAGGCTTGTCCACACCCTTCTTGGAATTGCATTACTGGCACAGATGCTCATATCATGTGTCCCATGATGAACACAGGAAACGTGATGGGGATCCATAAATGCTTAGGGATTATGAACTCAGAGAAAAGTGCTCAAAGGAAGTGACTGAGATACTAAAAGCAGAACATATCTTCAGTTTGATGACAATACGTATTAACGTGATAGGTGTGGGTTTCCCCAATGACAGTCCCCCATAACTCTCCCTTGTAGTAATAGGACAAAGCTATGAGCATCTTGGTCCACTGAAAACATGGTGGTCTGTCACAGGGTAATTTGGGGGACTTGACAAAGTCTCGGGTCTTTTACTTAATCATGTGAAGGCAGCAAGCGAGGCTGACATTGCGAATGGAAAGTCCCACCCCGCCCCTCAAGTCAGAAGCTTGTGGGGCTGTCGGAGATGCTCACTTAAATGGCGCCCCAGGGCTTCCCTGGTGGCGCAGTGGTTGAGAGTCTGCCTGCTAATGCAGGGAACACAGATGCTCACTTAAATGGCGCCCAAGGGCTTCCCTGGTGGCGCAGTGGTTGAGAGTCTGCCTGCTAATGCAGGGAACACGGGTTCGAGCCCTGGTCTGGGAGGACCCCACATGCCATGGAGCAACTAGGCCCGTGAGCCACAACTACTGAGCCTGCGCGTCTGGAGCCTGTGCTCCGCAACAAGAGAGGCCGCCATAGTGAGAGGCCCGCGCACCGCGATGAAGAGTGGCCCCCGCTTGCCACAACTAGAGAAAGCCCTCGCACAGAAATGAAGACCCAACACAGCAAAAATAATAAATTAATTAATTAATAAACTCCTACCCCCAACATTTAAAAATAAATAAATAAATAAATGGCGCCCCATGGCTTAGCCTCCACAGGTCCCTCAGACATGTCCCTCACACTGCTCCATTTTCTCTTCATTGAGGTGTCCCAGGCCACGCACCCTCCTCACTGCCACCTCTATGCCTGGCCTTCAATCTCATGTTCTCACCACTTCTCTGTCTCCCTTTAACCAATGTGAGCCTCCTCTAATTGCTAGGATTTTAGCCAGCAACACTGCACATGTGTGGATAAAACTGGAGGACTTCCCTGGGAGGAAGACGTATTTGTTAAAATCAATAAGAAATTACATATCTGAAACAAGAGGGGAGGAGGCTATAGCAATGGTTCTGAGCAGGTGAGGAAGGATGGCAATGGGGGTCCCAAGCAGAGGGGAAGAAGGCAGGGATGAGGGGAATTAGGGGCAGGGAGGGTCTCATAGAGACGGGCAGGAGAAAAGGGTGGCTGTAGCCCTAAAGCAATAGTTGCCACTGTTCAATGCATCGGCCTTTAGGCTAAAATGCTTTAAAAGGATAGAAAGTGGCGGGAGGCAGGGGCAGATACTGTGTCAACAGTTAGTTTTTTGTGAAGTATATGCATCATTTAATAAGTTATTTAAATAAGTCAAACACATATTCCATAATAAAAATCACTTGGAAAACCAGGGCTTGCCTCTGTAGTGAATGGCCAGAAACGACTGCTTATCACACCAGAAACCACTGTAGTGGGAGATGTGACACACACAGGAAAATGATTTTACCACATGCAGTACATAGCTATGGTTTGTCAGCCTAACTTCCTGTTCCTTTAGTAACAGACCCATATTTAGGGAATCACCACCCCCCAATCTGAGCCCAAGGTGTTGTTACTTCCTTGTTTATGCAGATGACGGTGACATGCAACACAGGGATGGTTTGAGTACCATAATCTCATAGCAAAGACACCAGGGGTGGTCATGTGACTCAAGTCCATCCAATGAAACACAGTCCTGGGAGTTCTGTCAGTGCTCTAGCAAAGGAGACTCTTTTTCACTGGAGTTAAAGCTGGAAGTCCATGGTCATTTGGTGGGGCTGGAGGGGGGCACAGGGATAGAATTTGCCTGAGGGATAAGCCAACACAGAGAAAGTCAGGAAGAAAAGAGAGAAAGAGATCTGAAGAAGTAATTTGCACACCGGATCCCATTGTGTCTTTGCTATTTTTGAGTTCACTGAGTCAATGAACCCCTATCACTTAAGCCAGTGTGAAATGGGTTTCTGTCACTTGCAGTCAGAATAGTCTGACAAATAATAAGTATCAGCTAACATTTACATAGTGCTTACTGTGTGCCCGTCACACAAACCTTTTACACAAGAGCTCATTTAATCTAAGAACCCTATGAGGGTGATGCTATTACATCCCCATTTTATAGGTGGGAAAACTATATGATTCCAAGATCATATAACTAGTCAATGATGGGTTCAAGATTCAAACCCAACCAGCTTAGCCCCAGAATTGGCACCTTTGACCACTGCCTCCCACTAGTCTAATGGAGCACAGAATCAATTTGAAGAGTATTTATGGTTTCCAGACGGAGTAGCCTGGGTCCAGCTTAGCCAGGGTTAGATAATTTCTTTGGGATTTTGACTGCAATTAGAGTGTAACTTCCGTAGGGCAAGAACTACATTTCATTCTTTAAACCTCAGGGTCTAGCATGCTTGGCTCTTGACTATACAGTCACAACAGATGCTAGACTGAAATGGAAGTCAGGATTCTTTAAACATGGGTCTGGACAAATACATAAGAAATCCATCTACATGTGGAACGACTCCTACAGAACACCTATTGAACGGTGGCAGAAGACCTCAGACCTCCCAAAAGGCAAGAAACTCCCCACGTACCTGGGTAGGGCAAAAGAAAAAATTAATTAAAAACAGAGACAAAAGAATAGGGACGGCACCTGCACCAGTGGGAGGGAGCCGTGAAGGAGGAAAGGTCTCCACACACTAGGAAGCCCCTTCGCGGGCAGAGATTGCGGGAGGCGGAGCGGGGAGCTTCGGAGCCGCGGAGGACAGCACAGCAACAGGGGTGCGGAGGGCAAAGCGCAGAGATTCCCGCACGGAGGATCGGTGCCGACCGGCGCTCACCAGCCCGAGAGGCTCGTGTGCTCACCCGCCGGGGCGGGCGGGGACTGGGAGCTGAGGCTCGGGCTTCGGAGGTCGGATACCAGGGAGAGGACTGGGGTTGGCTGCGTGAACCAAGGGGGCTAGTGCACCACAGCTAGCTGGGAGGGAGTCTGTAAAAAGCCAGGACCTGCCAAAGAGGCAAGAGACCACTGTTTCCTGGTGCACGAGGAGAGGGGATTCAGAGCACTGCTTAAAGAAGCTCCAGAACCGGCTGGAGCCACGGCAATAAGCACGGACCCCAGTGACGGGCATGAGATGCTAAGGCTGCTGCTGCAGCCACCAAGAAGCCTGTGTGTGAGCACAGGTCACTATCCACACCTCCCCTCCCGGAAGCCTGTGCAGCCCGCCACTGCCAGGGTCCCGTGATCCAGGGACAACTTCCCCGGGAGAACACACGGTGCGCCTCAGGCTGGTGCAACGTCATGGTGGCGTCTGCCGCCGCAGGCTCGTCCCGCACTTCGTGCCCCTCCCTCCCCCCGGCCTGAGTGAGCCAGAGCCCCCGAATCAGCGTCTCCTTTAACCCCGTCCTGTCTGAGCGTAGAACAGACGCCCTCAGGCGACCTACACACAGAGGCAGGGCCAAATTCAAAGCTGAGCCCCGGGAGCTGTGCGAACAAAGAAGAGAAAGGGAAATTTCTCCCAGCAGCCTCAGAAGAAGCGGATTAAAGCTCCACAATCAACTTGGTACCCTGCATGTGTGGAATACTTGAACAGATAACGAATCATCCCAAATTGAGCAGGTGGACTTTGGGAGCAACAATATATATTTTTTTCCCCATTTTCTCTTTTTGTGAGTGTGTATGTGTATGCTTCTGTGTGTGATTCTGTCTGTATAGCTTTGCTTTTACCATTTGTCCTAGGGTTCGGTATGTCTGTCTTATTATTATTTTTTTTAGTATAGTTTTTAGTGCTTGTTATCATTGGTGGATTTGTTTTTTGCTTTGGTTGTCCTCTTCTTTCTTTCTTTTTTTTTATTGTTAAAAATTTTTTTTAATATTTATTTTTATAACTTTTAAATTTTATTTTATTTTCTTCTTTCTTTTTTTTTTTCCTCCCTTTTATTCTGAGCCGTGGGTATGACAGGCTCTTGGTGCTCCAGACAGGTGTCAGGGCTGTGCCTCTGTGTGGGAGAGCCAAGTTCAGGACACTGGTCCACAAGAGACCTCCCAGCTCCACGTAACATCAAACGGCGAAAATCTCCCAGAGATCTCCATCTCAACGCCAAGACCCAGCTCCACTCAACAACCAGCAAGCTACAGTGCTGGACAACCTATGCCAAACAACTAACAAGACAGGAACACAACCCCACCCATTAGCAGAGAGGCTGCCTAAAATCATAATAAGGCCACAGACACCCCAAAACACACAACCAGATGTGAACCTACCCACCAGAAAGACAAGATCCAGCATCATCCACCAGAACACAGGTACTAGTCCCCTCCACCAGGAAGCCTACACAACCCACTGAACCAACCTTAGCCACTGGGGGCAGACACCCAAAACAACGGGAACTACGAACCTGCAGCCTGCGAAAAGGAGACCCCAAACACAGTAAGTTAAGCAAAATAAGAAGACAGAGAAACACACAGCAGATGAAGGAGCAAGGTAAAAACCCACCAGACCTAACAAATGAAGAGGAAATAGGCAGTCTACCTGAAAAAGAATTCAGAATAATGATAGTAAAGCTGATCCAAAATCTTGGAAATAGAATGGAGAAAATACAACAAATGTTTAACAAGGACCTAGAAGAAATAAAGAGCAAACAAACAGTGATGAACAACACAATAAATGAAATTAAAAATTCTCCAGAAGCAATCAGTAGCAGAATAACTGAAGCAGAAGAATGGATAAGTGACCTGGAAGATAAAATAGTGGAAATAACTACTGGAGAACAGAATAAAGAAAAAAGAAAGAAAAGAATTGAGGACTGTCTCAGAGACCTCTGGGACAACATTAAATGCACCAACATTCGAATTATATGGGTCCCAGAAGAAGAAGAGGAAAACAAACAGACTGAGAAAATATTTGAAGAGATTACAGTTGAAAACTTCCCTAATATGGGAAAAGAAATAGTCAATCAAGTCCAGGAAGCACAGAGAGTCCCATACAGGATATACCCAAGAAGAAACATGTCAAGACACATATTAATCAAACTATCAAAAATTAAATACAAAGAAAAAATATTAAAAGCAGCAAGGGAAAAACAACAAATAACATACAAGGGAATCCCCATAAGGTTAACAGCTGATCTTTCAGCAGAAACTCTGCAAGCCAGAAGGGGTTGGTAGGACGTATTTAAAGTGATAAAGGGCAAAAACCTACAACCAAGATTACTCTACCCAGCAAGGATCTCACTCAGATTTGACGGAAAAACTAAAACCTTTACAGACAAGAAAAAGCTAAAAGAATTCAGCACCAGGAAACCAGCTTTACAACAAATGCTAAAGGAACTTCTCTAGGCAGGAAACACAAGAGAAGGAAAAGACCTACAATAACAAACCCAAAACAATCGAGAAAATGGTAATAGGAACATACATATCGATAATTACCTTAAATGTAAATGGATTAAATGCTCCCATCAAAAGAAAAAGACTGGCTGAATGGATACAAAAACAAGACCTGTATATATGCTGTCTACAAGAAACCCACTTCAGACCTAGGGACACATACAGACTGAAAGTGAGGGGATGGAAAAAGATATTCCATGCAAATGGAAATCATAAGAAAGCTGGAGTAGCAATTCTCATATCAGACAAAACAGAAGTTAAAATAAAGACTATTACAAGAGACAAAGAAGGACACTACATTATGATCAAGGGATCAATCCAAGAAGAAGATATAACAATTGTAAATATTTATGCACCCAACATAGGAGCACCTCGATACATAAGGCAAGTGCTAACAGCCATAAAAGCGGAAATTGACAGTAACACAAACATAGTAGTGGACTTTAACACCCCACTTTCACCAATGGACAGATCATCCAAAATGAAAATAAATAAGGAAACACAAGCTTTAAATGATACATTAAACAACATGGACTTCATTGATATTTATAGGACATTCCATCCAAAAACAACAGAATACACTTTCTGCTCAAGTGTTCACGGAACATTCTCCAGGATAGATCATATCTTGAGTCATAAATCAAGCCCTGGTAAATTTAAGAAAGTTGAAATCATATCAAGTACATTTTCTGACCACAGTGCTATGAGACTAGATATCAATTAAAGGAAAAAATCTGTAAAAAATACAAACACATGGAGGCTAAACAATACACTACTTAATAACCAAGGGATCATTGAAGAAATCAGAGAGGAAATCAAAAAATGCCTAGAAACAAATGACAATGAACACACGATGACCCAAAACCTATGGGATGCAGCAAAAGCAGTTCTAAGAGGGAGGTTTATAGCAATACAATCCTACCTCTAGAAATAAGAAACATCTCCAATAAACAACCTAACCTTACACCTAAAGCAATTAGAGAAAGAAGAACAAAAAAACCCCAAAGTTAGCAGAAGGAAAGAAATCATAAAGATCAGATCAGAAACAAATGAAAAAGAGATGAAGGAAACGATAGCAAAGATCAATAAAACTAAAAGCTGGTTCTTTGAGAAGATACACAAAATTGATAAACCATTAGCCAGACTCATCAAGAAAAAAATGGGGGAAGACTCAAATCAATAGAATTAGAAATGAAAAAGGAAAGGTAACAACTGACACTGCAGAAATACAAAAGATCATGAGAGATTACCACAAGCAACACTATGCCAATAAAATGGACAACCTGGAAGAAATGGACAAATTCTTTGAAATGCACAACCTTCCGAGCCTGAACCAGGAAGAAACAAAATATGAACAGACCAATCACAAGCACTGAAATTGAAACTGTGATTAAACATCTTCCAACAAACAAAAGCCCAGGACCAGATGGCTTCACAGGCTAATTCTATCAAACATTTAGAGAAGAGCTAACACCTATCCTTCTCGAGCTCTTCCAAAATATAGCTGAGGGAGGAACACTCCCACACTCATTCTATGTGGCCACCATCACCCTGATACCAAAACCAGAAAAAGATGTCACAAAGAAGGAAAGCTACAGGCCAATATCACTGATGAACATAGATGGAAAAATCCTCAACAAAATACTAGCAAACAGAATCCAACAGCACATTAAAAGGATCATACACCATGATCAAGTGGGGTTTATCCCAGGAATGCAAGGATTCTTCAATATACGGCAATCAACCAATGTGAAACACCATATTAACAAATTGAAGGAGAAAAACCATATGATCATCTCAATAGATGCAGAGAAAGCTTTCGACAAAACTCAAACCCATCTATGATAAAAACCCTCCAGAAAGTAGGCATAGAGGGAACTTACCTCAACATAGTAAAGGCCGTATATGACAAACCCACAGCCAACATCGCCCTCGATGGTGAAAAAGTGAAAGCATTTCCACTACGATCAGGAAGAAGACACGGTTGCCCACTCTCACCACTATCATTCAACATAGTTTTGGACGTTTTAGCCACAGCAATCAGAGAAGAAAAAGAAATAAAAGGAATCCAAATAAGAAAAGAAGTAAAGCTGTCACTGTTTGCAGATGATATGATACTATACATAGAGACTCCTAAAGATGCTACCAGAAAACTACTAGAGCTAAACAATGAATTTGGTAAAGTAGCAGGATACAAAATTAATGCACAGAAATCTCTGGCATTCCTATACACTAATGATGAAAAATCTGAAAGTGAAATCAAGGAAACACTCCCATTTACCACTGCAACAAAAAGAATAAAATATCTAGGAATAAACCTACCTTGGGAGACAAAATACCTGATTGCAGAAAATTATAGGACACTGATGAAAGAAATGAAAGATGATACAAACAGATGGAGAGATATACCATGTTCTTGGATTGGAAGAATCAACATTGTGAAAATGACTCTACTACCCCAAGCAATCTACAGATTCAATGCAATCCCTATCAAACTACCACTGGCATTTTTCACAGAACGAGAACAAAAAATTTCACAATTTGTATGGAAACACAAAAGACCCCGAATAGCCAAAGCAATCTTGAGAACAAAAAATGGAGCTGGAGGAATCAGGCTCCCTGACTTCAGACTATACTACAGAGCTACAGTAATCAAGACAGTATGGTACTGGCACAAAACCAGAAATATAGATCAATGGAACAGGATAGAAAGCCCAGAGATAAACCCACACACATGTTGTCACCTTATGTTTGATAAAGGAGGCAGGAATGTACAGTGGAGAAAGGACAGCCTCTTCAATAAGTGATGCTGGGAAAACTGGACAGGTACATGTAAAAGTATGAGATTAGATCACTCCCTAATACCATACACAAAAATAAGCTCAAAATGGATTAAAGACTTAAATGTAAGGCCAGATACTATCAAACTCTTAGAGGAAAACATAGGCAGAACACTCTATGACATAAATCATTGCAAAATCCTTTCTGACCCATCTCCTAGAGAAATGGAGATAAAGACAAAAATAAACAAATGGGACCTAATGAAACTTCAAAGCTTTTGCACAGCAAAGGAAACCATAAACAAGACCAAACGACAATCCTCAGAATGGGAGAAAATATTTGCAAATGAAGCAACTGACAAAGGATTAATCTCCAAAATTTATAAGCAGCTCATGCAGTTCTATAACAAAGAAACAAACAACCCAATCCAAGAATGGGCAGAAGGCCTAAATAGACATTTCTCCAAAGAAGATATACAGACTGCCAACAAACACATGAAAGAATGCTCAACATCATTAATCATTAGAGAAATGAAATCAAAACTACGATGAGATATCATCTCGCACCAGTCAGAATGGCCATCATCAAAAAATCTAGAAATAATAAATGCTGGAGAGGGTGTGGAGAAAAGGGGCCACTCTTGCACAGCTGGTGGGAATGTGAATTTGTACAGGCACTAGGAGAACAGTATGGAGGTTCCTGAAAAAACTACAAATAGAACTACCATATGACCCAGCAACCCCACTACTGGGCATATACCCTGAGAAAACCATAATTCAAAAAGAGTCATGTATCAAAATGGTCATTGCAGCTCTATTTACTATAGCCAGGAGATGGAAACAACCTAAGTGTCCATCATTGGATGAATGGATAAAGAAGATGTGGCACATATATACAATGGAATATTACTCAGCCATAAAAAGAAATGAAATTGAGTTATTTGTAATGAGGTGGATGGACCTAGAGTCTGTCATACAGAGTGAAGTAAGTCAGAAAGAGAAAGACAAATACTGTATGCTAACACATATATATGTAATTTAAGAATAAAAAAATGTCATGAAGAACCTAGGGGTAAGACGGGAATAAAGACACAGACCTACTAGAGAATCGACTTGAGGATATGGGGAGGGGGAAGGGTAAGCTGAGACAAAGTGAGAGAGTAGCATGGACATATATACACTACCAAACGTTAAACAGATAGTGGGAAGCAGCTGCATAGCACAGGGAGATCAGCTCGGTGCTCTGTGACCACCTACAGGGGTGGGATAGGCAGGGTGGGAGGGAGGGAGACTCAAGAGGGAAGAGATACGGGAACATATGTATACGTATAAGTGATTCACTTTGTTATAAAGAAGAAACTAACACACCATTGTAAAGCAATTATACTTCAATAAAGATGTAAAAAAAATAAATCTACAAACAATAAATGCTGGAGACAGTGTGGAGAAAAGAGAACCCTCTTGCACTGTTGGTGGGAATGTAAATTGACACAGCCACTATGGAGAACAGTATGGAGGTTCCTCAAAACACTAAAAATAAAACTACCATACGACCCAGCAATCCCACTACTGGGCATAAACCCTGAGAAAACCATAATTCAAAAAGAGTCATGTACCACAATGTTCATTGCAGCTCTATGTACAATAGCCAGGACATGGAAGCAACCTACGTGTCCATCAACAGATGAATGGATAAAGAAGATTTGGCACACAATATACAATGGAATATTAGTCAGTCATAAAAAGAAACGAAATTGAGTTATTTGTAGTGAGGTGGATGGACCTAGAGTCTGTCATACAGAGTGAAGTAAGTCAGAACGAGAAAAACAAATACCGTATGCTAACACATATATATGGAATGTAAAACACAACAACAAAAATGGTCATAAAGAACTCAGGGGCAAGACGGGAATAAAGACACAGACCTACTAGAGAATGGACTTGAGGATAAGGGGGGGGGGGAAGGGTAAGCTGGGACAAAGTGAGAGAGTGGCATGGACATATATACACTACCAAATGTAAAATAGATAGCTAGTGTGAAGCAGCCGCATAGCACAGGGAGATCAGCTCGGTGCTTTGCGACCACCTAGAGGGGTGGGATAGAGAGGCTGGGAGGGAGGGAGACGCAAGAGGGAAGAGATATGGGGATATATGTTTATGTATAACTGACTCACTTTGTTATAAAGAAGAAACTAACACACCATAGTAAAGCAGTTATACTGCAGTAAAGATGTTAAAAAAAAAAAAAAAAGCGTCTGTAGTTTGCTTACAGGATAGAGAATAAAGATCTAGAGCTACAAACCCAGACAAAAGTGTGTGCACATGAGCAGTCTTTCCCAGGGACAGAGCTATAGGAAGAATTGCATATAGGACTTCATAAAGAATTATAATTCACTTTCAAAAAACTCTGGATAATTTTTTCTCTCCCTCTTAATAACAGCTAGGGCTGCTGCTTAAGCCATAAAGGAAATCAATTTTCTGAACCCTCTCCTGGAGCCCTAGGGAGGTTTCAACCTCACCCTCTGCATGCTTGGCAAGTTCTGTTCATTTTGCAGCCTCTGCCCCGTGGATTCCAAGCACGGGTTTTCTTCTCTTTTGCCGGCTGTCCTCCCGCTGGCCCCACCTTCCTCCAAATGTCCGTTCTGATCAGATAGACAAGTCAGGCTTTGCCCAATTAGTCCATTTTAAGTAGCTTACCCTGTACTTTATTAAAAGCAAAATCCACATTGGGTTGACAAGATTAGAGGAAAATATAAAAATAAATTACTGTCTTAAAATTAATTAAATGAAAAGCTGTATCTAATACCAGGAAATGATGGACTTCACAGGAGCAGTGAAGCCCTTAGTTCAACAAATGATTTTTAAAAATCTTAAAAACTCCCAACCCAGGCCTGAATTAAATATGCTACACCAAACGCAAAAGCAAAAAGATGTTAATTTTGGCTTTTTGCACAAAGTGAGTAAGAAGTTCATTCTGCTCTTTGCTCTGCAGGAAAATTCTTTTGATTGCAACACCATTCCACAGGCTGGGTGTTATAAATAACACCGCCTCAGACTTACAGGATGACTTTGGTTTGAGGATCTCTAAGAATTTTGGAAACATTCATGCAAGTGCATCGACAAACAAATAAACAGAACTACAGATTCAACTGCTCTGTTTAACATTTACTGAACACCCATCAGGAGTGAGGTTCTATGCTGAGTGACCAAAAAGTTATGGAAACTAGAAAATAGGAATGAGATAACCAGGATTAGAATCCAATATAAAATGTGATACGTTTTCGATTTTACAATGGAAGAAACTGGATTTTAATGGGTATGAAAAAAATTGGGGGACAATCAAGTCCAACATGGAATATAATGGACATAGTGAGATGCTTTTCCTCTTCATTTGTCATTTGGATTTCTGATACTCCATTTCCTCTAGAGCTTCAAATCCATTCTCTCACTTCTCTTCTATGTATGTGTGTTGACGGGACAGGGCTGAAGCAGTCAGATAATGGGATGGGTTTTCTTGGTTGCCCCTTTCTCTTCCTTTTTTTTTTTTTTTTTTTTTTTTTTTTTTTTTTGTGCGGTACGCGGGCCTCTCACTGTTGTGGCCTCTCCCGTTGCGGAGCGCAGGCTCAGCGGCCATGGCTCACGGGCCCAGCCGCTCCGCGGCATGTGGGATCTTCCCAGACTGGGGCACCAATCCGCGTCCCCTGCATCGGCAGGCAGACTCTCAACCACTGCGCCACCAGAGAAGCCCGCCCCTTCCTCTTCTAAAGCAAGTCCTCATCAACTGCACTACATCCCAGGAAAGAAACTGAAAACTGAGTGGACCTGAGAACCAAAGATGGGGGTTCAGGCTGCTTGGGTGGACACCTCCTCCCCCCGCCAAGCTGCATCACTTACGAGCCCTGTGATAGAGGGCAGAAGACTCAGTGCCTCTGAGCTTCTGTTTCCTCTTCTATTAAAAGGGGATAATCAGAGCCTCTGCTCCCCAGGGTGGCTGCGCAGATAAAATGGGCCTTGATATGTGTGAAGCTTACAGCACCGTGCTTGACACATCGTAAGGGTTTGGTATATTTCAGGTCCCCAGCTGAGCTGGTACTACTGTATTTTCTGGGCCTCAACAGAATTTCAGTGCATTGTCCCCTTTTCCTCCCCAGGAGAGACCTGATCCCTCTCTAGTCCACCATCTCCCCAGTCTCCATCACTCTCTGTCCTCCTCCCCTGCCTTATTTTTCCTCACAGTACATATACCACCACGAACATATATTTATTTGTATGTTTGGTCTCCTCCCACCCACCACCCTGGGGTAGTTACTATGACTGTTACAAAATGAGGAAACAGTTACTTTTTCACCCCTGCCACCAGAATCTAAGCTCTGTGAGAGAAGGGACTGGTTTGTTCTTTCGCTGAAGCAGATTCTAGACCAGCACCTGGCACATGGCAAATACTCCAAAAATATTATTAGAATGAATGAATAAGCTGGTTGTTCTCAAAGGCATAATACTTCCTGGCACAAATCAGACCCACAGTCTCTTCTTCCTTGAATCTGAACCCATCTTGCAACGGCTACATGTGTTCTCGTCTGAATGTGAGGAGACCTAAACGCTGGAAGTGCTGGATTCCTGATGGTGGTGTTTCCCCAGTGTACCTAGTACCTTGCAGTTCCATCAGAACATTCTCCTACAATCCCATGCCCTGGGAAGTGATCATAAACTAGCCACCTGGACCCACAAATACGAGTGTACTTCTGTGCCTGAGTGTGGGCACGTGCACACTCACACACAAGTGTGTATATTTAACAATTTCAACAAATGTGTAAAAATGGGAGATTTCAGGTTCCCTTTAAAAGTCCAGAGGCATGGAAACACTGGGCCCACACTCCTGGGCATCACTCAGCTGGCTCTGAGTGGCTGCACCTTCACTTCACTCATTACACATAGAGCACGTGTCTCTAGTTTGCTACAGTCTCTGCCAGCTCTGATTGCCTATCTGCCATTGTGGGTCTCAGTTGCAATTTGTTGTTACAGTTTTGCAGTATTTCCTAAGATAGAGAAATCTCTTGATCAAAAGTGAGAAAACAGAAAACTTCGTGCTTTAAGAAGATGGGGAAAAATTTTTTTTTTAAAAAGGATAGATCGGGGCTTCCCTGGTGGCGCAGTGGTTGAGAGTCCGCCTGCCGATGCAGGGGACACGGGTTCGTGCCCCGGTCCGGGAAGATCCCACATGCCGCCGAGTGGCTGGGCCCATGAGCCATGGCCGCTAAGCCTGCGCGTCCGGAGCCTGT
>NW_006772616.1:1871632-1899635 GCF_000442215.2 Lipotes vexillifer | reverse complement strand
CCCCAAAAAAAAAAAAAAAAAAAAAGGATAGATTGTTATGATATGTTTGCCATGGAATTGCCTAGCAATTGACTCTTTACAGTATCTGGCCCCTCTAGCTACGTGAGTTTGCCACCCTATTGTACAGACTGGGTGTTAGGGCTTGGAACACTCAACCATCTTGGGGTTCTGCTATATAGATGAAATATTTAGTGTTTTTTCCTTGCTGAACTGAGCAAGACATGTTTGGAGATCAACTTATTTTCTGTCATTTAACTTTACGGAAGCAATACTTTGAATAATACTTCTACAGAATACTAATTCACAAAAAATCCTGAGAAATGGCTATTCCTCCAGGATCAGAAACAATAATCTGATCTCAACACATTAGAGCATTTTATTTCTGATTATACTCATATACCAGGATATGTTTCAGTATCTCTATCAGTAATAGGTATTCTAGGAAAAATGGGTTCATGGCTAACTGACGAGAAAACACAAGATGAAATAACTTTCTACAGGTTTCTTTACTATGAATTACCTTTCTGTTTCTTTCTTTCTTTTTATTTTTAAAGAGGCATCGTGAATCTCTAAAGGACTGGGGACTCAGAGGGAGGGCCTGGTATGCATTATTTTCCAAACTTGTTTTATTTGGTTCTAGACCACCCCCACCATTTTTAAAAATCACAAAAAGATCAGTTGGCAAGAACTACGAGTTTTGATCTTCTAGTCTCCATCATGTACATTCTCTACATTTTGCGGGTCATCCTTAACTGGATCCATGAAGATACCAGAACAAAGATAACACTCACATCCTGGATTCCCAAGGACAGCACTTATCAAAAACATGCTAACCAGCCTTTAGATAATAATGACTAATAGCTCACATTTATTAGGATCTTATTACTGCCAGATACTGTACCAGGCTTACACTTGCTCTATATTACCCCTCTCAATCTTTACAACGATCCGAGCCCCACTCCCCAGGCAGGTAAATATTATTGCCATTTTACATATGTGGAAACCAGGGCTTTGGGACATAAAATAATTCACCCAAGATTCCACCTAGAAGGTGTGCAGTTAAATCATCAGAAAATGCTTTAAGTATGTAGGGTTTGGACATCTATACTCCTTAATGATCAATAGCTAGCATTTATTTAAATGCTTATTATGAGTCTGGCACATATGGATTTTATGTGTGTTGTTTAGTTTAATTCTCCCATTATGAAGTAACTGCTACTAGAATTCTCACTTTAACAGATTAGAAATTAAGGTTGAGGGAAGCCTCATAAAAGATGCATCATCACATAATCAGTAAGTTGTGCGGCCAACCCCATGCACATCTGGAAGGATGCTGACATCATGTGCTTAACTGCTCTTCTGGATGCACCAGAGATATTCCTTGAGCATCTGTGCCTTACAAAGTTCCACGATAAGTACTGATATTTAACCAGGGTTTAAAAGCACAAACAAAATAGAAAGATGCTTATCCGAAGAATCAGAACTGTATTCCTAAGACAAACTGAGAAAATTCCGGTCAATCTTTTTAACAACCTCATCGAACGGTTTTCTAGTCTTTCAATGAATGGGTTTCTGACTCTGTTTTCTTCTTTGTGTGTAAACTTGTGCTGACTAGATCTTGCCTGTTAGAAAAAGATGCACAAAACCTGTCTTAATGAATTCCATGTGAGGAATTGTGTAACCCATCTCTCACACCTGCTCTCCAACAGGTAGCTGCTGAAGGTGGGTGTCTCTGATCTTGTCGATGCCTTCCCACAACTGGAAGGCTGTGCTGATTCTTTCCCTTAACTGGAAGGGGCTGTTAGGTGCACCCACCATTGCAATAAAGAGGTTGACAGATTCCCCAAGAATGTAACAAAGGGCTAGAGGACGGCATGCGTGGAGAGGAAATTGGAAGTGAACGCCAGGGCTCTACAAAGAGCTCCCAAACTAGGCCCTTGTAAAAGTGAATAATGAGCTGCATAGACTAGTTCCTTCAAGCTGAGCTCAACACACATCTTTAAACATAAGATTGTCAAGGAAGCAGATACTTGGAAACGCTTTCATCTTAATTAAAGTTATGTGGGCTACGAAATACTTTTCCTTTATATTAAGCTCTTATTCCTGTGGAGAAATTTCTATTTGTTTTTATCTAATTTGAGCTTCAAGGTTAATCTCGGTTTAAGACTTTCACTCACTGGGAGAGACAGTCCATCCGGTTCGCCCCTGATCCCATGTATATGCATGCATCCACCAGGACCCTGCTGGGCTCCAAAGCCTCTTGCTGGTGGTGGATTCTTTACACTGTTCCCTTCAACAGAAAGAATGGGCTGTGGATCTGGGAAGGATATATGGAATGGCGAGGATTTTGCGAAAGGTCACAAAGCTTTCTATTTTAGGGAACCACATGCCACAGTCCTTAAATGTGGAGCTTCTGATAAAACTTGCTCTGAGATGCAGAGCCTGGTGTTTTTACGGTAGGGGAAGCAGGAGGAAGAGGGGCCCACTGGAGACAGGGAAAGCAGGAGGAAGAGGGACCCACTGGAGACAAAGAAGGGGAAAGCATTTTACCCCAGAAAGGGGTTTTCGCAGACGTGGAGACAACTGATAGATCAGATTGCTTGGCACACCATGCTCCCTAACTTTCTTCAATAACTATACATTCGGTTGAATTAGACTGATGATGGAAGTGACTCCTGCGTTTGATTTCAAAGAGAAAGTAAGAACTCATAAAAAAGGTGCAGAAGATTGAACGTGGGATCTAATTGGAATTTCTTAGAATTTTTTCTTTGAGGGTCTGCCTTTCCTATATGATGGTAAGTCATCTTTAGCGCACTTATGCCATCAGTCCCCGAGAAAGAGTATGTGCTAAAAAGTTGGGGAAAGGATTAAAGGAAAGGTTCTGATGGGTAGGGTGCATGTTCACCCACACCCTGAGGCCATGCACACGACAGACATCGTGAATTAATTGTATTAATCATTAACCTATCATGGTACTCTTTCCACCTGAAGCTACATGCAACCTCAAAACCCTTGACAATAACCTTCAGTTACCAGAACCAAGCAATCAATGGTGACACAAGACATGAAGCCTATTTATCACGGAGGGCTCCACATTGCATTTTTCTAAGATACTTCAAAAATATCTGGCCTTTATGTGATAGGCACGATTCACTTTCCTACTAAGTTGACCCCATTCTCTTTTCTTTCACCCAATTTTATACAAAGCCTCCACCAGCTGGCTTGGAGTCCCATTCTCAGTTCATCCCAACTCCAGGCATTTCTAGTGCATAAATCCATGAAACTTCTGGTAGACAGTTGACCCAGGAGAAGACAGAATTCTGATGAAGGTGCTCATGTTTCGATCATCACGGTTCAGAATGGTACTGAAAGGGTTTCTGGAGTTTAGGGCAGGAAGTTTTATCTCTGTCATATGAGTTTTCATCTGAGCAAGCTAGGCTTGCTGTGCAAACAATGATGTACTTTGATTCGGGAAAGCTGGATTGATATTCCGGATGAGATTCCATGTGTGTGACCTTGGGCAACTTCCCACACAAATCAGGGCCTTGGTTTCCCCATTTGTGAGGAGTATGTGCTTTACGCTTGCCGAGGTCCCTTCTTGGGGACCTTGGAGTAGATGAGAGAAGTCAGCTCCTCAAGCACATTGCCGTGGTGTGGAAGGCAGCCCTGTTGCAATAAGGACCCACCTCTTCCCTGACCACGTTACTGAAACAGAACCTAGATGGTAATATCTACCCATGAACAGAGACTGGAGGGATTCCAGAGAGCTTTGCCTCATGGCTCATCTTCATGAAGGTTAAGTTATAAGTAATACCTTTTTTTAAGTTCTTTTGCATTGTTTCCCATTTTGAGTAGTAATGCAAGCCCCACAATATCTATTTCACCACAGTTGCAGCCTATTGGTTTTAACTTTGCAATTATTTTTAATTAAATCATTTGTGTAAAGGAAATCTACATACTAGTTCAAAAATAACAAAAAAGATAGGTTACTAATAAAGATACCTCACTCAGTTTCTTGTGTGCCCTTGAATAGAAATATAATTTCTCTCCTTTTAAAAGGTACACACACACACACACACACACACACACACACACACACACACGCTTTTTACACTACATGTGCTTAAGATCTTTCTAAGTCAGTACATGGGAAGTTTCTTATTTTGTTTAAAAAATTTAAATGTTGGCAGAGCATCTCATTATATAGATGTATTATTCTTTAACTGATCCTATTGGTGGCCATTTAGGTTGTTTGAGTTTTTTCTCTCACAAACAACGCTGCAGTGAATGAATATTCTTATTCATCCACCATTTTTCATGTGTGCAACTTATCTGTTGGAGAAATTCACAACAGGAAAATTATTGAACTGAGCAACACATGCATTTATAATTTTGATATTGCCAGATTGTTTCCACAGGGGTTATATCAATGGACACTTACACCAGAAGTGTATGAGATTGCCTATTTCTCCTGGCTTTCCAATGGTAACTTTATAAAAAACCCTTTTAACATACGTATAGAAAAGTACAAAACCCATAAATATAGAGCACAATGAATTTTCATAAACCTGGTAATCAGCACCCAGATTAAGAAAAAGAGTAATTCTCATGACCCCAGAAGCCTCCTTTCCAGCTCCAGCCACTATCCCTCACTCCAAGGGAACCTCTATTCTGACCTCTAAAAGCATAGATTAGTTTTACAACAGTTGGTGACGCTTACATCAAAGGTGGTTTGTCCTAAAAATATTCTTTGCTTTGCTAGATGTACTACATGTCTTGACTCTAAGTACAAAAACTTCAGTCAGAACACATTTCCACACATCACCCACCTTTTTGTCAAACAGGTCCAGTAAAAGGCTTCCCATCCTTTTCCAAGAATGTTTGAGACGACATCCAACCAGCCCATTTTATCTGGTCAATCTACTACTGCAAAGCATTTTTGCTTTCCTCAGATTGGAAAAATTGAGGTGTTACAAAATGATTTTCACCAAGTTCAGCGAAGTATTTGAGATGATTTCTGACTTAAAATCTAGAATATGGAATAAATGGAATTCATTATTTTAGCAGAAGAACCTTGAGAAAAACCCAAGGAGCCACCCAAACTTCAGAGTCTCTTAAACTGAAGGAGAACAAACGTAACTCCTGTTTGAGGCAGACCGATCACATATAATAAAGTAATGGGGGACCAAACAAATAAATGAAGGTTTTGAGCACGAACCCACATCAAAAGTCAGCCTCATGCTCCATATTGCGGGTGTTGAGTTGCAATCAAGAAGCTTTACACAAGGGCAACTCTAGTTAGCCTCCTCCAGAATGACTAGCAACAGGAATTTATTTAGAGCTGCTTAGTGATTTTTCTTATGATTCACTGAGGATGCTTAGTGATTCTCTGAAGCAACAGAGGGGAACCCAGCTGGTAATAAATAAGATGCTGCTCTAGACTTCCTCCTCTCTGAAATCTCCACACTGCTATTGTTGTATTTTCTTGGCTTCATGCCTGCAGATTTCCATGACTTTCCTAAGAATATCCTGCTTTGCTCTTTCAGTCTCCTGGACATTTCCAGCTTTCCCTTCCTCCTTTTCTGTGAGCCAACCTATCATCGTCAAGAGTCAACTGAATTGGCGGTGTGATGCCTCATGAAGAAATTACAAGCAATTCACAAATAAATGATAAAAAACATGATGATCTGCCTATCTGATTTCTGTGAAGACCTGCCTGGCTTATTAATTAATATGAAAAAGCCAGAATGCATGGTCTCTAGACCAATTTTATTTTATGTATTATATCTCCTGGGTTCCCTGAAAGATTTAAGATGACTTACAAAAATATACTATTCAGAAAGACAAGCTGTATTAGAATAAGAAAGATCAGGAAAAGAAACAACATGGGTAGTGATATGAAATGAAATGAAAAAGGCACTTTGAACCACACATGTTTATCATTAAGTCCTTTGCACTTTGTGGATGACAAAGTTGACTTTAAAATTCCTGGAAGTTAACATCAATAGGAGAACATGAAAAGTTACACAACTGGTTATTGCCCAGAAGATACAGAAGCAAACCCACTGTTTGGGACAGGCACTATTTTTGTTACCAAAACAAGAAACAAAAGTCTCCAAGGGTTGTCACAAAGAAGATACTTAGTAATGTAAACAACAAGGTCTACAGAGCAGGTGTTAAGAAAACATTTCTAAGGGCACTAGATCGTCACTGGCTTCAGTGGTTAGATGGTACTAGTCCAAAGAATAGTGTGGCTTAAGGTCACAGATTTCCAACTATCAGTGTAAACATGAGATGTTCCAGAAAAAGACAGCTGAATCACACATACACCATTACAAAAATGGGTCAAGATTAGTAACGGCCTGGATGGTGGCTCCTCTGGGTTTCCAGCTAGGATTGGAGACATACATTTTAACAGTCTGTTGAGCTGGTAAAGAAGAGTTGGTATCTTCTAGTTGAAGAATGAGGCACTTAAGAAGTTCTCATAATTTCCCTGCGGACAACTCAGCGGCTATTCAGAGGTAGTCAGGAACCTGGATTTGCTTGGGATCATGGCTGAGATTTTCCGTACAAAATAATTTTAGATCTACTCTAATGTACTGAAACATGGGCAATGGAAGGTCCAAAGATCCCCACCCTAGGGCTTGAGAACCGCGTGAATTCACCCTACATTTCAAGGCAAGAAATCTCAACAAAGGCCCCAGGGGATGCCTGCTGTCAGCCGTGAGATTTCTGGACGAGTTCTCTTAGATAAACTAGTGGCACAGCTATTACTACTCTGAGGACATAAATAAAATTTATACAATACTTTACCTGTACAATCATGCATTATCTTAATGGCTAAGTTCCAGATTAGACACAATAAAAATCTCTTTCTACTAATTGCAGTATCTTTTCTGATGAGAAGGAAATGCAATGTATGCAATGCACAGAAAAATATTCCTTAGCAGAACGAAATAAAATGTAGATCTACTATTCTTTCTGCACTTGATCTTTTGTGTTTGATCATAAATGCACATTGTGAAGAGATGCCTCCTACCTCCAAGCTAAACACTGTTTGCTACTCATTAGTGATTTATAAATGATACTTTCTCCCTGGTGACATATCTTTTGATATGATTCTCTAATAATAACATCCAACAATATTAAAATAAGAACATCCCCATGTATTGTGATCGTCTTCTACTATATTTCCTCATGAAAATTAAATTTTAGCACACCAACTGATATTGTATGCATATATTTGTCTACCATCATTATAAATCTCCTAAGGGTCTCTATAAAATGGTAGTTTTGCCTCTTTGCAGTAATTCTACCTAATGCTCCAAAGCAAGAAACTAATTACATGCTGACTTTTCACTAACTTTGATCTTTCAAATACCATACGATGGAGGTTCTATAGGTAATCATATAATTACAATTCACTAAATGAGTTGAAATTAGCCATAAACCTTTTTATTTAAATTGTGTTAACTGTTTCTTCAGGAACACTGTCGGCACTTCTATTCCTTCCTACATAAGTTGGCCGATATAAGGTTTCAAGCTAAAATCTGATTATGGTCACTAATGTTTATAACAAGTGCCTCATTATAACACCAGAAGCGCCAATGAAGATGACTATGCGAAGAATTTCTTAAAATATGCTTAAGGAAAGGCCAAGGATAAACTATAGTGGTATAAGGAAATGACTGAAATTTCTCAGGGGAATGTTCTAGTCGGCAAGAAAAAAAAATGACCTCACTTGTGTTTTCCCATTGAGATGGTGTGGTATTTCCTGCAAGAAAAATTAAAGACAATTGTTTCTTTCAGTATACCATGGGACTATGTAGAGAAAGAGAAAAACAAATTCTGGATTTCACTTTTGGAAAACAGCAGTCCAGACTGATGGGAGTATTAGCTAAGGATTGCCTTTTTTTTTTTAAAGATCACTTAAATTTCCTTTATTCAAAACAGTCATTACTGTCAGGAATGTTTAAGTTCCTGTTGGAATTTTCTTTAACATTATGTATGATACTATTTTTCTGCGTTGCTTTTATTTGGTACTGAAACTTCCTTTTCTTGTGGGCAACACCAGACCAATGTCTCACAACTGGGGGTGATTTCGTCCCTCAAAGGATATTTGACAATGTCTGGAGACACTTCTGGTTGTCACAACTGAGGGGGTTCAACTAGTATCTAGTGGGTAGAGGCCAAGGGTGCTGCTAAACATCCCACAACGCACAGAACAGATCCCACAACAAAGAAAAGCCAGCCCCAAATGTCAATAGTGCTGAGGTTGAGAAACTCTGCCTTTGACCACATAAAATAAAGCGAGTATAGATTAGTAACTACTTGGAAAACGCTTTCAATGAAGAAACTCAAGCCTTCTCAGTGAGCCAACTGGTTGTGAATTTCCTCTTTGAAGTTGACCCCTAAAGGTATGGAAAGGAAACATTCCATTGTTTGGAAAACAGACCTCTACTTCTACTGGGTTTATGGACCTTATTTATCTAATAACATTCAGAACCACACAGAACCCTGATGGTCACATTCTCATTAGAGCTGAGTAAACAGAGTTTGTTTTGACTTGTCATCAATCATGACATGTGATCACAGGGCATATTGTGTGTAAGAGGCAGTTGTTTTATCTGGAGCCTCAGCCTTGAAAAAATTCAAAACAGTGAAGTTGTTTATCTGACGCCACTCCTGACCTGACTGCAGTGCTACGTTCTAGGAGAAAGTAAAACACACACTGCTCTCTGTTTATTTGTAATTATATAGGAAGCCTATTTCTCCAGTGAACTTGCTGTGGTCTTAGGACTAGAAAGAAACAGGAAAAGCTTTAAAAAAAAGGGAAACAAAAAACCCCCAAGGAAGATGGGGTGAGTGTGACGAAGTGTTATTTCCCAGCCATGTGTAGAACCAAGGAGGACTCCTATTTTATGTTTTCAGGAGGATGAGTTGTCAGAAGTTACTAGAGTACTAGTATAAGAGTATTAGAGTGCATAGCTCTAGGAATTGCACCCCTTCAGAGCCCTTTGTTCCAAAGAATGAAATTACATACACAGGAACACCCAGCTTCTGAGACGCAACCACAAACACAACAACAGACATATACACTTTGAGCTTCACGGAGGTGGATGACCAGCGCTGCCTCAGACACATAATACTTGACCTATTTTCCAAACCTTCTTGCTTTCTTTGATCAGACTCATGTCCAATGTCAACTCCTTCCATTCTGTTTGAAGATTGTCTTTCACTAAACTTGCCTGCCTAGGAAAGACATGTTTGTATCCTGGGGCATTAACTGACCTTCCAGTATGGTGCTGAGCAGCCTGTTCTGGTGGAAACAAGACTGTGTCCTAACCTTGGTTCTCCCACGTACCTACTGAGCAATTAACTTCAGCCACTTGGCTTTTCCATTCAACGATTCATGGGATATCGTCCAAAACCCTCTTGGGCTGATATTTTCTTTGATTCTTTTGGACAAAGGACATGCAAATTCAGCTGTCATTTCTTTCTTAAGCAGGTCGTTACAACTACTTATAACATACTATTAAGTTAATGAACAAAACCCAAACCTTATTTTCATGAGCTAAAATGACTATGTAATGAAGCTACCACTGGAGCTCAAAGACTTAGGATTTTCAGATAATGTGCTACAAAGCCTCTCCCTACCCCACATGTGCACACAGAAGAAATCCCAGTGGGCCCTGATGAGTGGATGCCAGGCAGGGCCACAGTTTTTGTTTGCTTGTTTTAATTGTTTAAGTGGGATGTGCTCAAAAAACATATAGAGTCCATTGCTCTAGTCTCTGTTTCCTCATCTTCAATTTAGGACAATCAGACTAGCAGACTTCAAAGCTACATTCCAATGATTTGAGGGGGATCACATTTACCAATTCAGGTCTACCTTACTTCCTCTTGGGTCAAGCATACCTTGTCACTGGGTTGGGAAGGAGGGACACAATACTAGCCAAATGGGCATTCTATATTATATGAAAAGAAGACAATACTTTGGGTGTAAGGATAATCAACATATTCATTTTGATGCAGCAAATTAATTTGACCCTTACTTGCCTGAGTAACTTGATACTTGGCTTTCTCTGCTTAGAATACGTTACCATCCACCCTGTCAAACATTATTTAGTTTTGGGGACTCAGCTCAGCATCCCTTCCTCTGTGAAGTTTCCTCCTGTAGCATGGGGTCACTCCTTCCTCTCTTTGACCACAGCCCTTAGCATATACTGACACCCACACTATCATGCTATTCTATACTTTTAAGAGCTTTATTGAGGTATTTTTATGTCATATCATAAATTCACCGCTGAAATACACAATTCAACGATTGTTAGTAAATCTATGGAGCTGCGCATTCGTCACCGCAATCCAAGTTTAGAACAATTCACCAAAAAGAACCTTGGTTCTTTTCTTCCTTTGTGCCCATTTACTGTCATTCTCCATCCTCACCCACCCTCAGACTATCACTAACCTACTTTCTGTTTCTATAGATTTCACCATGTCCCTTGCTATTGATATTTCTTCTGTGCTTTTCCTTGAGAAGATTCTAACCTCCTTGAAGGCATGGAGAGTGATTTTATTTCTTAACCCTTTCTTCCCGACTCTTAGCACAACTGCCAGAACATAGGTGATAAATAATGGCATGTAATATTTATCAAAACTTCCATTTATTTTAAATATGCAATTAAGAGCATTACAAATTCCAATTTAATCCCTAAAACAGTCACTGGGTAGGCACTATTTTTATCACCTTCAGAGATAAGGATACAACCTTAGAGTGGTTAAATAACACACCCAGGGTCATGTCAAGATTTGAAGCCCAGGTTGTCTGACTCCAAATGAATGAATGCATAACAAAGAAAGGAATTCTTAATCTGGAACAGAGTTTCTTAATGGTAGAGGAGATTCTAATGAGATCTCATGAATTTGTTTACAATCTTTTAGGTGCCTGTAGTATACAGTCCTGCGGCAATGTCCCACCCATAGATTTCATTAGCATTTCAAAGGCAGCCAAGATCCAAAAATGAAAGCGCCCCCTTGTGTAAGTACTGAGAAGAGAGAAAATAGTGATGAGTCAGGGTCCCTCAGTGTGCTTCTATCCTATTAAGGTAAGAAGGTAGCTGCAATCTTTACCCTCTGTGTTCTGTGGATCACTATTTGAGCAAGGTTTTCTAAGAACCCACTTGTCCCAAACCTCACTCTATGTTCCAAATAAGGAAGTTACCCCTACCTCGCATATATCAAAGGAAACACCTTCCCACTCTTTGCTCTTCCTTTGTTTCAAGCTGCCTGTCATGTCAATAAAGTTGTTGGGAAAAAAAATTCAAATGGGAGAAAGGCTGTAAATGGAGAACCCCTTAGATCCTTCCTTCTCCCTGGCGTAAACTCTTTCTTTTCCCCCCAGAGCAGGGGTAAGTTAATTGTATTTGAATGAATAATTCTAATAAAGCAGTGACCTTTAATACCAACTGGTGTTTTTAATTTTGATTCACTGTCAGTCACTCCAACGTGAGCCACCCCAGGATGTGAGCAGTGGAAAGGCCAGTATGTACAGAGAGGAGAAAAATAAACACGCAGAGCTGGGTGCTGCCCTCAGGTAAACACAGAGATGGCAAATCTTACAAAGAGATGCAGACTAGAGACTCCTTACAAAGGACTCAGGAACATGGTGGAAAAAAATCAGAACCACAAGTATTTTGAAACCCAACTGGAAAATTTTCTTTCTATCTAGAAGATAACAGAAAAGCCAAAAAAAAAAAAAAAAGAAAAAGAAAAAGAAAAAGAAATGGATTTGTCTAGGGACTGACAGTCGTCAACTCCAATCTAAAGCATAAAATGAATAGCTCCATCCTCAGCCCAAGCCCCCACTCCACTGCCCCATGACAACTAGTCTAACCATATAGTATTTATCGTTCCATAGAAGCTAGCTGGTCTTACACAGTATATACTAAAATTTAAACAGAACATAATTCAGTATTCCATTTAAATTTTTTTCTACCTTCACAACTTCTCCAGAGTAATGTAAAACAAAAACAGGTATGGCATCTTCCTTCAGAGCGTCTCTTTCAAGAGGTGTTAGAGGCTTTGCCATGGGAGTGGAATCCATAACAATATATTTATGTCTATATTAATGACATCGTTACAGGCATTTTATTTCAACCCAATAAAAATTTCTTATGCATCTATTATATTTAGAAATAAACGGAACCACCAATTGTTTCACATGCAAAAGTGCATGTGTTTATTCATTAAATGTATCACTGAGTTCACTGTGGAAAGACTGCTCTAAGCACTGGATATAGAGCAGTGAATGGACAAAACTGTAAGTGTGTGTGCGCGCACATGTGCACTCTGCCACAGAGGGTGGGGTGGGGTGGGCATTGGGAATGGACTGCAAATCAGCCTTCCTGATCCTCGACCCCCTCGACCGAGCCCTCATAGCACAGAGGAGAGTATCTGAGGGTCTCGTGTTGAAACGACAGAGGATTTCAGCAAACCAGCGTTTCTGATCTTCACATTCCACTCATGAGCTGGACTCTGTATCTTTGTTTGCTTTTACCGTAACGATACTGTGTTAAAAGACTCAACGATTTAACTCAGTCAAATGATTTAACTGCATGGGACATTTTGCTTGAGAACAGACTAATTACTCCTATGTTCTGGGACCCGCCCACAGTAGCTGTTGCTTCTTGTAGGTCTACGTGCCAGCCCTGCTTTTCAGAAACCCCAGTTCTCAACGTCTTCCCTTAGAGGTCACAGAAATAATACAATAGGCCAGTAAGTAGTACAAAGACATGATGTAAGTATTTCCCACTACAAACGGACTGGCCTTCCCATTGACAAGCTGGCCTTATGGTTTCATTTGTGGACTAGTTCATGGCAAGCACAGTGAGCGTTGCCCAATTTCAGGAATCTTTCTAAGTCCTGTCAACCAACAAAATTGTGCGTATTGAAATATTCCTGCCTCTCTCATCAGACCTTCCTTCATGTCTTTATCTCCACTGCCTAATGCCATGCTTAGGCATTCAAATGTTGAAAAATGTCCTAAATTTATGGGAAATAAAATAGTTTAGGACCTGTAGGCATCTTGACCTTATGGTATGATCCCTTCATCTTAAGCACCCCAAGGACATTGTAGCCCAGAGAGGCAAATCACACAGTATGTCAATTTAAATGCATCCCAAAGACATTTCACTGGGGAAAAAGAAAATTAATGAATGTTATTTTGGATACAGAAGATGGATACAGTGGCTAGTAGAAATGTTCATAAAAGTACATATAGGTAGTCGTTTTGAACTACCTACATGTACTTATATGAACTCAGGTGGGTTAACATGAAACATATCTGATATTTCAAAAAACTTGGGAGTGGTAAATACTCATGATTTCCTAGGTGATAATATACAAGTACAGCATACCTCTGTGTTTGAGATGAAAACAAAATGAAACAAAAACCCCACATGGTATGACATTAAATTCAAGAAGGTGTTTAATATTATCTCTGTTGGCAACAATGATTAGAATATGGCTTCAATGTCTAATTTGATTCCAAATGTATTTCTTAGTGAGAATCTAAAATGATTCACTATCTATGGTTTTGATTAAAATAATATTTTGTTAGACTCTAATAGGATGTTAATACCCTCATGAGCCAGGCTGGCTCCATTCAGTGTTCATCTTAATTAGCTAACATTAACCATCATTAGAATTTTATATGGTACAATGCACATTACTTCATAACTTCCACCCAGATCACACGGAGCTAGATCATAATACATGTTATCAATCATCAACTTCCTGGGCTTTCTTAACACCTAGCTTTTATTTTAAAAGTTAAGGTCAATGTTAAGTGCTACACTGTAGCTGAAAAAGTTTAAAAAAATCAACGTCAATTAACAATGTTAATTAAATGTTAATCATGTAAATGAAAGCATTTTCCATTCACTTGCCTAGTAAATTATAGTCAGGTAGTGGCCCATATATTATTTGAGATGACATAGGAAAATGGCATCCACTAAGAGGGAATGGGGAAGAAAACTGGATGAAACAAAAATTCACACACATTAAGTGGTTGGTTTTTTTTTTTTTTTTTTTTTTGACATGGAAAAATCTACCTTTATTTCCAGAGAACTCACTGAGTGATATAGGGGAAGGGTATAGAAAAAATAAAGGCGAATGTTTTGAATAGTGCAATAGTTGGGAGGTCTTTTTTCCAACTAAGCCTATCTTTGTCTGACATAAGATGCAGACCACAGACACTTGGCTTCTGTATTTTGAGTTAATGGAAAGAAGGTATTTTTAAACAATTTTTTAACATTATTTAACAAATATTTTAAACAATATTTTAACATTAAGAGTATTACAAAGCAGCTAGGGACCCTCAATCAATAAGACCATCTGGAAAGGTTCCACATTCCTAATGTGCAGGCCTGTTTTATCCTTGTCCTATGGCAACCATCATTGCTACAAACAGGGAATCAGATCAGAAATGTTACGTCTCCTCTGATTTTGCAAACTGTGTTGTGGTTCTGAATTCTAAAGCATACAAGGAAAACTTTATGTAATGACACTTACTTCAGTAAATGTGTAAGTGTCTGCTATATGTCAATCCTGTGGAAAGGTATGGATGGGAATTGTGTGGGTGTGCAACCCTTCATTATTCGGATGCTACTGGATAAAACATAAGACATCAGAATCTGAATACACACACACACAGAATTTAGGAGTCACTAAGGCTAAGTTAATTTCACAGATAAGACTGGAGGCCCAAAGTTGCTAAAGGGTGTCACCAAAATCTGAGATATGTAAGACTGGACCCAAACAGTTCTGTGTATTTTTACCATTTAATTCTTGTGTGTCATCTGAAAGGATGCATTTGTTTGCTTATTGGAGCAGCATGAGAAGCCCACTTGTCCAGGTTGCTCTTCAACCTGACCCACGGGATAGAAGATTATAGCGGATGTTATAAAACAACAAAAAGAGAGCCAGAATCATTAATCCATCAATGGATGAATGTGGACCAAACTGTACTCCAGCCCCACAGCTGCACTGGGAGCTGCCTCTCCTGATCCTGCATTTCCTTCCTTTCTTTCAATTCCGTGAGACACTTCATAACTTTTCATCCACTGCTTTTCTGCTTAAGTTAGAGAGTGTGTTTCTGCCGATTGCAACGCAAGAATCTTAATGAAAGAAATGACCCTCATGTGTGTGTTGTTTCAGCAGAGAGAAGATTGGCTGAGGTTTAGGAGAAGTTCCGAGGGCAGGAGCTTGTCCCCTACATGTCCCTACTGCAGGGAAAGGGATTGAGAAGGAAGGCTTCTCTGTTCCACTCAACAAGGTAATGAAGTTACTCTTAGCCTTTTACATTTTGATCACCATTAGCCCAAAATCAACTGTATTACACCTTATTTGAGACCTAGGTGTGCCACAAATTTATAGTGTATCACCTCTCTAATCATCGTGTGATTTTATGCTTTGGGTTCAATTTCTAGGGTTAGAAAAGTGGGAATGATGCATCTCTTCCAGAAAGGACCAAGATGAATGATTTCCAAGGGAAAAATACCTGCAAGCATCTTTTTTTTTTTGTAATTGAAATGGGTCATGAAGTCATTTACGAAAAATGGAAATATTCAAGTCCTGTTAGAGGATTTCTCCATTTAGAGTTTCTAATCTTATGATCAAGAAGGGAGTAGGAGAAACTATCTCTTTTCAAAAACTTTTGACTTTTCTTCACTCTTCCTGAGGACAGGCTGGGACCTGGGACCCTTTGTTGCAGTGCTTGCAACTGGACAAATGTCTCCTCAAGCAACAAAATACTAAGAAACTACAGGGACTAAAAATAACTGTGTGCATGTGCGATTGGAGCAAATTGTGGACAACAAGATACAAAATGACCAAAAAAAGCCCTAACTGCTACTTCTGAAGAGCCAAAAACAGGGTGTTGGGTGTTGGGAGCAAAAGCAGGGTACTGCACATGCCCCCTGCACACACCACCACCAAAGGGGTGGGCAAAACACCTAAGCCACCCTTCTGGCCCGACCCCTGGACACACCCCTACCGTCACCCCATATAAGAAAGCAGCTCACGACCTCCCCCCCTCCGCCCCCTGGGAGAGAGCAAAGGTACCTGTTAATTGTTTTTGCTCCCCCTTGCTGAAGCAGGGGCCCCAATAAAGCCTTGCCTCAATTTCTTGTCTGGCCTCTGATCTGTTGACTGGGGGAGGCTAGGAACCCTGGTCTGTAACATCCTTACCTAGAAAACACACACACACACACACACACACACACACACACACACACACTCCAAGAAGAAACTACTTGGAGATCTATCTCTTGCTTTTTCAAAATCCAGTACTTGCTCTGATCATAATTTCCTCTGGAAACATCTGGGCCTATCTATATCCATTATAAGAAAATTAATTTTTTAAGAGAAATTTCAGTCTTAGGGTGACTTTTAATGCCTTCCCTATAATAGTCTGAAGCCAACACCATTTAATTTGGCAGACTACCTTGAAGATCAAACATAAGTCACTATGATTGGTGGGTAGGAATGCCCACACAGTTTTTGAGTCTCTTCCCATCCCGCTTAGGTAGATATATCAGTTCTAGAACATAGCAACCTGAAATTTGTATATTTGTTGTTGAAAGGCCAACACTGAAAGTTAATATCTTTGGGAGATTTTTATTTCCAGAATTCTGCATCTAGATTGGCAGTAGGATTCTCAGGGCAGTTAACAGAAGTGCCAAGTTGGTGGGGTTCACATGGAAGGGCTGTCTAAGGGGCATACACAGGGCATACGCAGGAGCAGTTGGCAAGGGCTGAAGGAGAGGACCACCGGTTGGCAAAGCCCTGGGGACACGGGGTTAGCTCTGTGATTATTAATGGAAGGCACATACCCCAGACAGAACAGAAATTGGAATCCTCTGTTGTTCTGCGGACCAGAGAAGTGAGCAAAAGGCAATTTTTTGGTTTTGAAATTAGTTACACTGTGTAAAAGTCCCTAGTACCCTCAGAAGCCTAGGGAACAGAAGAGTCAAACATTAATTTTTTCCTTAGTTAGTAAATCAAAAGTTGTGATCACAATGGCACCAGAGGAAGGGACATCTAGAAATTCTTAACTTTAATCATTCACCATACTTGTGGAATGTAGGCCTCACATGGAATCAGAGACACACAATCACAAGCAGCAGTTTTGATGATGTGATTTACTACTTGTGACTGAGCTTTTGAGATGGAATTAGATGCGGCAAATTCATTTTTAAGAGGCACACATAATTTGTCTTCGGAATTTTGATTCAGAAATGAGATAAGAGAAAGCTACTCTTGGGAAATTTGTATGTCTGAAATTGTTCTTCCTTCACACACGGTAGCCCCAAGATCAACAAATGCACCTATCTGAAAGCAGTTCACTTTCTTTTGGAAGCATTTTTACTTCTGTAAACAAAATGCTAAACTAGGAAAAAAGAAAATGACTATCAATGGAGTGAGTCACCAAAAAATGTTAACCTGAGAGCATTTTGAAAAGGAAGAAAAAACTTGCAAAATTAGAAAACAGTAAACTTCTTAATTGTATGTTACGTAGATGGGACACAAACATAGTATTAGAATTTTCTTCTTGATAAATAATAAAATTCTTTGGCCATCAAAGGATTTTATTTTTTGATTGGAAATATACTTTATTTACAAATAAACCATTCCCATGTGATCTGAATCTCTCTCCTCATCCCCATTCTGCTCCATTCAGTCATTTAAAGATTTAAAGGCCCTTATTTTTGAAGGAAACTCTGGCCGTGTCCATTACATAATAATAATACTAATGATGATGATGATGGAAAAGCACATAAAAATATCTCAACCATCTTTTACAGTTCAGCATAAACAACACGGGATTTCTCCTCTGCCATTCACTCATTTAAAAAACATTTGAACGATACGCTTGTTCTTAAGTTCAAAGGGGCTACATTTTAATTTAGGATTTCCCAACCTCAGCTTCGGTATCATAAAAAAATGATGCACAAAAGAAAAATTCAGCTATTTTAGGTGATTTCTCCCTCTTATTTGTTCTCTTTCCTTTTTTTTTTTTTTTTTTTTTTTTTTTTTTTTTTTTTTTTTTTGCCATTTGGTACAACTGGCAGTATAAATTTGTAATGTAAATTTGGTCTAACATGCATAAAACGTTGGCCAAAGAAGGATGATTTTCCATTTGATGCCATGGGTTTTCGTTTAGGAAATAAATGTAATCATGTGTTGAGTCGCTGGTGTAGAACACCCAAAGTTTTGTAATCTCAGGGGATGTGCTGTGGGATGGTTAGACTCTGAGGAAATACTGTTCTCTTTTCCTTTCTTCAAGACTTAGGCAGTTCTTTGTTTGTAGACTTAACTTAGTCACACTTTGATTTGTTGTGCTTTTCTGATTTTCTTTATTAAGTTACCAAACCCTAAAACCAAAGCATTAAATGAAAGTTTTGGAAGACTGAAATCTGCAAAGCAACAAAATACTGCCTCCTTCCCTTTTCCCTACCTGTATGTAGTGCTTACATTGTCTGTATTAGCATCAACATTTAAAAGCCAGGTAATGGTAGACATTCATTGGAAGTAACATGAGTGTGTGAAGGTCATTACCAGGCACCATGCTTCCATTTTCACAGGGCTGTTGCTTGGGACCAAAAAAAAAAAAAAAAAAAAGGATTCTTCACTGGAAGTCAAAAATCAGTAAATCAGCAGGCAGATTAAGGAAAAAAAAAAAAAAAGATCCTCTAAAATTCCAGGATATTCTCCAGCCATCCAAGAGACCCATCTCAAGGCCAGCAAATGCTGGCCTTAAGAGGAAAAAGAATGGACTCATTTTGGAAAGTGAGACATTAAGCAAACTTAGTAATTCTTAGAATTACTGGCTATCTCCTTGGTACAGAAACAGGGGGGCTGGTGCCTGGATTCCAGAACAGAATGGAACCAAGGAGAATAATATAAAATGTGTCAATTCCCCAACAGTTTCATGTAAAATTCTTCTAACATTTATTTTTTTCTTTGCAGCATCTTAATAGCATGTATTTCTGCATCTGAGGCATAGAGAACTTTATTCTTTAAGTGGCATCAACTTCAACACAGTCACAGGACTCAGAACTGCTATGAAGAACTCCCACTCCAGTGTGTGCAGTTCTTTACCCCAAACATAAAAACGGAGTGTTTGTTTTGATAACTCTCGAAATATTTTTTCTTTATTTTTGCTCTGAGTCTGAGAACTTTGGCATTTGACTAATTTACCATGCATTTAAGGCTGGTAGCAATATCGGGAAAGAAATATGATAATCACTTGCTGCCACAAAGTATTCTGTATTCTGTTCTCTTTTTCAGCTCTAGTTTCACATGTGTTGGTTCAATGGAATATTCAATAGACATTTATAGGAAATAAATTGAGAGATGAATGTAAACCATATGGCATCTGGAGGTTTATTTGCAAAGTCCCTGCATCAAAGCTTTCTCGAGATCACACCATATTAGCTATGTTTTTCCAGTCCAGCAGAATCAGGAAGGTAACCACAGACTTCCTTGATGGAAAACACATGAAAAACAGAGCAAATCTTAATGTGTAGCTTGAGTTGCTGGTCAAGGAGCATCCCTTAAAATAATTTTATTACCAGTGTTTTCAGCACATTGTTTAGAACTGCATTAAAAACATGAAGCAAGTTGATCTTGCCTATGATTTTCTTCAAAATTATAGGACACATTTCTATTAATTTATACCAATAAAAATTATATCTCTTTAATAGCATTTTCTTGAAACTTCAGGACTATTTTTTTGGATAGGTAAAAATAAGTTCCAATCAAAGAGAAACTCAACATTTAAATAGAGCATATATACAGCTGTCCATTAGAATTTTTACACATAGAAACAGTGTATATGAATACACTCATATTCAAAGGCCACCGTACTAAGCTTTGTAGAATCACATTATTATAAGTAATAGTTAAAAAACATTGATTGGACAGAATGAGAAATGGTCCTCAAACTTAATTTATATATAAAAAAATTTCCTCAACCTTGAATGCTCTCTGCTCTGTGCAGTAGGTTACAGCTAGCATTACCTCTGATTTCAAATTAATTCTCATGCAGCCTGTTATATAAATCATCATGAAATGTCAAAAGCTTGTACACATCTATTTTTTAAGTTTTCACTTACTTTCCAAATAGTTTCCATTTTTCAGTGTCATAGACTTTTCAGCCACTCAGTCAATTTTAACGATTTTTTATCACTCTAAAAATGTCCCCTCATTTACAGCACATTTGTGTAAGCCTACGCACATGCACACACGTTATATATCCTGGGACGTGGGTGACGTACATCATGGTAATCTGAAAAATTCTTCATTCTTTTCTTTGGTTCATACTGAATGGTCAAATGATGAGCACAGACAAAGGACAAAATGTTTTGTTATTTAAATGGGCAACAGAGGATTGCCCTTTATAAACAAATATTAAAGATTAAAACAATAGTACACTGACTCCTTGCCCCCTGCTGCCCATCATTGCCAGTTCAGAACAGCTGCTAAGGAAAATGGTGCCTCACACTTTGTGGCAATTACTCAATTATCCATCGCAATGAAGGTCTCCTCCCTTTACAAGTTAAGCTTTGAAATTTATGGCAGTAAGTTAATGCCACTCACAACTTAAAAAAAAAAAAGTACTTGAGCAGCATCAGTTAAAAAAAATATGTGGCTAACTGCTGGAAGCTATTAAAAACCAAATAAACAAAAGAGATTACACTTCAAAGAAATGTCAACAGTTTTTCCTCTCTCAGAACAGACGAGTTTTCTTGACTTATATCCACATCCACATCTGGAAAATGCTTATGGCTTTATACATCTTTTATGGTAAAATGAATTTATTGAGTTTTAAAATTTTCTTGATGGATTAATGCAATCTTCATAAAAGGTAAGCCCACACCCTAGTAAAAATCTGTCTTAACACTGAAAAATGATTTCAATAATAAATAATAGTCTACTGTTAATTTCAAGGAGCAGAATAATTTTGAGAAAGCATTTGGTTAACTAGATTTTATATTTTTTTCTATTACTACATGGAAATAAAAATGCAATATCTTATTCCTTATGACCTATCTTTATGTTGGCACAATTAATTCTTAAGTTGAGGAAAAAATAAAAGAAGCAGTGTGCAAAGCCGACTCAAAAGTTTAACTGAATATACCTACTCCAATGAACCAACAACAGACTTACAGAACACAGTAAATTTACTGATAGCCAGATCTCCAAGGGAAGATTTCAAAACAGTTAATGGATTTCTACAGTTCTTCACAAAATTAGACAGCCTCGCTTTCGTGTATTTAAAAGGTGAGATTTAATTTCTCATCTAAAAATATATGCCCGCTCAGGAGATCCAAACAATTGACTTCACATGCTACACAACATTCTCTTGTGGCCCCAAGTTGACAGCCTTCATTTGATGTTGTTTTACAATTAACTGGGTAGTAGCAACTTGCTCTCTGTACAAGCTTGCCAAAAAAAATACTACCTTTGGTATACAACCAAATATCCCCATGTGGACAACTGACTTAAACGTAGTAATTTACAGTTTTCATGTGGGCGGGGGGAAAGACTTGAAATTTGGGAGAAGGTGTCATCTTTGTAAGTCAGGCCAAGAGTTAAGGGGGGAAAAAAAAACCCAAACCAGAAGAATGTTTAAAATGCAATAACATAATTTGGACATAAAGTAAGTGGTCTGTAGTCAATAAAAAAGAGAAAGAAAAAGAAAAATAAACTCCAACAAGCCGGCTGCAGAATAGGCAAGTAGATCTATTTTGTTTATTTATAAGTGAGTAACAAGTAGATTCTTTCACACTAACTAAACCAGACAGTAATTATAAACACAGGTTGGTTAAATTCCATGCACCCTATCAAAGGAAACAAGCTTCTTTCTTTTCCAAACATTGTCCTTTGTTTATTGAGCCTCTTTGGGGCTTGGTTTCATTTAAAACTATGTAAGCACACATCTGTTACCCCCCCAAACAATCTCAACCTTTTTAAGCCGAACCTGAATACTCATTATACAAAAATTTGCAAGTAACCTAACAGCAATTTCTAGAGTAGCCAGTTAGCATACTGAATTTGGAATTTGGATTATTTTTGTTCCATTACAGAAAAACCCTACATTAGAGTGTAATCATACAGGAAGCAAACAGTCGCCGCCTCAGTAGTTTTGGATAATTAGTTACCTAAATTTTCTGAGGTGAATTCAATGTACTTAGACTGGGGAACATTATTGCTTATATTCTGAAAAACCACAATACAATCTTGGTTAACAGTGAAATTATAAATATTGGAGTAAAACGTCATTTTAGAAATCATTAGGTTTTATCAGTACAGCACTACTGAGTCCCTCATTTAAGGAACTCTTTTATTAAAAAAAAAAAAAGGGAACTTGTGATATTGCTTATATTAGCTCATGTAAGATATCAGACTTCAAAAAACTTTAACACAGTAGACACTATTAAAACATCATTATTAGAGTTGTCATGCTTGGGTGGTTTGAACTAAAGTGAATTTCACGTATTTGCTGGGAGACAGCAATAATAAATCCTGGAGTCTGCATTTCTAAGCAGTGACCTAGTGTCTTAGGGAACTGACTTAATGAACAGTACAACTGGATGAGTGCAGTGGGTGGGAGGGGCATTGTGGGGAGGGGCATTGTGGGGAGGGGTGGAATCTGATAAAATTTTACATGGAAATATACATGTCACCCAAACTCCCTTGGGACACCACTCTAAACAGGACAATCCATGTCTACTCTGACTTTTGTGCCACTCACGGGATCCACATAAGTGACGACTAGGTCAGCTTATCCTGCACTGCCTGCAGCACTTCCCTCAGCCATGGCAGACATGTCTAATCAATCACCAAGCACTCCCTGGAGTCTGAACGGAGAGTCATAGTCTTTCTCAAGGCAACACACTAGTCAGCCACTTCCAATCAATCCATCTGCCAGCATGGCATCAGACTAGGAGCGAGCTCTTACAAAGCAAGGTCTCTACCCCTAGCACCTTGCACACTACCTGGAACCTGGTGGGAGGTGAAGAAATGTCTGTTCAGGAAATGACTACTTAACTTGCCTCAAATGGAAGACTGTAATAGTTGGGAGTACTGGCTTCTGCCAAACTGTCTGCGTTCAAATCCCAGCTCTGCCACCTATTTATTCTGTGACTTTGGGCAAGTTGCTCAACCTTTTTGTTTCTCAGTTTTCTCATCTATAAAATGTGAAGAACTAATGGGTTAATATAGGTGGAGTGCTTAGAAGAGTATCTGATACATAATAATCACTGCTGGCTACTGTCATTACTTTCCTCATTATTGTTTACTGAAAGGGCCTATCTACATGAGAAGTTCCACGTAGCCTGTTCTGCTCATGTATCCCCCTAGCACTTGACAAATCACCACACAAGTGCTAGAGACACTTTTCTGCAACACAGATCTCAGGATATCCATTTCTTTAAAGCCCTGAAGGGACTCCCTGTTGTTGATAACAATATAGCCCAAAGCAACATATGTCACTTTCTAAACGGTGAGGCCAACCTATAATTTCAAACCTATCTTGGGCTCCTGGACTTCACTCCCTCCTAGCTCCCTGCACCCTTATTCTTGGGTCGTGCCTAAATTCTTCTTGCCCTCTGAATGAGCTAGGAGCTCTCATTCCTTTCTTTTTAAAATTTATTTATTTTTTATTTATTTATTTTTGTCTGTGTTGGGTCTTCATTGTTGCGTGCAGGCTTTCTCTAGTTGCGGCGAACGGGGGCTATTCTTCGTTGCGGTGTGCGGGCTTCTCACTGAGGTGGCTTCTCTTGCTGCGGAGCACGGACTCTAGGCGTGCAGCCTTCAGTAGTGTGGCACATGGGCCCTGCAGTAGAAGCAAAGAGCCCTAACCACTGGGAAGCCCCTCATTCATTTCTTCTGCTGAGCCACTGTACTTTCTCTTCAGTGCTGCAGAGGCAATTCTGAGACACCATTCAAACATTACCTCCTATGTGAAGCATTCCCCAAATTCCTCAGTGAACTGGTTGCTTCTCTGCACATCTTATTTATCTTCATTACAGCATTTTTACACTGCCTTACATTGGCCTCTTGCACTAGCCTATGAGTTCCTGCCGTCCTGCTTATATATATGTCCCTTGTACTTAACACATAGGAATTACTCAAGTATTTTTTGATGAATGAATCATCCAAATTCCCCAAATAATAAATTTTCTAAGGCTATTTTTTCTTTGTTTTTACTTAAATTGTTAAATTTCAGGTACTCTTGGCTGGTTTTCAACACATAGGACTAATACACGCCTATGGCAGGAAGTGTGACAAAAGCTACTTATTGTCCCATCCCCATGCAGTCCGGCTCCCTGACATAGCCAACGGTGACAGTGCGGTGTACATCATCACCTTTCTTTCTGCGTGCGTGAACATGAACAATCATAGGCACCAGAGGCCCAACTTTCTCTGTAAAAATCTAGATAGCAAATATTTTAGTCTTTGCTAGTAATATGGTCTTTGTAACAACTTCTCAGATCTGCCCTTGCAGCGACAAAGCAACAATAGACAACTCATAAATAGGCATGGCTGCATCCCCCCAAACTGTACAAAAATAGACAACCAGCTGGATGTGGCCTAAAAGGCCTACTTTGCTGCCCTGTGATTGAATACTTATACACACACACACACACACACACACACACACACACACACACACGTTTTATCTGTTCATCTGCCTTTAAATCACAAAGCATCAAACCATACAAATTACCCTGCAACTTTACTCTATCAACTTCCAGTAAGTTAATAAAGTCAAATAGAATTTCTTTTTCCTCTAATATTTTCATACATATATAAAATGTATACACAGATTACATATGCCATAGTTTCAAATAACTGGGATATGTCATATGTACTGTGGTGTGTGAACGTGTGTATATATTCTTTTTGGGGTACTTAAACAGTTTTTTTTTTTTTTTTTTTGCTTGCCCCTTGCACATCATAAGTTCCTTTAACACTCATGTACGTTCTTCTTTAATTTCCTTAATACTCATATATCTGATTATGGAACATACACACAGACCTCTATGTATACTGTTAGCGTTACTAAAATGGGACCATATGACACACCTATCTCCGCATCTTACATTTTCAGCTCAAAGCACTCTTAGAAACTCTCCCAAGTCAACTGGAAGAGGACTAATTCATTCTTTGTAAAAGACACATTAAATGGTGTGGACGTACCATAAACATTATTACCCATTCATTGGTTCTAGCTTTGGGCTGCTATAAACACCACCACAGTGGATATCTTTGTACTTACAGGTAAGAAAGATCCCCAGAAATGGGTGTGCTGGTTTCAGCCACGTACACAATTTATTTTTCATGAATGTCACTAGAACTGTATTTCTACTTAAAATGTCTGAGGTTGCTATTTTCCGTGCATCCCTGCAAGCAACTGTACTATCACTTTAAATAAAACAGGTACACCTATTTTAAACAATTTCTCATATGGCCTAAATTCTCTGGAATATTTTGACAATGTGTTAGGTAGTAATAGTATCTCACTATTACTTTAACTTACACTTCTGAATACTCATGATCTGGAGCATCTTTTCATGGTTGCTGATGACACAGATATGCTCTTATTGAATTGTCCACTCATTTTTTGAAACTATAGCTTTTTATTACCAGTAAGCTTGAATCACACTATCTTCAGTTATCTTCATGCTTTATCTCCATTGCTGTTAACTCCAGATACAAAGTGAACACCCTGACTCTATTTTCTCTTTTCTTTTTGGTCCTGCTATCTGGTGTCCTGGTGGATGTACCCACCAAGTGACCAAGATACACCTATTTTAACTATTTTTCACATGGCCTAAATTCTCTGTAATATATTCTTTTTTAAGTAGCAATTTTAAATGTTCACAGCCACTGCGAGTTTTAAAAGTACACTAATCTATTAGAAACGTGGTATGCTCTCCATTAAAAACTGTATAACTAAATAATCAATAGTTTTTATTGAGCTTTTACTCCGTAACACACACTGTGCTGAGCACTTTATATACAGTTTCGTATTTAATACAACAATCTTATGAGGTAAAAGTTTCTATTACCTACATTACGGCAATGGGCTTTTGGGGTTTTCAGAGTGTAAATAACCTACCCAGCTTCACCCTGATCATCTGATGCACTCCAAAAGTTCAGTCCTTAACACTGCTATTCTAACAAATTGAAGACATTCAACAGATAGAAAACATGAACATATTTTAAGTTTTTGTTGAAAATGGGGACATATCTTAAGTTTTACCTTGGATAATTTGTCTGATTAGTCCAGAGATTGTACATGAAAGTGAAATTTTTGTCGTTCCAGATCTTAGAGGATTAGGTCCATAACCCCAATGTTAAATTGTGAATCTACCAGTAATTGTCAGGGACAATTACAACCAACTACAATTGAAAAAAAAAAGAACTAGATTTGGAATTGGAAAATCCAAACTCAGGTCCTGACCAAGTCAGCTATTAGCCAGGTGATCTTGAATGACTAACATCTGAGTCATATTATCCTCATCTGTATAACAGAGCGTTCACTTTTTGTTGTTGCAGCTTCACAAGGTTTTGGGAAAGCTGAAACAAGATGAAGCACTTTTTGTTGTTGTTTTCTTCTCTTTTTTTGAGATTTCATAATTGTTTATGTTTCGCATATCTGCATTGCTATTTTCAATGAATTCTTTTAAATAAATTACCAACATTCCATTATTCCATTCTTCTTAAATACATCAGAATATAGCTCTAGAAAAAAAAAGGACAGTAAGAGCCACTTTTCAAACTCAAAATCATGATTTAAGAAATAGTAGGTATTATTATGATTACTCTACACAATCCATTTTGAGGAATCTACTTAACTTCCTTGTACCACTGAATTCCACCTGTACCATAAAGGCTCTGTGAAGAATAATGCCATGTTCTAAGGCTGCTGAAGAGCTTCAGAAGGAAAAAAAAAAAAAAAAACCCACAGTACTCATATAATCACCATCTATTCTTTCCATCTAATGGATGTAAAAAGAGAATCCCTCTCAATCATACTTTCGAAGCACACATTAAAAGCAGGACACATTCAACGACTCACGATAACATGCTTTGGTCTGTCTGTCCTCGCAGACACAGAAGAGGGAATTTCAAGTAAAGAGAAGCAAAGGTTCTGCCACTTACAGCATCTGAAGAAATGAAATAAAATGTATACTCCTGGATCTCAGGGGAAAAAACCCATTTCCCCACATCTTTGAATCCGCCCTGTTTAAGCCCGTGGCACCTAGGGACAGCCCCAGGCTCCCTGGAGGAGCTCAACAAATATTTCTTGATGAAGATAAACACCTGCTGTCTTTAAATACGAGATGAATAAGTCAGAGCATAAATGAACCTAAGAATAAACTGGGCGTGTATGTGCACACAGCTACTATTAGCATTATGGGAAATTATATTCCTGCTACTATTATGATTATCATTCTAATGACAAAGGGCTACATACTGAGAAAGGGAAAATTATAAAGAAGAAAGGAATAAATCTGTTAAAGAGGAGAGCGAGTTTAAAACACACATAAACTCCTAGGCCCAAGGGCCCCCAAATAAAGCAAAAGGATGTGATTTTTTATAATAGAAATGATGGCAGGGGTGGAAATAGAGGTCAACAACCATGAGATCACAGGGAGCAAACTGCGGGAAGGAAACGTATACCATCTTCCCCACGAGGCCTCAGTCCTTCTTTTCCCACCTGAAATGTCTTCGTCCAACATCTTCTGTTTAACAGAGGCCTCACTGCCTTATTTTCTTTGTGGTTTGTTTATGTCAACAACGACTAGAATCAGATTGTTCAAACCTGAGCTAAGTAGAGCCGCACAAAGGTTTGCATCGGCAGACAACAAAGAAGAGAAAGCACGGAGCAGTGTTGTTAATAAAGAATGGAACTCAAAAAAAA
>NW_006772616.1:1871125-1871622 GCF_000442215.2 Lipotes vexillifer | reverse complement strand
AAAAAAAAAAAAAAAAAAAAAAAAAGAATGGAACTTAAAAATTGTACTGGCTTGTCCAGAATTAGGACTTTATCTACTTAGGAGGCCCACTGTAAGCTGGAATCTGAATTAATAAGACCGTTTTCTCATGCTAAGCAGTCACTGTTTTAACAAATAACCTCTTTTCCCAATAATATATTGCAAGTGAACACCACAGTCTGAGACTATAAGTTTCTGGATGACACTGAAATTTCCAGTACCTTCGTGCTTGCTTGAATGCTTGCACATAGGGCAAACTTCTGCGGTCCAAGCCAGGGATGAGTCTGCCTATAGAATATGGTACTAAAATGTGGCCTTTCCTGGAGAGGAGCTATCTCTAAGTGACAGTCACAAACAAACAGTACTTGAGGAAAAAACAAAATCACCTGCTTTCTTTTTTTTTTTTTTTTTTTTTTTTCTTGCGTTACGCGGGCCTCCCACTGTTGTGGCCTCTCCCATTTGCGGAGCACAGGCTCCGG
>NW_006772616.1:1856574-1871100 GCF_000442215.2 Lipotes vexillifer | reverse complement strand
GCGGGCCTCTCACTGTTGCGGCCTCTCCCGTTGCGGAGCACAGGCTCCGGACGCGCAGGCTCAGCGGCCATGGCTCACGGGCCCAGCCGCTCCGCGGCACGTGAGATCTTCCCGGACCGGGGCACGAACCCGTGTCCCTTGCATCGGTAGGCGGACTCCCAACCATTGCACCACCAGGGAAGCCCCAAATCACCTGCTTTCTTGCACCTGAAACGGCTCCCCAGTCAATGAGGACAACGCTTACAGAAATAATTTCCCAGGGCAGAGGTCCGATAGGAGTTAGCAGGTAACCATTTCTGCAGATCTGCTCTGATCCTTGGGTCAGACAAAACCAAACAAAGCACCAGGTCAGCGCACAACTTAGTAGGGCCTAACACTGTGAGTAAGGAAAACAGACAGGGATACTGGGAAATCTAGGGCCTCTTATTTTTTAAGCGCCCAAATGTTTACCAGCTGACCCTCCTCTTTACTGCGGTCTGGGAAGCAAGGTGCATACAATAAAGTTCAAACCAATCAACTGTTTTCAGCTGTTCTTGTGTAATGAATTTTTAAACATTTGGTCATTAGACCCAATATATATGCAGGTCAGTTTCTGAACAGGATGGGAACAGTTTGGGAGCAGATGCCATAGTACTGCCTTGTGGAAAGGGGATAGTAAGGAAGCAAAGAGGATATTTATATGGCTCCACCCATCAGGTTCAATGTCTTCCAGTTCTTTTGCCTCCCAGCCCCCTCTTTACATTGCTTCAGTGATCAGCAATAGTTATTAACTTCTGTTGTCACTTCTTTTCGTTAATTGAATGGCGACCTGAAGACCACGAAGGGGAGACCCTGGGCCAGTTTTCTCTTAAACGGGCCTCTCCATGAATAGTCTGAAGGTGGTGTAGCTGAAAATTGGCCTTGTGTGTTTGGTAAATGGCACATTGATTTGTTATTTTCTGAGCAGTCTGTTCTAGATTCTTCAACTTATTTTTGAACATCAATGAGCTGAAGGCTTTCAGGGGTAAAGAATTTAAATCACTTAACCATTTCCCTTTGTTGCATTCTGGTGGCCATATGTACGGGGGTAGCTTTAATGCTGATAGTGGGGGCGGGCGGGGGTCAAACACAAGATTATATTGAAGATGGTAAAAAAAAAATAAGATGCAGTATCCTACCAGTCAGTTTAAAAGGTTATCTTTGTTAGTCAGTCCAGCAACCTAGTTCCAAATGGTTGCATTCCTCATAAGGAACTTCTAACAGCAACATTCACCAAATTTTATATATTATAAAATATACATTGCCCCTCTATGCCCCCAAGCCAAGCAGAAGGGGAAGCTGCTGGAGTTTATGTTTTAGATTAGGACATACATAAAAGCTCATCTAGAAGTTACCCCGACAAATAAAACTCCAACGTAGCCAGGTATGTTTGGATGGTGGAAAAACAACCAACCACAGCTTGCTGATAAAATTTTAAAAAGTAGTGGTGAGGGAAAGGCAACAACTTGCTTTATAAGGCACAGATGGTTAGGTACAGAGCTTTTTGTGTGAGTACAGCAGCTGGCAGTTTGGTTTAAATTATATCTGAAGAGCTAGTGATCTTGATACTATCAAAATTGTAACAAAGCAATAAAGCCAGGGTGTTAAACCTTTTCTTTTTTTTTTTGGTGGTAGCTCAATTCTGTACTCCTCACCAACTATCAGAGACGTAGACAATTATTCATAAATGATTGTTTCATCAACACAAATATCATTTCTAGTATTTGGTCTTAAAAGTAAACAAACCCCGAAGATTTACATCAAGTTAAGGTGTTTTACCAGGGGAAAATCATTACTGATATCTATCTTTGTAGAGTAACTATGGGTAGGGAGGTATGGAGAGAACTGTCTATATTTTAAGTCACCAAATATTTAAAAATTGTGAATATGTTGGTAGCGTGTCGATATTTGTATGCACTCAAATACCAAAGTTTTCCTTGTAAAATCAAGGAGAACTGGTAAACAAGGAGCCTCATGACAATCTACTTTAAATACAAGAACGTTCATTTTGAAGTTCTAATTTGAGAAGAAGCCAAATTATAGAAAATGTTTATAGGCAAAATCATTGAGTGGTCTCTGGGTTTTTCCTAGAGCACAAATCTATATGTATGAGAAAAGTAAGGTTCTTTCAATGAAGAAAAAGAAATTTCCGATCGAAGATCTAAATTTTTAAGGAATGAGGCTACACAACTGCTCTCCCCCCACATATGTGGAGTACGCTGCCCTTCACTATTGATTGAAAGGAGGAAACGACCAAGAAAAGGCAAGAGAAGGAGCAAGGGGCATTCTAAGGGCCTTTGCTAGAACTTCATAAATACGAGGAGATAAGCCGAGAACAATCATGAGGTCAGCTCACTTCTCCCCATCGTCAAAATATTTTTCCTAAATCATGACTCTGTTTCTGACAGAACTGTAAAAAAGAAAATAGGACTCATTTTAATAGTTATGACCTGATAAATGACTTCCAAAATCCAGCTCCATGGACTTTTTTTTAATCTATGGCATGCCCCCAGGAAAGTTTATTTTTAATGCCCGTGTTTTGTGTGTCACAGAAAACAATGATTTGTGCTCCCTCTGTTGGCTTTTCAGTAGCAGTTAATTTATAAATTCCATTCCTGGAGGTCCCCTGTCATAGCAGGGCGCTCCTGCAGCTGCAGCAAGGGACAGGATGTGTCAATAATTGGACTTTATGTTCCCTTTAAACAGAAAGTCATTCTAATTTCATTTCTTGCAAATAATTCGGAAAACAGAAGATGACTTGGAAATAGAGCAGAGCCATTTCACAACTAAAGAAGAATGTGGATGCCCGTAAAATATTAGGTCAGATTTTTTTTTTAATGTATAAAAAATAGTTCTTCTAACCACTGGAGTTGGTGAGAAAACATATTAATGGAATAATTGATTTTCCATTCATTCTCTTAATTGTTTTTGTCCCTGTGAGAGCTGCAAGCTTAACATAAAAGGACAGAAGAGTACTAAAAGAAGAAACGACTAATTTTCACACCCCAGTCAGGGTAACTCAGAGGGAGGAAAAAACCTAGAACTTCACTTAATTTATCTTCCTGTTTAAAAAAAGGAAGTTTCAGACCAAAATTATTCTATGTACTTCATTACTATTCACCTTCATTTAGCCCAGCAAGGCCTCCTAAGGCTCTTAATGTACAGAGAAAAACCTATTCATGATGGCTGTGCTATTCTCCAAGTTTGGTTTTGTTTTGTTTTTTTTTCGTAGCTATTGTCTAATTGTGTCTTAGGATTTAAAAGCTAGAATATGTACTCTGAGAATTTAAAATCTCAAGCACATCGATATTTCAGGCTCCTGTATTTGTGGTTTAAATTATCTAGTTGTATGTCATGAAACCATATTGGCCTTTGTAGAGATCTTCTCAATGTTAGAGAAGGGGATTCTTTTTAAAAGATGATTAGAAAATAATCAGAGCCACTACTAAATGAGCATTTGCTATGTGCCAGGCATCATGCTAAGCTCTGCATATGCATTATCTCATGTCATCTTCAGGACAATCTTTTATGGATTACCAGAACCATTATCATCAGACTCACTGGCAGGAAAGGACACTGAGGATGAGAGAGATCAAATACTTTGCCTAAAGTTGCCAGCCTGATGCGAAATAGAGCTGGGCTTCAAACCCAGGGGAAGTGATACCAAGTCCTTGTTCATAGAACCGTGGTTCTCCAACTTTAGCGAGCAAACAAATCCCCTGGGGATGTGGTTAAAGTGCAGACTCTGTCTCAGTAGGGTAGGACCTGTGATTTTGCATTCCTAATGAGCTCCCAAGTGATGCTGATGCTGGGGATTCTCCCAGCATCCTATGAATGACCAGGCTCAAGGCCAGCAGTTCTCAAACTGTAGCGACCTCAAATCAACTGAAGGGCTTGTTAAAACACAAATTGTGAAGCTCCACGTCCCAGAGTTTCTGATTCAATACATCTAGAGTGGAATATGCTAATTTGCATTTCAAAGAGTCCTTAGGTGATGCCGATGCTACTGTACCACACTTAGAGACTTGCTGTCATAAGGATGAAACCCCGCCAGTGAGATTCTAACTCTGTAGGCATTGGGAGGGGCTGTGACGAAGAGTTTTCTCCATCGCCCCAGGCAATTTTTATAATCAGGTAAATTGGCAAAATATAGTTCTAATGTAGACTATCCAAGTAGTATGTTACATTGGAGTGTAGTGCTGTATAGTAAGGCTATGGTATAATAGATCATACTTTATTACTCACCAAATACAATAATACTTTATATTATTCAAAGAATATATGTACCATAGAGAACTGACCCCCGACCACCTTTAAAAAAAAAGGATGATTTCCTTTTAACTGTCTTTTGGTGGGAGTGTCTTTGAAGCTATGTAAGATTCTCAGAGCAGCACCGGATGTGGCAGTTTCACATCTGGTGGGTTTTTAAATACTTTTTGGTGTCAGTGTGTCAATGTGGTATACATTTCTCAAAATGCTGACTATTGAACAAACATCCGCTTAACCTGCTTTTGCGTACATTTCGATCTGATAGCTATGACACTGCGATTACATTGATGGGATGTTTGAGATCTGTGTATGTGTTTGTTCTAGCTTGCACAGAGCAGCAATCGAAACGGAACCCAGGTCAGAAAATCGTTTTCGGAGACATCAAGCTCTGTTGCAGACCAACAAGCTCTGTCTGCACACGCACCCAAGGCAAACCAGTGCTGCCCTCTCCCCTTGCGAGATCTTCCAGTTTGTATGCTATCTGCCCTCTTCCTGGCATCTAGCTTTGGGCTCGGCTTTGCTGCTACTAAGTTACTTCATCTCTCCTTTAAACAGGCATGAACTAAACTTTACTGCAAAAGGGGCACTACAGGAAAAGTGGAGACAGAGCGAATGTTCCTTCTGAAAACAATTTAAATGTCTACTCACTATTTAAAACAAACAAACAAACAAACAAAAAAAACACCAGGAAATAAACCACATAGCCATGAGTATAAGCCTTATTCTCATTGATTAGAAAATTGGACATTTGGAAAAACATTCTAAAATATTTCGGATATACGATAAGTATATAGAGTAATCTGACAACTACAAGTATATATACCACCTAAGTTAGGAAATAAAACATCATCAATATAATTTCAATCCTTCGTGCCCCACTCCTAGATCATTTCCCTCCAGCCCTCCTTGGTAAACAATATCAAGCAGAACTGATATTTATTATTTTCTTATATGCCTTTAAACTATTATTACATATGTATGGAGACTGAAAGAATAAACAATATGGTTTTGGAGGTATTTGAACTTTACAAGGTGGTATCATACTGTATGTATTTTTCTGCAGTTTCTCTTTATCACACAATATACTTTTACATTAAGTATGGCTCTACCTCATTTATTTTCATGTTCTGTCATTTTGTATGATACAAATATACTGCAGTTCATAAATGCATTCTTTTGTTGATGGACATTTGCATTGTTTCCATTTAAAAAAATCTGTAACAAGGTTTCAATGAATATTCCTCAAACTCCTGGTACAAATTTGCAGTGGTTTTCTTGGATACAATACGGATTTTTACTAGATGTGGACTTGTGCTCACTGGCCAATATGGTAGCTGCTTACTGAACCCTTATGGCTATTAAGCCCTTGAGATATGTATGCCTAGTCTGAGTTGCAATGTCCTCTAAGTGTAAAATACACACTGGGTTTCAGAAACAGTATGAAAAAAAGAACATAAAATACCATTAATAGATTTTTAGATTGATTATATGCTGAAATGATAATATTTTGGATACCCTGATCTAAATAAAATACATTATTAAAATTAACTTTACCTGTTTTCTTTTACCTTTTTAAAACTTGGCTACTAGAAAGTGCCATTTACATCTATGGCTCACATTTTATTTTCTTTAGGCAGAGCAGGTCCAAATAATTTCCTAAGTAGTTATACCAATTTAGTCTCCCATGAGAGATGTTAAGAATTCCCCCATATTCTTGCTTATACGTGGTATTGTTACACCCTCATTTTTGCTATTTTAGCTGTGAAATAATTTCTGTTCGTGGTATGATTTTGCATTTAACTCATTATTTATGAGGTTGAGAATCATACATATTTATTGTCTATTTTGGTTTCTTCCTCCATTGATGTCTCTTGACCATTTTTCAATTGGATTACTTTTTATTTTCTTATTGATTTGTAGGAGTTCTTAACATTCCCCCAGTGTAGGTCTTAAAAACTTTTTTTTTCAGAGTCTCTTTTGATATATAGAAATGTTTAATTTAATGTATCCATTTATTGACTTTTGGAACTTGAGCTTCTCAGTAAATAATATTTTGAAGTGTTTCAACAGAGGTAGAGTTTTTTGTTTTGTTTTGTTTTCATAAGTGCTTTATCCCCAGCATCTAGAACAGGGCCTGGTATGAATAGGCAGACCACAAATATTTGTTGAATGAAGTTATGTCACCTTTATGTGGATTCTCCAGACCATACTATGCCTTTGTCATCAGCTTCCTTCCTCAGGATCTAGAATCACCTTCCTGTTTAGCTGAATGTAGCTTGCTTTCATTCCCTTTGAAGCTCACTGGTTTCGTATTTTTCACTCTACTGACAAGTTGTACTTACACAGTGTTTCTCAAAGTGTATTGCCTGCAACAGCAGTTCCAGAGGATGTTAAAAATGTCATGTGAAACATAGATTATCATAGAAAAATTGGCTTTGGGAATGAAGGTGGACAGTTTTTGGCATTACAAGCCTTCTGGAGCCTTTGATATACTAATGTGATTGTGCACAGCTAAGAGCGGGATAGATGTGGGTTGCATTTCCCAAACCTATTTTACCAAGGGCATGTGTGTTTAAAAAATGGTATTGTGCAACTCCTGCTCCAAAGAATATGACTGTTTAAAAGCTATGGCTGGACCTATTAGAGAATTAAAAACCCTAAGACTCAGGGTATATGCCCAGTAGTGGGATTGCTGGGTATATGCCGAGTAGTGGGATATGGTAGCTCTATTTTTAGTTTTTTAAGAAAACTCCATACTGTTCTCCGTAGTGGCTGTATCAATTTACATTCCCGCCAACAGTGCAGGAGGGTTCCCTTTGTTCCATACCCTCGCCAGCATTTACTGTTTGTAGATTTTTTGATGATGGCCATTCTGACGGGCCATCGTTGTAGTTTTGATTTGCATTTCTCTCATGATTAATGATGTTGAGCATCTTTTCATGTGTTTGTTGGCAATTTGTACATCTTCTTTGGAGAAATGCCTATTTAGGTCTTCTGCCCATTTCTGGATTGGGTTGTTTGGTTTTTTTGGTATTCAGCTGCATGAGCTGCTTGTATATTTTGGAGATTAATCCTTTGCAGGTGCTTCGTTTGCAAATATTTTCTCCCTTTCTGAGGGTTGTCTTTTCGTCTTGTTCATGGTTTCCTTTGCTGTGCATATGCTTTGAAGTTTCATTAGGTCCCATTTGTTTATTTTTGTTTTTATTTCCATTTCTCTAGAAGGTGGGTCAAAAAGGACCTTGCTGTGATTTATGTCATAGAGTGTTCTGCCTACGTTTTCCTCTAAGAGTTTTATACTGTCTGGCCTTACATTTAGGTCTTTAATCCATTTTGAGTTTATTTTGTGTATGGTGTTAGGAATTATTCTAATTTCATTCATTCAGCACCACTTATTGAAGAGGCTGTCTTTTCTCCATTGGATACTCTTGCCTCTGTTATCAAAGGTAAGTGGACCATATGTGCATGGGTTTATCTCTGGGCTTTCTATCCTGTTCCACTGATCTATATTTCTGTTTTTGTGCAGTACCATACTGTCTGGATTACTGTAGCTTTGTAGTATAGTCTGAAGTCCAGGAGCCTGATTCCTCCAGCTCTGTTTTTCTTGAGTCATGTACCACAATGTTCTTTGCAGCACTGTTTACAATAGCCAGGACATGGAAGCAACCTAAGTGTCCATCAACAGATGAATGGAAGAAGATGTAGCACATATATACAATGAAATATTACTCAGCCATAAAAAGAAATGAAATTGAGTTATTTGTAGTGAGGTGGATGGACCTAGAGTCTGTCATACAGAGTGAAGTAAGTCAGAAAGAGAAAAACAAATATGCTAACACATATACACAGAATCTAAAAATAATAATAATAATAATAAGGTTCTGATGAACCTAGAGGCAGGACAGGAATAAAGACACAGAGGTAGAGAATGGACTTGAGGACATGGGGAGGGGGAAGGGTAAGCTGGGACGAAGTGAGAGAGTATCACTGACGTATATACACTACCAAAAGTAAAATAGATAGCTAGTGGGAAGCAGCCTCATGGCACAGGGAGATCAGCTCGGTGCTTTGTGACCACCTAGAGGGGTGGGATAGGGAAGGTGGGAGAGAGACGCAAGAAGGAGGGGATATAGGGATATACGTATGCATAAAGCTGATTCACTTTGTTATACAGCAGAAACTAACACAACACCGTAAAGCAATTATACTCCAATAAAGATGTTAAAAAAAAAACAAAAAATGAAAAAACCCTAAGACTGCAACTACACACAAAGCAAAATATTGAACATGGTCAATAATTGGAAATATCAAGTTTTGAAATTCACACACATTTAACTCAAATACCTGAATTTTTCAGTATAAGTTGTTTTCTTACTAATTTTATTTTATTTTATTCTTACTAATTTTAAATCACTACCCCTTCACAATGTCTGGGTGGGCATGTCATCCACATTAGGGGCTGTACTTTAAATTAATGTAATTACTAGAACATACTAAAAGTTAGCTTTATTTTCAAATCAGAGGGAACATTTTTGAAATAAATGCTTTCTACTATGAAAAGTATTTCTGTACCTTTTGTGATTTCTCTTACATCAACAACTTAGGATAGGAAAATATTCTTAGCTCTTTTAATGTATTTTGTTCTCTTTTATTCTAAGTTGAGTATTTGCATTGAGAAAACATGTTCTCTCTTAACATTATAGAAATTAAGATAGGCAGAAAAGCCTAAGTTATGAACTCGGACACAGCAGGAACAAAGTGTTAAGTTTCTAAAATTCTTTTTCATTTGTTTCTGGTTTCAGGCTGTTAACTTTCTGTTTGGAAGGGGTGAGAGATGGCAGGATCAAAAAATAGCCACAAGAAGAGATAACAAATCGCTAAAGACAGTTTGGAGGGCAAGTTGGCAATATTTATGAAAACTAAAAATGGACATTCCCTTTGATCCAGTAATTCCATTTCTTGGTATCTACTGTAGAAAAAAAAGAAATCAATGATGTTCATTAGGGTATATATTCAGAAGTAGTCATTGAAATATTATTTGCAATAGTGAAAAATAGAAAAAAATATAGACTATTTGAATGTCACTAGGGAGTATTTTTAAAAACTTGATACAGACATATTATGAACTAATATGGAATGAAGAATTACAACTGTATCTAATACTAAGGAAAGATCTGTGAGATACACTTTGAGTTGTAGAACAAGGCGTGCAAAATGATCCCTTTTGTTTGAAAAGACCCAAAACTCATGTATTTCTACAGACATGCATGACGTAAATGTCATAAGTCAATATAGTATGAAAAGCAGTAGTTACATCTGGTGAGGGTACCTAAGTTGGAGATGACGGACAAGGGAGATGCAGAAGTAATCCCTGGATTGCTTTTATAATTATACATTAATGAGAAAATAAAGAAAGTGTTACTTATTTACATTTCTCTTTAGCCTTTTACGCATTTAACTGGACTGCAGCTCAAATTTTATTAAACCAAACTCATGGTGCTGGTTTTTGCTCTGTACAAAAAGGCACAGCTGCTGCTTCTCTGCTCGTCATTTGGATATGCATATACTCCTGTTACTTTAAGGACTATTTCCGGAAGACAAGGGGCAGAAATGAGGGAGACAATCGAGAAGAAAAGCCTTTCCCTCCATGAGAAAACAAGAGCACATTATGAAGTTTCTCCACTTGACAATTTTTCCCCAGGACAGGACGTGTAGAAACACATTTGGCAACAACAAAGCCACGGCTGGCTTTTCGAAACAGAGAAAAATAAAAAGCGGCCCTGAGTGAAATGCCTCTGAAGACTACCTGTTGTTGTCCATTGTCGACATTCTTCCTCTGGAAAAGAATCAGCCAGTATATATGCGGTGGCCGCATCCCCAAACTGGGCACTAGATTAAAAACATGCCAGAGCCCAGTCATGAGACGCACGCCAAGATCTGAATACCTTGGGCTGTAAAAACAGGTCGAGAGGCCCTCTCAGTTGAAATCTGCAACTGGGAATTAGGGAGAGCAGAGAGGCGTTCTGGGGGAATTTATGAACCTATTTGAACATCATAAGTTTGAAATTTCCAGACGAAATTGAGCCTGGTACGGTTCCATTTATCACACTTTCCATTTCAGGCTGGCGGGGATGGAGGGAATTTAAGTGACAGCTTGCTCACCCTCCCCCCACAGGCCACCTGATGAAATTGTGGAGTGGCGCCTGCCTGGCACGTAGGAAGCAGATGAGAAGGAACTAGCAGCAGGGGGATATGGGATGGGGGCACGTGGTGGCGGCCCTGAGCAGGTAGAGGGCTCCATGGGGCGAAGGACGGGCGGGGAGAGGCCAGGGAGGAGTTGGCTAGGAAGACGTGAACATGAGCAGAAGAAAGCTGGCAACTGAAGTCCCTGCACCAAGAGAAGGACGAAAAGGGATGGAGAGGGAAGGCGGGAAAGCAAAAAAGGGAAGAAAACCAGCCCAGCTGTTCAAGTACATTGAAAGTGAAGGGGATGCTGACTGAGAATAGCCATCAGTCAGAAAAGCCAGAACAACAAAAGAAACATAGAAAGGGACTGCCTGGAGGAAGAAAGTCTCCGTGGCATTTATATGACTGCTTTTCAAATGGGAGAGAACTGTAAAGGTGGGTGGAACGATTTCAGCATCTCTTAAGCATGGGGTACCTGCCCGGCTGTGGCCAGGAGGTTTGCTGGGCTGCCTATCAGCTCTGCTTTCCTTCGAAAGTTGGAGAGGTAGCTTTATCCGTTCCCATCAGATGTGTGGAAACCATGCCTTGATACGGATGTGCTTCACTGGACAAGAAAAAGGGACCAAGAGTGAGAAAGTTCCCGCTTAGCAATTTATAGCATTTTCCCCCCTTCTGTTTTACCTCAGGCTACTATTTCTGTCTCCTCTTTGAGTTTCTGTTAAACACACTCAAGATTTTTTAGTGTGTTTCTGTTGTATTTTTCAAGATACCCCATGTCCCCCCAAAAAAGTTAACTTTGGGAAGAACAGATCATGGGCTCCTAGAAATTCGAAACTGGCTTGTGCTAATCCAAGCCACATTTTTTTGAGAGGGTCACTTGAGACACATCAGTAGTACCAGTTTGTTTTGGAATCACATTTAGCAGAATTTTTTCAAAACCATGAATAAGTCTGTGTTTTTCATGAAAACAAAGAGCAGATTTTGCAAACAAAGGATGTCATTTATCCCCCAAATGAAAGTGTTTTGTATATAAACAATATGACACTTTACCTGAGAAAATTAGTGATGAATTAATGACAGGGAATTCTGCCTGCGTGCATCCTCTGTATCTACTGGTGGTATAAAATTTGCCCTTGAAAGAAAGCGTAGTGTTTTCTCCTCACAGAGTCACAGAGATATCAGTCATTTCGTGAAATGACAATTCATAGTTTGATAAGCAATTAACATATGCTTCTTTCAGACACAGCCAAATGTTTCATAAGATTTGTAGATAACGGCATCTGAAGGCTTCTATTCCAACTCGCATGTATTGTATTAGAAATGGTCCCATTCAAAGCTATCGCTGAGGCTACAAAGGAAGAATCTCTCTCTCTCTCTCCAGCAAAGCTCAACAAAGCACCTTTTTCATGTGAGATTTTGCACTAAAACTCCAGGCCACAGTCAACAACAATCAATGTCTCGTGAGACTGCCCAAGTTTAAGTGATACCTGTTGGTTCAGGTAGTCATGCAGAGCTGTCAGTTGTTCTCAGGCACATCACAGAGAATGCATGCTACCAAGAAAGTGAGGAAAGAAACTGGTTCAAGAGTGCAATTGATTTGAAAATGACTTAACAATCTGAACCACACTGTAGACTCACACCGTAGACTTCTGGCTAGCCCGTTGTGCTCTGAAATTCAGAGGGGGAGACAATAAAGTTAGATGCTCCTTTGGAATTGAGTGTGCTGATCTAGCACTTCCCTTGGCGCCCTACCAAGAGCATCAAATCTGTGCTTTAAGTACGTAAGAGGCACTACTCTGATTGGAGGGGATGCCGTTAGATACTCCGACGGCTTACACTTCACTTGGGATCAACTGGAAAATGTGTGTTAAGAATCTCTTTCACAATTACGAAATTTCACTTCCAATGCAAAAATATCTTGCAGGCTAACTGAGAAGTAATACCACCCCAGAGAAAAGCATTGGCTGTCTCCCAGATTAATATGGGGTTACGGTCCATGATTGGGTTAGATGAGGTAAAAATTTCCCACCACTCTTCCAGATATACAGGAAATTGTTGTGCTTGAAATAGATTCGGGCTAAGTAACTAATTAAAAGAATTTGGATCAAGAAATGTGACATGGAATGTGATGTAGATATTTCCAGTTCTTATTCAGGAAACCTTACTGCAAAAAGGTTGAAAGATAATTGAGAAAATAATTTATATGGTGGTGAGAGTTATTTGTGTGAAGATAAAATACAGAGTCCTTTTCATTTAGATGGAGAAGCTGCCAAATAGCTCTTGGTGATAATTCTATGCACGAAATTTTCATAGTGGGCTTCAGTACCTTGCCAGATGAAAGCTTTTGCTCAGTTTAAAGTTGGAAAAGAGATTTGAGTTTCCACCAAGGATAATGTGTTAAGCTTGGTAATTAAAGACTGTTTTTCATAAATAATGCCAAAAGCACATTGGGAACACTGGGCTCATATATTACTGTATTTTAAAGAAATCAAGGGCCTAATAAATTCTTGACAGGATCACAGACACACACGTATACACACACTCACCCCATTAACATCAGGATATGAGATGAAATTATATAATTTTTCTAATCGAATATTATTAAATGACATGAAAGGAAAATATGCCTATGGGGTCTGTAAATAATGACCAGTTTTTAAAATAGAATATAAACTTTGAGTTGCACAGTCCAGTGCTACGCCAATTGTGTTCCATGATCTGGTGCCAGTCCATGGTCAGTCCACAACAAGATACAGAGATTGACGCTGATCATCTAGAAACAGCTCTAGCAATCAGACAAGGACTGTGAAATATCGTCATTTAAAAATGAGCTTGTGGGCTTCCCTGGTGACGCGGTGGTTGAGAGTCCGCCTGCCCACGCAGGGGACGCGGGTTCGTGCCCCGGTCCGGGAAGATCCCACATGCCACGGAGCGGCTGGGCCCGTGAGCCATGGCCTCTGAGCCTGCGCGTCCGGAGCCAGTGCTCCGCAACGGGAGAGGCCACGACAGTGAGAGGCCCGCGTACCGCAAAAAAAAAGAAAAAGAGCTTGTGTTTCCTATCACCTCAATTTTCTATTTCATATTCATTATACTTTTTGAATGCATTGGTCCAAAATGCTAACAAATATTTCCCTTCCCCACAGGCAATCTGAGAAACACTGACATGAACTGTGCTTTTAAGCATCTCAGTGCTATTATCTGAATTCACCTTGTCTTTGTGTTTTGAGAAGATGCATGATTTAACCTCAGTTTAATGAGGAAAACCAGACAGGTCGGTGGAATCTAGCCGCTGCGGCTCTTGCTGAACCACACTCATGCCATTCTCCCCCTCATTCACTCTGCTTCACCGCCAGGCCCTTCTTTCTGTCCCTCAAACCCACCAAGTTCCTTACTGTCGTTGAGTCTTTGCACTTACACTTCCCTTGGCCTGTAATGCTTTTCCTTCCATTCTTCCAAAGGACTGATCTTTGCTATGGACATCTCCGCTTCATTGTCACCTCTTTAAGCTGAGGCCTCCCTGACTCTAACTGAAAAATAACTCCCCTCCAAGTCACTTTGTAGTACTCTCTAAATGCCACTATCATGACTATTATATATTTTTAATTGTTCATTGCCTATTTTTCCATACTAGATTGTTAATCCAACAAGAGCAGGAAACTTGACTATTTTTTTTTTCACCACTGTGTACTCAAAGCCTAGAGCAATGTAGAGCACATTAGCATATTGGTTCATTGAAGGACTGACAGACTGTCTGAATATTTACATTCTCTTAGTAGAGTGTAAGCTCCTCAAAGACAGGTTTTATTGGGCTTCCCTGGTGGCGCAGTGGTTGAGAGTCCGCCTGCCGATGCAAGGGACACGGGTTCGTTCCCCGGTCCGGGAAGATCCCACATGCCGCAGAGCGGCTGGGCCCGTGAGCCATGGCCGCGGAGCCTGCGCGTCCGGAGCCTGTGCTCCGCAACGGGAGAAGCCACAGCAGTGATAGGCCCGCATACGGAAAAAAAAAAAAAAAAAAAAAACAATTGGGTTTATCTTTTTTGGTTTTTTTTTTTTTTT
>NW_006772616.1:1831515-1856527 GCF_000442215.2 Lipotes vexillifer | reverse complement strand
CCCTAGTTTCTTTATGTGCACTGTTAGATAATATGGGATTTTTCTTGTTTCTTAAGGTAGGACTGTATTGCTATAAACTTCCCTCTTAGAACTACTTTTGCCGTATTCCATAGGTTTTGGATCATTGTGTTTTCATTGTCATTTTTCTCTAGGTATTTTTTGATTTCCTCTTTGATTTCTTCAGTGATCTCTTGGTTATTCAGTAATGTTTTGTTTAGCCTCCATGTATTTGTGTTTTTTTAATTTTTTTCCCCCTGTAATTGATTTGTAATCTCATAGCATTGTGGTCAGAAAAGATGCTTGATATGGTTTCAATTTTCTTGAATTTACTGAGCCTTGATTTGTGACCCAAGATATGATCTATCCTGGAGATTGATCCATGTTCACTTGAGAAGAAAATGTAATCTGTTGTTTTCAGATTGACCGGGGCACGAACCCGTGTCCCCTGCATCGGCAGGCGGACTCCCAACCACTGCGCCACCAGGGAAGACCTATTTTATTTTATTTTTTAAATATTTATTTATTTATTTGGCTGCACCAGGTCTTAGTTGTGGCAGGCGGGACCTTTCATTGCAGCATGTGGGATCCAGTTCCCTGACCAGGGATCGAACCTGGGCCCCCTGCATTGGGAGCACGGAGTCTTAACCACTGGACCACCAGGGAAGTCCTCTATTTTATTTTTCTGACGGAGGCAGATTTACAATTGTTTTCTCTATGACTTGTGCTCTTCATGTCTTGGAGAGAAAGTCCCGCTTATTGGTTGTGGTGGTGGCGGCACTGTGGTGATTTGCCTGGTTCCCTTGGCCCTTCTTCCCAGTTCTACATGCCCACCTCCCCACTTCTGTTTGCTTTGCTTCCAAAGCTTCCTCCTCACAACTTTCCTCAGAAAACTGAGCCGGGACTTTCTATCTCTCTGTGGACAACATGGAGCCAACATGGATCCAACTGTCTTGGGCGTATGACAGCTCAGCATCCTTGCCTCGAGGTAGGGCAAACTCTGAGGGACAGTTAATTCTCTAGAGCTCCTTAGGGATCAGGCTAAGGCTGGGACTTCACCTGATTCTAGTTTTACTTTTATCTTTCACTAAGGGAAGGTAACCACGTTAAGGAAGCAGCAACAGAGTTACTTTTTTTTTTTCTAACCGATAGCATAGGAAGAGAATTACTTTAAATATTTCTTAAGAATATTAACACTGTGGGGTGGAAGGAACAAAATAACAACCTATCATTTGAAGCTTCCTATGTACCCCTGTTTCATGAGGCAACTCATTAAAAGCCTCTGCAAGACTGAGAGAGAGGATGACCTGTCATTGGTAATGCAGGTAGAGCTTGAGGAAAAAGAAAAGGGAGAGTGTCAGGACAATGGATTTGTCTGAAAACGATGAATGGGAGAATTTAGTAAAATACCCAGTAATATGTTATGGAGACAGAGGAAAGATTATAACCCGCATATACTTTGCTACTGATCTATATATATATATATATCTCTACTTAAACTCAAAAGCCTTTTGACTTGCATCCAGAGCTGTATCTTACATAAGAAATAGAATAAGTCAGTGTATATGGTACATGTTGTTAAAATATAATAAAACATTCAAGCACACTCATTGTGGGGAGATGATGATCCTATAAAAAGCACCCAAGAACTGAAACCCACAAATGGAACAACAGATTCGTGTTTCTCATATCATATTCGCACTAGGGTAGAAGCATATTGAGCGGATGGGAAGCAAAATCGTGACATTTCTTAAGTTGTTAGTTTTCTGTTTCATACTTTGTTTCACTCTTGCTGACCCTCCTCCCTTTATGAAACAAAACTGAATAAATGTAAGTGGATTAAATGTTTACATGATATTATACCAAATTAGTATACCAAGATGATTCCATTGTAAGGAAATCAAATCAGTTTAAAAAAGTAAATGAGGAAAGTAAAGCACTGGACAGAAGAGTCCATGGAAGCGATTTCAAGAGAGAAGGGTCTTCATGTATCTACCCGAATTCCCCTTCTTGGGAGGGCGATTAAGACAGCCATGAAGGAGATAAAAGTTTTTCAGGGTTTGGTGCAAGGTTTACAATTGCTTTTTAATTAGAAGAGCCCATTTAATTACTTTTTTAATTAAGAATTTTTAGCAGTAGGGAGAATTTGCACACGTACAGGAAATGGATAATTATTTTAACATTTGGTGGCCTTTTATTAAATATTCTGAAAAATATAAACTCCGTAGATGCCAAATTTTGCAACATGATCTTCCTCAGTCTGTTACAATACAGAAGTAAGCAGCTGAGTGGAAAGAGAAGCAAGGTTTCTCTGCTCAGAAGAAAGATGGCTTTTATTTATCTGGCCTCCCATGCTCTTCCACTCTGCTATTTTAGAAAGATTATACTTGTAAAAGGTTTACTCATGGTACAATCTTAGACCAGACTTATTAATAGATGTCCTTTTTGAAAAAAGGATAAAAAATGAATAAACTAAAGAACAATAAAAACACAATGCAGTTAGGTTTAATACATGTTTATCTTGATCAAAAATTAATATCTTCTGTACTACTGATAAAAATTTCACCAGCTATGTTTCTGCATAGAAACTCAGTGGTTATTTTGATTTTTTCTAAGAGAGGATAAAAATACATACCAAAAATACACAGGAAACCCAATATAAAGCCTTATCATTGGAAAGAAAAGCAGGATTCTGCATTCACATAGAGTCAAACCCAGGAACATGAAACCCTGGAGGCTGTAGGCATCGAATATAAACATACTGGCTGCTGACTTTGGAAGCTCTGGTTGGTCTAATGGTGTCTCTTACTAAGTGTGTGTGCTTGGGCCAGAATTTTGATGTCTCTGAGCCTTGTCTGCAGAATGAGGATGTTACAGTGCACTTTAAACCACTGAAAGGGTTTAAAGAAGTGATACGTGTGAAGCACTTGGTAGCATCTGGGGCCGTATACACTTAATATAGGTTAGCTATCGTTAATGGTACAACTTCAGAAAGCCCTTTTCTTGGCAGCTATCTGTCTCCCTACCATCAAAATAAGACGGCCGAACAAAATTCATGATTCCCAAAGAACAGGCCTGCAAAGCACTGGTATTAAAATCAAGACAGTGTAACATGTTACAGGACATAATACTGAATGAACTTGAATCTCAATCTGGAAAGGATGCACTCATGGCAAACCTCATCCAAATCTCATTAAGTCAAACAGCGCATCTTTGTTTAGTCTTACGATGACTTAACAACTCCTTGTAATTTGAGAGGAAAAACAAGCCTCAATCCTTTGACAGGCAGTGATAAGACTTTGGTACCATGCTTTATTTTTTTATCATATTTATTTTTAACCTATTTATTTTTGACCTATTTATGACAACTGATACCACTTTTATATTGACAATAATACTATAACATTTTCTTTTTAATAGCTTTATCTGAATAGTAATTGTTGAGACAGGCGGCCTTGTGAATACAGTCTTTCGACCCCAACTCAGACACAGAAGAATGGGGCTTGGGCGTGGAACAATTCCTTACCGAGAGATAGAGTCCTCACAGCCTGTGCTGGGCTTGTTACCTTGTGTGGGAATATCTTTCCCTGTTTCAGACTCAGTGTGTGCTCTTTTGTTCTGCTTAAGTGTGTACATCATTTGGTGCCTGGCCAACCTCACTACTCTGTCTCCTTCAGGGAAGGGACAGGGTCCTTTATCCAATGGCACAAAAGGGGTATGTGCAGGCCAACTGCCCTGTGTCAGCTGCTAGGAGGGTCTTCTTGGCCATGAGGGATCAATGCCCATGACTGAAACAGATCTTCCTATGCCTCTTCTCTACATGAGTCAAGCACTGGTTCATCCAGGGCTCAGCTGTGTGGTGTTTTCCTTACTGACTCTGATACCCAGGTGCAGTGGGCCAAAGTGCTCAGACTTCTACTATTGGTGGTAGGTGATAGATTTTATTTGCTTCCCTCCAGCCCCCAAATCATGACTGATTTAAAGAAAAATAAAGATAGTACAGGCAGTGTGCAAATATAGCAAAAATCTTAATATTGGCTTGCCAGAGACTAAAGTTTGGAAAATGCTGGATTGAGCTAATATATTATATTTCTATGGGGAAGAACTAATTCTCTCTGGTGACTGTCTCAGCAAGACTGGCTTTAGGGTCAAGTGGATTCTGATGGCTTTACTTTACCAGTCCGGAGCTTGGTTGGGGGTGTTTCTTTGTAGGGATCAGACAGGTAGAGAGCAACTTGGGGATCTTAAAGAGACAAGGCAACTCTACTTACAGGTGCTTAAAAAAAGCAAATCAAAGCAATACACACACACACGTACACGTGCCCACACAGAGATGAACACAATCAGATCACTCCACTCCAAATACCACCAAGGAAAGGTGGTAAGACACCTCACCCTCCCAATTTATTGGCTTTTCTTGTGGTTAAATATACACAGAATTTACCATCTTGGCCATTTTTAAGTGGACAGTTCAGTGGCATTAAGTAATTTACAATGTCATCCAACTACCACCACTGTTCACCTCTAGAACTTTTCATCATCCCAAAGAGAAACTCTGTACCCATTAAACAATAACTTCCCATGGCCCCTCCCTCTAGCACCTGATAACTTCTGCTTTCTGTCCCTATGAATTTGCCTGTTTTAGGTACATCATAAAAGCGGAAGAATATATTATGTGTTCTTCTCTGTCTGGCTTATTCTACTTCATGTGTTTCCAAAGTTCATCCATGTTGTAGCATATATTAGAATTTCATTTCTTTTTATGGCCCAATATTATTCCATTGTACCTAAAGATATTCCACATTTTATTGATCCATTCCTATGTGGATGGACACTTGGGTTGTTTCTACCTTTTGCCTACTGTAAATAATGCTAATGAACATTGCCCTTTCTATTTAATACTCAGATAAAATGTTCTTTCCTTTTTATTTTAAAGACTGCCCTTGAGGACTGTATTAGTTTCCTCTTGCTGCTTTAACAAATTACCACAAATGTACTTGCTTAACATAGCACAAATTTATTATCTTAACAGTTCTGGAGACCAAAATCAATCTTACTAGGCTTAAAGTCAAGTATTAGCAGGGCTGGTTCTTTCTGGAGGCTCTAGGAGAGGATCTATTTCCTTGCCTTTTTCAGCTTCCAGAGGCTGCCGGCATTCCCTGGCCACTTGCCCCTTCCCCATTCTTCTAAGCGCATCACTCCAGTCTCTGATCCTGCTGCCTCTCTCTTATAAGGCCCCTTATAATTACACTGGGCAGACAGGATAATCCAGAATAATCTCACGAGCTCAGTGACCTTAATTTAATCACATCTGCAAAATCCCTTTTACCATGTAAGGCAACATACCCAAAGGTTCCGAGGATTAGAAGGTGGACACCTTTGTGCAGTCATTTTTCAGCCTCTATCTACCACAATGGTTTTCACCACTAGCAAAATGGTAGGAGGGACCTAGAAGGGGCGGTGATACTTTCCCATTACTTACTTTGGATGAGCCTGGGGTACCGATTCCCCTAGGGATGGCCCCCTAAGTGATTTCAGAATGTGAAGCAGAGAACAGTCACACTTGAGCAGTCACAACTGGAATGCCAACTCAAGGGTAATTTGCTTAGGCCACGGAATGGATGGGAAGCAAAGAGAATAGATCAAATATTTCTTCACTGCTTACTAGGTGCCTGACATGTGCTATTTCATTAATCCACACCACATGGCCCCAAGATCGCATAGCAAGTACAGAGTGAAGCTGGAGATTCAAATACACGATATCTGACTCTGCCGAGCTTTTCTGTAGCTCCATTATGACTGGGTTTATATGACTTTAACTGGTAACAGGAAGAGGTTATAGGTTCCATTCACTAGAGCTCCCCAGTGTGGCTCAGCACAGGCACAGCCAGGGATCGGCAGTGTCTTTACCGGGTTGAGGCTTTCAACTGACCGTTACGTCCACAATCTCTTATGCACAACTGCGAAATGCACTGCTCTGAAAACTAAAATACTATCTTCTTGCCTCTGTTGGAAGCAAAAATGTCACCAAACCTCAGCTAACATAAGGGACTCAAAGATTTCACTTATCCCACTTGGTATGAATATTCTTTCATTTTGCTGAGGAAGTGTTAGCATGTTTGATTATGGTGTGCTGCTCAGAACCCCAGATTCTGAGGTGTTTGTTACATAAGGTGTGGTATATGCATCTTTGTACCTTGCAGAGATCCAACCAATTCTGAATTCTGAAATATATTTAACCCAAAGGCTTTTGGGTAAAGGACCGCGAACTCGTATTTCCCACTAACATTTCATAGTCAACTCAGGCACACAATGTGACTGCATCAGGTAAACTCTTTCAGCTGCAAGTACGAGACACCCAACCCAAATTACTTTAAGCCTAACAACAACAGAAACAGCAACAAAAATGAAGGAACTTGATTTGCTCTCATAACAAATGTACACTTCTCATATGCTGGGTCCTGGGGGCCCAAATGATTTTTTTTTTTTTGGCATTCCCCCGTTAAGCCTGTTGACTTTATTTGTGAGGATATTCTTGCACCACATGGTGGGAATGGTAGCAACCCCAAGTTCACATCCTCATGGCTTATGATCCAAAAGGAGAACATTCCTCCCCTCCAATGTCAAGTATCAAATTTCAGGGAGTATCTGATGGATCTTCTTACATGCTTATCCCTAAACCAATCAAGCTAGACTGACATGGTTCTCTAGCCAGCATGGGTTGCAGGTGCCACCTCGCTACTGTGGCAGAAGGAAGAGGCATGTGTTTTACCCTATCACCAGGATTTCAGGGAATGGGGAAAATCTATAACCTAATTTTTAAAAGTGAGGTGGTTTTATAAGCAGAGGGAGAGGAGATTCTGGGCAGGCAAAATAAATAAACAAACAATACTACTTTCTCTATTTCACCATATACTGTTACTAAAGGTTTACTTGATACCAAATATGGGATTTCTAAAGCAAACTACTCTATTCTTAAAAATAATTCGTTCAACAAGTAGGTAGTTTGTATTTTTCTCTCAACTCACAATGATCAACTGTATTAGAAAACTTTCTTACTTTTCTAAGCTAGGGGCCTGGCAACCATATTTGTATTAAGTACTCTTAAATATCTGATCCAAGATGAACCAATTACATTCTTTCTGTTAGATTTAGGAAGGGGAGCGAGAGGCAACTGAGCATCTAAGCTAGCTTCTTGAATGAGAATGTATTCTCAAGAGCCATGGGAGAGTCTTTCTTCCTTCATATGCACACAGAAGTTGAGAAAGCTGATGTGCAGAGAGAAAAGAGTCAAGCAGTAGAGAATAGAAAAGACAAGAAAAAGAATGCTTCCTGGGTTCTTGTTGAATACTCAGCTCCTTACTGTGCTCCCTTTCAGAACCTCAGTCTTTCCTGCCCTTGGAATTCAAGAAGACACCCTGCATTTGTAAAATAATCCCACTTCTTGCTTAAGCTAATGTAGCTTGTATGGGTTCCTGTTCCTTGTAATTAAATAATCTGAATTAAGCTGATTTATTTCAGTTTCTTAGATCTGAAATATTCTGGAAATAAAAATGATAGAGGTACTATATATATCCCCAAATAAGTCAACTCCTAATCACAAGTATCCATTTGCATAACATGAGGACATTGCTTTAATTACTGTCTAATTCAGTATAAAGTAATTGGGAGTTCACCATTACACAAGACAGATTCCTTCTTATTTTGAGCAATTATTTTAGGGAAAAACAAATCTTATCTTCTAGTCAGACATATACTAACTAGAGGATGATTTGATGCTATCTAACTAGACTGATGATAAATAACTAGAGGGTGATTTGACCACTGTTAAGGTGATCACATTTTCCTTCTAAGATGACATCACAATTTATCGGACTAACGGAACATTCAGAAGGTAATGACACATTTTGCTGCTCAGTACACTGTATACAGCATCTCTGGCCCAGGGTGTATGTGATCTTCCTGGCCAAACCTTGAAGCTGGTAGAAAAGCTCAATACAATAATGAGAGAGAAAAGCTGTCCTTAAGGTAATAAAGCCCCACAGGGCAAATTTATTACCAACCCACCCATATAGCTGCAGAACAAGGAGAAAAATCAAGTTTAAAATGAAACGAGGAGCTTACAGAGAGCTTTTCATTCATGTGACATGATTTTGTGATACATTGCTTCAATGCTTTCCAAACCCTGGCAAATGGATTGATATGATCACAGATTTTGTTTTGTGGCTTATTTACTCCCTAAAATTAAATTATGAAATGGGAAGGGTGTTAACTCTTTTCGACCACTAGAAAACCATTTAGAGCACTGCACCGGGGAAAGTACTAGGGATAATGACTTGAGGGAGGATTTCTAAGCCTCTTTACACACCTGAGGACCTCACTAGAATACAAAAATCACAAAGACAAGGGATTAGGAAACAAACACCCCAGTAAAGAACCGTTAACACTTGCATGTATGAGGATTATGCTAAAATTCTTGTACCACTGAGCACACACAGTAACTGAAAACGCAGTGTAGGACAGCGGATCTCAGCATGTGGTCCTCAGGCCAGCAGCAGGCACATCACCAGAGAACTTGTTAGAAATGCAGATTCTCAGGCCACACCCAGGCTTAACTGAACTGATAATTCTGAATTACGTTTTAACAAGCCCTCTGGCTGATTCTGATGTGCATCAAAGTATCAGACTCATTTGAACAGAGGTGAAGACGAAGGGCTTTGTAGTTGGGCAGATGTGGGTTCAAATCGGCTCTTCTTACTGGTTGGTTTATTTTGGACATTTATATCATCTTTCAGAACTTACATTTCCTTATCTGTGAAATGTGACAAAAAGATTCCTATTTCACGCTAATGTAAGAATTAAATTGTATTGCTTATGATAGGGCTTGTCAAAGTGCCTGATCCATTCAATTAATGGTACCATGCGATTAGCTCCATTTTACAGAAGTTGTATATGGTAAATCTAGGCGATAAGCCTAGGTCAGCTGAGCCCATGAACCCTGGTTCTCAGCTACAACACCGACTGCTTCTCGTATTGCTAAAATACTGTTTCCTCCTCCAACTCCATAAGCATCATCTTAATGGATTTTTTTATTCTCTCCAATTACACAAGAAGCAATGTCTAATGTAGGAGAAGATAGAAAAACACAAAATATGGACTCCCAGAAAAGGTCATTATAATTTTGACTCAGAGATAACCACTACAAATTTCAGGATATGGACTACAAACCAATTTTTTTTTGTTATCAAATATCTTAAAGGCTGTTTCATTCCACTCAAAATGTTAATCATTAATAGCCCCTCTGTCATCTTGATAAATGCACCTACGATTTTGAAAGCAATTTGTGCTATACGAAACATGTTAGCATATATGCCATCAACAAAAAGTAGTATATTTTCAAAGTTTTGAGTGTAATTAGAATGGGCATTAGAGCTGTCATCCTAATATCCACTGTCTCTTCCTCCATTATGTTGCTGCCCAGTGATTTGAATGCTGCCAACACCAGGCCCAACACTAGGAATGAACCCTAATTTGTTTAAACCAATAAAAATTATCACATTTCTCTAGTCACATGATTAGCTTAGAAACGTGCACTAATCAAAGCTTTTCTATTTCCTTTGAATTAGAAGTATACTACCTCAGGGGCTTCCCTGGGGGCTCAGTGGTTGTGAATCCACCTGCCAATGCAGAGGACACAGGTTTAAGCCCTGGTCCGGGAGGATCCCACATGCCACGGAGCACCTAAGCCCGTGTGCCACAATTACTGAGCCTGCGCTCTAGAGCCTTCAAGCCACAGCTACTGAGACTGCGCTCTAGAGCCTTCAAGCCACAGCTACTGAGCCTGCACTCTAGAGCCCACAAGCCACAACTACTGAGCACGTGCGCCTAGAGCCTGTGATCCGCAGCAAGAGAAGTCACCACAGTGAGAAGCCCGCGCACCGCAATGAAGAGTAGCCCCCGCTCGCCACAATTAGAGAAAAGCCCGTGTGCAGCAATGAAGACCCAACGCAGCCAAAAACAATAAATAAATAAGATAAATTGATTTAAAAAAAAAAAGTATACTAATTCAAAGCTGGCTCAGGAATGAACATATGATTCGAGTTGGCCCAGTCAGAGGGAAGCTATGGACTTCTCCTTGAGAGCAAAAAGACTTCCCTCTAGACATAAAGGAACAAAGATGTGACCAGGAGGCACTGACGGTCATCGTGGGACTAGGAGAAGAATCAGACTTAGATGAAAACTGACTAAACAGATGGGAAGATGAATCTCACAGAATCCCTGGATCAATTCAGTCCCGAAGCCTATGACGCCACTAATTAGTTTACTCATAGTTTAATTCAATTTGATCTCTGGTTTCTATTATTTGTAACCTAAAGTATCCTAACTTATATAGTAAGTGTAGAAATATGGAATCTAGAATTTGAGAAGGCCCTGAGAGTTTATGTAGTCCAAGTTTCTTCTCCCAGGGCCCCCCTGATTTTACACCCACAGAGCACTCCTCTCCCTTTAACTGGAGTAATTTAATTCTCCTATAAGCTTTAGCTCCATAACAAGCTCTGGGACCAGGCTTATCTACATACTGATGAGATATAAGACTTAAAACCTTTTTCTGTTTCTGGTCATGACAGAGTAACTGTACTGGACCACCACCCCTCCCTCTGTATACAACTATGAAATGGGACAAAATGTATGTAATAACTGTTTTAAGATGTTGGAAAAAAGGCAGCACAGAACTAAACTATGATCTCTGAGAGAAGGTAAGCAAACAAGGTGAGACCCGTAGTCATCCCTACTGCATAAAGACACTTGAAGACTGTGGTGCAGGGTGAGGAAACCCATACAGAGCAGGGCAATTCTGCTGGACTGAGGAGACAGAGAACTGAGCTTGGGGCTCTGAGATGACTGGAATATATGGGTTCCTGACAAAAGAGTTGGGCAAAGCACAAGCTCTTAAAAAATCTGTGTAGGGATCTCCTTGAGCCACTGGCCAAATACTAAACATCTACATAATAAAACAGCATTCACAACGTCCACCGTAAAGTAAATAATTAATAGACACAGGAATGGATAGGAAAATGTTACTCATAATGAGGAGAAAAATAATTAAACTGAAAACTGAGAAATTACAGAAATGATGGAATTGTCCAGAAAAGGATTTTAAAAGAGCAATTATGAATATTTCGAGGATTTAAAAGAAATTATGCAAGATCCTTTTTGACCCACCTCCTAGAGAAATGGAAATAAAAACAAAAATAAACAAATGGGACCTAATGAAACTTCAAAGCTTTTGCACAGCAAAAGAAACCATAAACAAGACCAAAAGACAACCCTCAGAATGGGAGAAAATATTTGCAAATGAAGCAATTGACAAAGGATTAATCTCCAAAATTTATAAGCAGCTCATGCAGCTCAATAACAAAAAAACAAACAACCCAATCCAAAAATGGGCAGAAGACCTAAATAGACATTTCTGCAAAGAAGATATACAGATTGCCAACAAACACATGAAAGAATGCTCAACATCTTTAATCATTAGAGAAATGCAAATCAAAACTACAATGAGATATCATCTCACACTAGTCAGAATGGCCATCATCAAAAAATCTAGAAACAATAAATGCTGGAGAGGGTGTGGAGAAAAGGGAACACTCCTGCACTGCTGGTGGGAATGTGAATTGGTACAGCCACTATGGAGAACAGTATGGAGGTTCCTTAAAAAACTACAAATAGAACTACCATATGACCCAGCAATCCCACTACTGGGCATATACACTGAGAAAACCATAATTCAAAAAGAGTCATGTACCACAATGTTCACTGCAGCTCTATTTACAATAGCCCGGAGATGCAAACAATCTAAGTGTTCATCATCGGATTGAATGGATAAAGAAGATGTGGCACATATATACAATGGAATATTACTCAGCCATAAAAAGAAATGAAATTGAGCTATTTGTAATGAGGTGGATAGACCTAGAGTCTGTCATACAGAGTGAAGTAAGTCAGAAAGAGAAAGACAAATACCGTATGCTAACACATACATATGGAATTTAAGAAAAAAAAAATGTCATGAAGAACCTAGGGGTAAGACGGGAATGAAGACACAGACCTACTAGAGAATGGACTTGAGGATATGGGGAGGGGGAAGGGTAAGCTGTGACGGGGCGAGAGAGAGGCATGGACATATATACACTACCAAACGTAAGGTAGATAGCTAGTGGGAAGCAGCCGCATAGCACAGGGAGATCAGCTCGGTGCTTTGTGACCGCCTGGAGGGGGGGGACAGGGAGGGGGGGAGGGAGGGAAACGCAAGAGGGAAGAGATATGGGAACATATGTATATGTATAACTGATTCACTTTGTTATAAAGCAGAAACTACCACACCATTGTAAAGCAATTATACTCCAATAAAGAGTGTAAAAAAAAATTATGAACATAATGAGTGGACAATAAAGACTCTCAGTGGACAAACAGAAACTATGAAAAGAACCAAACAGGACTTTTGGAAATGAAATTACAATATCTGAAATAAAAGATTAACTGACAAGCATAACAGCAGATTGGATACTAGAGAAGAAAAGATCAAAGGATGTGAAGACACAGTAATAGAAGCAATATAAACTGAAGCACATGGCAGGCAAAAAGAAGCAAAACAAAACTAAACACCACACCAGAGCCTAAGGGAACTGTGGAACAATATCCAGTTGACTAACATACACATAATTGGAGTCCCAGAAAGTGGTCGGGGCAGAAATTTTTTTAGAAGAAATAATGGCCCCAACTTTCCAAATCTGATGAAGAATATCAGCTCACATCTTCAAAACATTCAGTAAATACAAGCAGGAGAAAAAAGAAAACCACACCTCAGCACGTAATAATCAAATTACTGAAATCGAACAGTAAAGAAAAAAATCTTAAGAGATGTCACAGGAAAAAAAATATCTATAGGAGAACAACGATAAGAATCTCTGTCGACTTCTTATTGGAAACAATGCAAACCAGATGGCTAGGAAACAAATTTCCATTAAAATAACTGCAAGTCAACTTCTCTTAATGGTGGAAAAGTGAAATGTTTATGTTCACCCTTTCAGGTAAAAACTAAAATATATTATATTTAAAAAACTACTTAAAGGCACTAAAAACATCTAAGAGCAGAGAGAAACCAGAGGAGAGTTTAATCTCAAGTATTGCAACTGTAAGAGATAAGAATTTGAATTTGAGAGTCTCCAGTTTAATAACATTGCTTAACTCTCATGGCTATGGCTGAGAACAAGGCAGGGGGGAAAAACTGTAGCATACTGGCTAAAGGTATCAGAGATCAGACTACAGGTGTAGGAAAGAAGCTGGGAATCTAAAGGGAAAATATGAGAATTGTGAGAACCTAAGAAAATATGAGACCCACTCCCCAAAACAGAGCATAAACAAACCAAATCACTTGTAGCTAAACTAGGGGGAAGTGTGAGGGTGGGAGATGCTTAAGAAAGCAGGCAGAGACCACAGAGAAATACAGTCTTAAAAGACAGAAATACATGAAACCTGATCTGGGAGTCTGATACTTAACTGGCTGTGTGCTATAACCCTTTGAAACCCTAGTGACAGAAAGGTGAAACGCATGGGCTTGAGATGTTGGACTACAGTCTGAAGCTGACTGAGTAGCTGGGAATTAGGGACTGATTCCTCGAATCAGACTACAAAGAGAGCAATCCTTATTTCTAAGGATTTCACCTCCTTGGTTTTAGTCACATTTTGCAGGTACTGGGAACAGATTTTTTAAAAGCAACAAGGAAGTCATAAAATGGATATCAGCAATTGCATATTTACTAAGAGTCAATGTGGACACTTTTAATCCAGACAAGTTTACTGTCTCCTTCAACAACAAAAAAACCAATTTTCAATAATCTTCAAAAGAAGATGCCAGTTGCTATTGTATTGTAAACAATGTAAACATTGCAAACAATGTTCAGTTTTCAACCAAAATTTACCAGATGAGAAAACAAACAAGAAAGTGTAGTCCATACTCAGGAGAAAAAAAGCAGTTGAAAAAAATACTGACTCTGAATAGGCCCAAATGTTGAATTTACTAGAGAATACTTCAAATCAGCTATTATAATTATCTTGCAAGAATGGAAACACTTTTAATGATTAAAGAAAAATATGACGTTAGTGAATGAACAGAGAGGGAATCTAAATAGAAACAAGGAATCAATAAAATAAATAGAAATTCTAAAGTGGAAAAGCACAATAAATGCAATAAAAATTTGTAAGGTGATCTCAACAGCAGCAGAAGAAATATTATATAAACTTAAGACAGAGCAATAGAAATTATTAAGTTTGAAGAAAGGAAGAAAAAAGGATACAGAAAAAAAACAGAACCTTAGATATATATATAGGACTGTATAATGTGGTCTTACATATATTATATATGATGTATATGTGTGCATGTATCTGTGTGTATATATATCTCCATATTATGTAGTCCCACACATATATATATAATTAATATTATATATGGATATTATATATAGTATAATGACTTCCTTGTTCCTATTTTTAGTCTGTTCCCCTATGCCTGCAGAATGTGGCTACAATCAAGGAGCTGGCCAGGGACGAGGACTGCTGTCTATGTAGTTTCCTGCCCCTAAGCATTGCCTGCCCCAATTATATATATTATACATATAATTGTATGTATTGGGAGCTCAGTAAACTTACCATTTAAAAAAAAATTTTTATTTATTTATTTATTTATTTTTGGCTGTGTTGGGTCCTCATTTCTGTGTGAGGGCTTTCTCTAGTTGCGGCGAGCGGGGGTCACTCTTCATCATGGTGTGCGGGCCTCTCACTGTCGCGGCCTCTCTTGCTGCGGAGCACAGGCTCCAGACGCGCAGGCTCAGTAGTTGTGGCTCACGGGCTTAGATGCTCCGCGGCATGTGGGATCTCCCCAGACCAGGGCCCAAACCCGTGTCCCTGCATTGGCAGGCAGATTCTCAACCACTGCGCCACCAGGGAAGCCCAGTAAGCTTACCATTTTATTGCTAGCACCATAAATCAACACAGACTGTTTATTGGAAAATGTTAGGAAATTTAGCTCAGGTACATGGAGCAAAATACAGCTAGATCCCTTTGTAATACTATATGAAAATGTGGACTCCACATGGATGAAAGATGTAAGTGTGAAAGGTAAACATGTAAAGTAAGTAGAAATCCACGTAGGAGAACAATTTTAGGACCGAAATTAGGGAAGGATTTCTAAAATAGGTGCCCCCAAAGTGTAAGCCATAAGTACAAAAATCACAAATTTGATTATAACAAAATCTAAACATCTGTTCAAATGCAAGATGTAATGGGCAAAGCTAATAGAGAGGTGGAAGATAGGAAAAATATGTCTTCAATGTCCAAAACTGAGAGGAGACTCATACTGAGATATACAAGTAGAATTTCTGCAAATCAAGAAATAGAAATACCAATGAAAAGATAGGTAAAGGATATGAACAGGCACTACAGAAAATTAAAAACTCGAAATGTTGGCAAACATATATCAAGATACCCATATTCAAATACTGACAAGAATTAGCTAAATAATGAAATTACTGGCAGCAGTCTGGGAATATAGGACACTTCCCAGACACTTCTCTTAGAGTGTAAACAGGAGGAACCTTTCTTGGGGGGCATTCTGGAGTTGTTAGTTAAGTATATTTATACTCTGTAAGGAGACAACTGCACTTCCAGGTATATGTATACCAGAGAGAGTCTCAACGCAGGTTGATAAGGGAACATGTATGAGGATGTGCCTCTTAGTTTTATGGTAGTGAAGAGTTGGAAGCAATCTACTTGTTCATTGCTCGATTAAAGGATATAAAATTTACAACGGGTTAACGCTTTGGAGTACTGTGCAACCATCAAGAGCAAACAGCCAGAGGCACAAACAAACTGTCAAATATTAATAAAACGGTGTGGAGTAAAAAGAAAGCCTAAGGGACTTCCCTGGTGGCCCAGCGGGTAAGACTCTGCGCTCCCAATGCAGGGGGCCTGGGTTCGATCCCTGGTCGGGGAACTAGGTCCCACATGCATGCTGCAACTAAGAAGCCTGCATGCCGCAACTAAGAGTCCTCAGGCTGCAACTAAAACGATACCGTGTGCTGCAAGGAAGATCCCGCGTGCTGCAAGGAAGATCCCTCATGCCATAACTAAGACCTGGCTCAGTCAAAATAAATAAATAAAATAATATTTTTAAAAATTCATTTTAAAAGAAGCCTGAAGAAGTTATGTAACGTGGTACTGTATGCATAAGAATACATGTAAAGGGAATGAACAACAATGCATGCTTTAAGAGAGCACATACTAATACAAAAGAGGTATCAAATGGATTAGAATGATTATCTGTGGTGGAGAGAAGGATGGGAGTGAGTCCTTTGAATAAAAGGGAATGCAAATATAAATGAAGAAAAAGGAGACTCACACAGTCCCGAGATGGCAGGGTGTGATCATCCAGGAAATGTGATAAATACAACCCTCTGCACCTTTGGTCCAGCCTACCCGTATTCCCCTCACCTCCTGAGCAGAAATACAAATCATATTTTGTTAATTATAACTGTCTAATGACTTCCCGTGATTCTTCAAACCAAACCCAGACACTAACCTGGACTACAAAGCTCACTTTCTGTACCTCAAAGCCTGGAACAGTGAATGGAATTATAGAAAGCACTCTATAAGTATTTGTTGTATACAAATAATGACGGAACCACAATGATCATTGGGTTTTTACTGTATTTATTTGTCTGATTTCACAAGCTAATTTGTAAGACCAGGAAAAGCTAAGAGCTACTCGCTTGCCTTTTCAGGTCCCCAGAAAGTAGAACTGAACTGCTCAAGTGAATGTTCAAGCCAAGTCAGTGAATGGCTTTTTCAGCAATGCAGTGATGTAAGTAAAATTATGCAGGACCACAGCAGGTTCAGGGAAATAAAGTCTCAAACTTGAAAATATTGATTAATGTTCAAAAATGTCACAAAATGATAATCCCAATCACTCTTATCTATTCATTTAAAGGAGTTTTCAAAAGCATCTCTCCTTGGCAACACTTGATGCCCTCTGGTCCGTTAAAGCTTGAGAAGCACTTTGAATTACCAAATATGGTGGGAAGTTAGGATATATACTTTCCTTAAAAATATTCTATAATTCTTACTTTTCTACCGGTTAAGTCTGGCTTTCCACCAGTTGGTCTAAATTAGATTTTACTGTATTTGGCCGATCTTTAGTATTATATAAATCACTCTCTTATTAACATCCTCTCACCATTAATTAGTTAAGGGACCCTAGCCACTGCACACATGTAACTCCCACTACCTTCATGAGGATTAAACATTCATACCTTAGGGCAAAATTGGCATTTAACAAGAGAAATTGTTTCATGTGAATTAACCTTGAGGAAGGGAGATAAATAATCCCGAAGGTACATGCAGGTTCCCGAGTGCCCTCACTGGGGATTCCATAATCTTAAAGAATGGCCCAAATAGCAGTGGCATACTGAGCAATTTAAATTACCTTGACTGGTGTACAGTCTGTGCTATTTATGTTAAACTTTTCAAGCGCCAAATATTTAAAGAATACCTCGTTACAGGGTACACAGTTTGGTGGAACCCATATTGTTACTATGAGGGCAAAGCATATTCACACGAGACAGAAACTACTTAATTTCATGCATTTTAAATTATTCCAATCATATGTTGATGTTTTGGTTAATACCGAAGAAACCCCAGAGCTTCTTTCTTGTAAAAAAAAAAAAAAAAAAAAAAAAAAAAAAAATATTCACAGATTTTTTTTTTTAAAAAAAAAAAAAAAAAAAAAAAAAAAAAAAGCAGAAAATAAATTCATTTTGACTAATTTTGTCAAAGGTTACAAAGTGTTGGATTTTGCAAAGTTGCACATATAGAAGTTTTAGTAATACTCTGTGTCAGGCATCATGTTGAGAGTTGTACAAAAGCAGTCTTTAACCACAAATTGATATTAGGATATATGCAATGAACAACGGAATGAGAGCTACAACCTATCACTAGTTTGAACAGAGAAATTCTGCCTGTGAGGGAGGGGATAGGGCAAGCAGTTCAGAAAGATTCAAAAAAAAGGTAATGTTTAAGCTGGATTTCAAATGGGAGAAGTGAGGGGCGGAGCTAGGAGAAGAAAGTCCAATTGGGACAACAGGAAGAAGAGAGTCATGGAGGCATAAAATAGGAGAATACTGGCAGTGAGGAGGTGTGTGTCAGTAAGGCTAGCGCGCAGAGAGGGAGGATGCAGGACATATATACAATTCTGAGTTTGTCCTATGAGGAAGAGAAAACCATTTTAAAAAACCACATTCATGTTTTTGTCTCAGTCTACTTCAGGGAATGGAACTCAAGAGAGACAGTTTAGATCTAAGATGCTATCAAAGTGCTATCTAAGATGCTATCAAAGTGAAGATGTCAAGTAGATAGTTGATCATATGAGTTTAGAACTCAGAAGAGAGTTCATAGCTGATGAGAAAAATTGGGGAGTCATCAGTGTATAGATGACATTTAAAATCATGGCCATGGAAGGGATCATGATACATTAGAGAAGTGAAAAGGGAGACCACTGTGACCAGAGTGCACATGGAGGGAATAAGAGGAGACAAGAGAAGAAAGTAAGGGCCAAAATGATGCAGCACCTTATAAGTTATATACAGCTTGAGTCTTTTTCCTGAGAGTGACACCAAAGGCAATTTTCTAAGCACTATTCACATAGCAACACATTGATTTCTTACTGATATACTCTTCTTTCTGATAGTCTCATCTTACAGATCAAGAAACACTACACAGAGAGGTAAAGTCACGTGTCTAAGATCACACAGCTAGGCACTAGTGAAGCCAGGCTGTAAACACTAGCAGTCTGAATTCAGTGTCTGTGCTATGCACTATTAATAGACTGATTCAAAATGTGATGATATTTCACATAAGCACAGTAGTTTAGAGATCATCTGTTTCATGGCTATTCAGAGCCCCAAAACTTTAGTAACTTGCAAATAGTTTAAAGGAACAGAACAGGGACTCATGCTTGGGTGCGTTGACTCCTGAGCTGGTGTTATTTGCTTGTTTAAACTTGATCGAGGTATAACTTTCATGCAAAAACTGCAGCTACTTAAAATACGCAATTTGTTGACTTTTGAAAGATGTGTGTATTCAGGAAACACAGTCATACTCAAGATACAGAATATTTCTATCACCACAAAAGATTTTTTTGGCCTCTCTGGAGTCCCTCATTCCTTCCAACTTGAGCATTCAGTATCAGGACAAGGATATTATTATATAAGCATTTGTGTTGCAAGTTTCTGTGTGGATGTTTGGTTTTATTTCTCTCGGGTAAATACCTAGGAGTGGAATAGATGGATAACATGGTGGGTGTTATACTTGACTTTCTAAGAAACTGAAAAGTCGTTTTTCAAAGCTGTACTATTTTACATTCCCATCAGTGGTGAACGAGAGTTCTAGAGGCGCTACAGTCTCTCCAACGTGTACTACTGTCAGCCTCTTTCACTTTCACCATCTGGTAGATCCTCACTGTGGTTTTAGTTTTCATTTCCCTGATGACTAATGAGGTTAAATAATTTCTCATCTGTTTATTTGCCATTCATAGGTTTTCAAATCTTTTGCCCTTTGAAAAACTCAATTGTCATCTGTTTATTGAGTTGTAAGAATTCCTTATGTACTCTTGATACAAGTCTCTTATCAGATATGCATTTTGCAAATATACTTTTCCAGTCTGTGATTCACTTTTCATTTTCTTAAGAGTGTCTTTTTAAGAGCAGAACTTTTTAATTTTGAGGAAGTCCAATTTATCTTTTTTTTTTCTTTTTGGTTTGGGCTTTTTCTGCACAACCTAAAAAGCTTTGTATAACCCTATTTACGAATTTTTTTTTTTTTTTTTTTTGGGGGTAAGCGGGCCTCTCACTGTTGTGGCCTCTCCCGTTGTGGAGCACAGGCTTCGGACGCGCAGGCTCAGCAGCTATGGCTCACGGGCCCAGCCGCTCCGCAGCATGTGGGATCTTCCCGGACCGGGGAACGAACCCGTGTCCCCTGCATCGGCAGGCGGACTCTCAACCACTGCGCCACCAGGGAAGTCCCTATTTATGATTTTTTAAAACACAAATTCATGTTTTTTTAAAAAACATTTTGTTGTTTTGGGTTTTTCTATGTCTATGATTAATTTTGAGTTTATAATTATATATTTATATATTTTCTAAATTTTTCTGTAGTAGATGTTTACTTTGGGTGCACGCTGTGTTAGGCAGATAATATACCTTATTTTATTTAATCCTCAAAAAAACCTATATGATAGGTACTACTATTATCTCCATCCAATTGATACAGACATTGAGGATATGAGAGGCTAGGAAACTTACCCAAGGTCATTAATCTATTTGAGGACCAGGAATTCAAATCCAGATATTTTTATTTTGGAGTATGGCTTTCACCCACTAAACTCTACCTAGAGCGTAACCACATCCGTGATAAGATGAGGCCCTTCTAGATGGGCTTCGATACTCAGTTGTGCTTTTAGTAATTACAGTGACTTATTCTGAGCTATTATGGAGAAGAATTCATACTAAAACATCTCAGTATTATAAGTATTTATTCAGGAGTTGAGATGGGGGACTCACCAATTATAAAGAATAGTAAAAATAATTTTAGCATAGAAAACAACTATATTTAGACTACTCCTAATAAACCAGAGGTATAGCATTTTCCCCTATTTTTCCAAGGGTTTAGATAATTTGACCAAAGGCATTTTAAACTTCTTAAGTGAATAGTACCATAGAGTCGGCAGAAGAGTAGTAATCCTGGAAGATCAGTAGGTCTGTTTCCATTCAAAGACATACAACACTTGAAAGAGAAGTGGATGAGAAGAAAGTTTGAGGAAAGAGATCCCATGTCTGGTTCTACCATTAGTTAAATAACTTGGATTATTCTCTAGGGCTGCCATAACGATGTACCGAGACGGGGTGGCTTAAACAACAGAAAATTAATTTTCTCATAGTTCTGGAGGCTAGAAGTCAAAGATCAAGGTGTTTGCAAGGCTGGTTTCTTCTGAGGCCTCACTCCTTGACTTCTAGACGGTGCTTTCTCCCTGTATCTTCATACTGTCTTCCTCCGTACAGGTCTGTGTCCAAATTTCCATTTCTTCTAAGGACAACAGCCATATTGGATTAAGGGCCAACCTACTGATCTCATTTTAACTTAATTAACTCTTTAAACACCCTACCCCCAAATAGAGTCACATTCTGAGGCACTGGGGGTTAGGACTTCAACATATAAATTTGGGGCTGGTGACGGGAAACACTTAACATTACCAAACCTCTGGGATTCAGTTTATTTATCCATACAAGGGGAATAATGAATGAGATCAAGAATTCATCACCTTGAGTTTTAGGTGGGGTTAAGGAGGGTATCCATAAACCCTGGGGAAACACCATACCACATTTTGTTTGTGAACTTTTTCTAAGGAGGAAAGTCTACAGTGTTAATTAGATTCTAAAAGGGTGAGATGACCCCTCAAAAGACGAAGAGGCAATGAATGAGATAATCTCTCTACTTCTCAGCTCATAAAATGGAAGAACCTACTCTGAAAAGAGAGGACAATGTTCTATGCTTCTGTTACACTCACAGCCAGGAAATTCTCCCTAAGGCCTTTAGTAAACGCTTTCCATTGTAAATACAATTTACTCCATTTTGGACTGACTCTAGGACAAAGGTAATCCAGAGAGATCCTCGGTACCTTCTTCAATGTCTCTGTTTGGTCATCACTGGAATATTAAAGCCTAATTCCTTTACTGTTTTTCTTGGAGCTGAACTCACTAATCTGCCAACATTTTTTTTTATTCTTCTCTAGTCATTATCCTTGCCCTTTAGAAGGAGAACGTGGGATGAATTGTCATCCGTCCGTGCACACACACCCATACACATACATGTACAAATGGCAAAGCATAAACAAAGGCAAAATGAATAGAGTACTACACTGAACATAATAAAAGTTTATCAGCATTTCTTGAATAAAAAATAAATGAATGAGTTGAACTCTACGGAGAATAGTTAAATTCAGTTAATAATTGAATAACTACTTTCAAAGCCCGTAAAGAACATGGCTGTATTAGTTAGACTTTACATTTGATTAGGAGCAATTACTTTGTGGATCGTTTCAGGTAGAAAACATAAACCCAGAAAGATCAGAGAGTATGTGTGTGAATGTGCATATACTAGATGTGTTTGTACATGTCTTTATATATCACTTACTTAATATTCACAGAAAAGTGTGTGCATATGTGCGTGTGTCTGTAAGTACGGAATACAATGAAAGAGAGAGTAATGCAAATTGTACCACTTTCCCTGGTGCAACTGGTGGAGTGAAACCGATGTGCTTATTTCCTCACCCCCGGTCTCCGGCAAGCAGGCTGGATTTTTTTCCTTACTGTGATCCCACGCTTACTGAATAACACGTGAAGAAACGACGTACCACGTTGACGTTTCTACGCCTCTTTCTCATGCGTTAGCTCACCTTGCTTGCCTGGGCGCACCTGTGAGTGGTGGTGAAAGTGGAGATCACAAAGGGACGCAGAATTAAGACAGGGTATAGAGGCTGCTCCACGATTTTCACTTTCACCATTTCCACGAGGGCTACATTTCCATAACATACGAGTTTCTTATGCTTTCCAAACATATTTTACTGACTGCTTCAGAACATGTAATGTCCAAAGGTTCAGGATTTCCCTAACGCTGGGGAGAAGGTTGGAGGTCTGGATGCTGTCATGGCTCCCAGCAGACTTGCCTCCCATTTACACCTGTTTGGCATCTTCCAGTGTTTGGCACAGTTTGTCTTTTTCAACACGTTTAACCTCCTCCTCTATCATAAACATTCTCTCATGCATTTGGGGTTAGAGGACTAATGAGAAATATGCTTTGGATACTGTGGTCTATTTTATTTGGGGATCATTAATGTCCAGAAAAAACTTAAGCTTTCAAGGGTTCTGCTGAAAGATCACTGCCCTGTCAGGACTACATCACAGGCACTCAATTTATCAGCCTTCCGCTGGGGTGACCCGGCTCGGATTTGAACCTCTGGCTCCAGGGAGTCTAGGTTGAACTACGGTGATGGGGAGGCCACTCAGCCACTGCCTCCAGCCAAAAAAGATTAGTGTCATCAAAAATAGATTAGCGAGTCAGTTGAAAAAAAATTAAGTAACTCCTTTGTTCTAAAATATTTGTCCGAGTAAGCAAAGAAATTAGCTTTCATTTCAGATTAATTACTGAGTAAATTAGGATTTGGGGCAAGAACTTTGTAGATTTTTTTCCCCTTCAACTATGGAAGTGGAGAAATGTGTAACATTTATACTAACTATCTTTGAAGGCACGCGTATTTATGCAAAAGCCTGACAGAGCTTACCGGAGTTCCTGCCTGTGAACTTTTTGTCATTGGAGAATTCCTGCAATGTAGACTCTGCCCTTACCATTATGGAAAGAAAAATGTTTCAGAGGAAAGAAATGAAAAGTTGGCCTTTGGCTTCTTCTGATTCTGACTGTCGGACCATGAGATCTCATCCCAGCTACCCCCGTTTGGTATCCTTGACCAAAGTGAACTGGGGGTCCCATTCCCACAAAAGGATAATGATAAATCTGTACATTTAGCAAGTAGAGGCTAGATGTATACACGGGGGAGAATTGAGGCACCAACTTGCTCTTTTCAGGGAAAAATCTGGGAAATTAACAAAGGCATCTCTTTCAGCAGGGGCTGTGTGGGCTTAGGCAAACAGAGAGGCAGTGCATTGCTCAGCTGCCTGACTTTGAGGAAAGAAATTTAGTCTATCAGCACTCATTCATTCATGAACAAATATTTACTAGGCATCCATTATAGGCCAGGCATTGTGCTAAGACTTGAAAACATCAGGATGATCAAAAACAGGAGAGTAATTTTATAGCAGAGAAACCAAGCAGATCACCTTAACCAAGAGATCACAGTGAACATCACCAGTAATTAGAAATCTGGACATTACGTACCCCTGATGGGATGCACTGATAAGGTATGACATCACTTCTGTGGCACTCTTGCCAAAAATGTACCTATAATCATGAGAGAACTCCAGGCACATCCAAATGGAGAGTACACTGAAGACCAGTACCCTTCAAAAGTGTCAAGCTCATGGAAGATACAGGATGACTGAAGAACTGTCAGACTCTGAAGAAAACTAAGGAGACAGGTCAACCAAAAGCAATGGGGGCACCTGGACTGGATCCTGATCCAGAAAGAGGACACATGTAGGAAAACTGGAAATCCAAGTAAGGTTTATGGTTAAGAGTATTGTTTATCAGGCTTAATTTCTTGATTTTAATAATTGTACTACAGTCATATGAGATGTTAACTTCAGGGGAAAATGGGGAAGGAACATACGAGAAGTCTCTGTATAATTTTTACAACTTTTCTGGTAGTCTAAAATTATGTCAAAATTAAGAAAAAAATTTTTTAATTCCAAAATTAAAAGAGACGCAGCCCCTACCCTCGAGTCTGCCCTCTAATGGGGAAGATATCCAATCAATCAAACACACAACTGAATACGTATTTACCGACTTCGGTGTTTTCAAGGAAAGCAACTTCATGGGAGAGTATCATTAGAGTAATCATGAAGAGAAAACATTTATTTAGAGCATATTATGAGCCAGAAACTGTTTTAAGTATTCAACAGATATTAATCATTTAATTTTCCCCTTCACGTTAATCACTATCATTTCAGTTCTGGAGAAGTTCTCAGTCAACATTTCCGATATTTTCCTTTGATTTTTTTTTTCACATGTACAGTCAACCGTTGCTAGATATCGCTACATGGATATTCCAAGGATACTTCAAACTCATCAGATCCAAAGGGAACCAGTACCTCCCCTCTCAAATCCTCTCCTCTTCCCACCCAAGACCTTGGATGACATCATTCTCCACCCAGCCACTCCAGTTAGAAACATCTCC
>NW_006772616.1:1789182-1831505 GCF_000442215.2 Lipotes vexillifer | reverse complement strand
TCTTTCCCTCTAATCACACCCTGAGAAAGGTATCCTGTGAATGCAGAACTCTTTCTAAAAGGCTAATCTGATCAGACCTTTTGTTTCCTTGTTTATTTTACTCCTGTAGTTTATTTTTATTACCTATGGGATAAATTCTAAGCTTTCTCATGTGCTAGTAACGTCCTCCATTGTCTGCCCTTTGCACGCAGCACGCCAGCCTCTGGTCTCTCTACCCCTGAATGACCATCTCATCACTGTTGTTCGCTTGTTTGGGGTGGAGAGCAGTGCCCTTCAGGCACTCATCTTCCACCCTTGTCTCACCTCATCACTTTCTCAGGCCCCAGATAAGTGCCTTAATTTTGTGCACATCAAAGTCATTTTCATTACACTTTATGAGTGTGTCACAATTACACTTTAAATAATGTAATTGCTTTGTTTACTGGTAGGCGATTTTATATTTGTACCCTGGTATAACTTTTTCAAAGTCTGTGGACAAACATGCATGGTCTGGAAGCTCCCCAAAAGTATTTTTTTCTTTTCTTTTCACATTTGTGTATATCTGATTGGTCTCACTGCCCTACAAGATGCTGGTTTCTAAACATGTACCATAAATAGCTTGTAGAAAATGAAAACCAACCACCACCATGGCGTTTTCCCAACAGCAGAGTCAGGCTAACATAACCACATCTCATTATTGAGATTTCCACCTGCTTGTGTCTGAATTGCAACCTGACCTTAAAATATTCTGATGAGAGACGGGGACAATGGTGCTTCTGTGAGCCACAGCCCCAAGAATCCGGACCCATTTCATCATTGATAGCCAAGCCACGTTTAGTAGGAATTTCATGACTTTCATCTTGGTAGGAAACTTGTGCAGCTGCCTGCCTCCCTACGCTGCCTGCTTCCTCTAAATAAAACAGTGGCCGTGGTGGGGGTGACTCTGAGTCGTAAACACTCCAACACTGTAACATGTCAAATCTGTCCCAAAGAAACATTCTTATGTCTCTGATTATTTTGTCATTAGTTTAAGCAGTTTCCTTGAGCTCCCAGGAAAGCCAGGAGGAAGGGCGATGCACGTACTCATCTATTTGATGGCTAACGCCTCCCAGACATGGAGCATGCTGAGAGAGACAAGGAATCCCCAGAGTGCTCATCTGCTACAGGACCTATTTCATACTGGATCAATTATGCAAATTGAGATGTGAAGATAGCTCCCTCTTTTAGCAAGGCGTGATTACCCCTGCACTCGAAATTCCAATGCAGCCTCACCGGAAATACCAGTCGGATTCTGAACCACCTGAACAACCTGTTTCCATCTGGAAAATGTGTTTTCTTAACTGGGGGAGGGGGGAAGGATTTTTTAGTTTTTTTCCCTACAGCATTACTATTCACATACATTTAACATCATAAAGTGTTTGCCATTAAGTGAAGGCAAGACATTTACATATGTGTGTTTTGATTTTGCACTACAACTACAGAAGATAATGAATATGTTTAAAAAGTTTAACAATCTTAACACTTACTCATCATCTCAGACACCTGAAAGCTGGGATCATATGACAGGTTCATCCTTTAAGATAATCTTTTAAAAACCCTTTTAAGGAACCACTATACAGAAAATGTTTAAAATGCCAAAGGGTAATTTACCTGCGCTGGGAAAATGACTGTGTGGTTCATCAGAACATAATGAGATCAGAGTTCGAGAATAACTGGAGAAATGAAATCTGGTTAGAAAACCATTGGGCGATAGTTATTATTGCTAGAAATGTGAATTATTCCCCTCCGCTTCGCTCTCTGTGTCCAGCACACACACTTCCCACCTTCCTATCCTGTAACCACATCCTCCCCTCTTCATGAAATGTTTGTCTTGAGGAGAAAACCTTCTTTTATTTTCCTTATACTACCCAGCTGGTCACTTCTGTATCTTCTTTCTCTGGGCAAGCCTCTAAAATTAAGAGAATTAAGTTTAAGAAAACTAGGCACACTCATTCATGTATTGGGAAACGGCAGAGCAATCTGTACTCCTCCAAGGTACTGGTTTGACCAAATTCCAGTGGTTTGTCATGGGTAAGATAGAACCATTTTTCAAAAGATAATCGTGCCTCAGAGTAGAGACCTACAGGAGAGTGGCGCAAATTGTCCTCTTTTGTCCTGCTTTGATGCAAACCAGTAGCTCAGAGAAATTGGGAATATTTGCTCACTTGAATAATTGCATACTTAGCTAATTTTTAAAATGACACACCCACACACAAAATTGACAAGTCCCAGATATAACTCTCAACTAGTTGAAAATACTTTTATTTCAGGGCACATAAATTTTTCTAAGTCCATCCATTAATTTTATGTCATTTTAATTACAACTTCTAACCTTTGCAATTATTACAAGCCTGGATGTTTCCCCTAATGTCAACAGATGCTGATGAGAAGTGTGCACCACAGAGCAACTTTTGCTCAGCTGCATAGAGATCCCTTGCCCCTTAAATTCCTCTGTGTTCAGTGTTTACAATTCATTCCCATTTCCCTGCCTCAGTTTCCTTACGTGAAAGCTGCGGGTTCTGGAGCTTCTTACTTGCCTCACGGAGACAAGAAAATTATTTCAGGTTTACAAGCTTTTTACAAGATTTTTTTTTAAAAAAGCTCTTTCTGTAAGTGCTACCTATTGCTTTCAGAACTAACCTATATTTTATCAAATATAATGGAGTCAATTATTTTAAAATCTAGACTAAAACTTGTCTACGGCTGACTAAAATGAAAGGAATTAAAATATAAACCTTTTAGGTGTGTGGGTTTCATAGAGCTCCTAAAACACATGCCACCTAAAATCACAATAGTAGAATTTTCCTGAAAGTTACCGCTACACCTGAAAGTCACTTATACGGGAAGAATTTGTATTGCATTTGTGAAAGCAAAATTACAACAGCTGACAAAACATGAAAGTTTCATCGTCGTGGATTAGAACGTCGCAAGGAACTCAAAGGAATTTACCGTTATTCAACATTTCAGCTAACATGCTTGTAACGTCTCTTCTGGGAGTAGGTTTGTCTCCTCACGCTGTAGGAAGCCAATCCACATAAAAAGGTTAGATTAGAGACACATAGTAAATAATATAACAAACAGTTCCTGCCATGTTAGACTCCACTCAGCATCGAGCAGGCAGGCAAGCAAACATGTAATGTGCAGATCCCTGATCTGCTGGCTGGTTTGTCACCCACATGGTGGGATGGCTCCCCAGTGTCTCACAAAGCTCAGCCTTGGATGAGGCACTGCCCTTCAATATGGCGTAGGACCGATGTCACTTTCTCCCTCATCAAACATAAATAATGCTTGTAGATTTCCTCTGTCCTCTGCTGAGGGTTTGACTTTAGGAAAGACATTAGGGGAAGAGAAGAGATTGAAAACGTTTAAAAGATTTGGGTTCCGTGTTTTTCCTTTTCCTTTTTTCTTTCTTAACCTAGAGAGGTCTTTTAGTTTTTTTTAATGGTACTGATTGGATGTCATTCCCACTTTCCTTACAAATCCCTTCCCCAGGTGCCTTCCTAGGACCATCTCTTTAAGAACACTGACCACATTGGGAGAGAACTGAAATTTCTCATTTGATTGTCTGCCCCTAGACTAGTGATTTTCTCATCTCCTGGGCTCATGAGTTCTGTCTTAGCTTGAGTTCCCCCAGAAACAGACCCAGAGATAAGGATTCCGGTGGGTGTGGTTTATTTGGGAGGGGGTCCCAGGAAACATGATGGGAAGGAGGGGGAAGAAAGACGGGGAAGAGGAGACAGGCAGCAAAGTGGTCCTTATCTAGCAGTAACCACTATGGGTTACTGGAGCTTAATCTCACTGGGGAACTCTCGGACTCATTACAGAAATGAAGTCTCAGAGCTGTCTCACCAGGCGGAAAGCGACGTAGATTATACAGTTGCGCCCATCCGTTATTGATTAATGGCTGCTTGGGGGAAGGGCATGAATTCTCACTTCCTGCCTGCCCTGTGCAAGGTCGGAGAGGTAAGATCTCAAGGGGAGGAAAGGAGAGGGGAACCAAGACCAATTCGAGTAACTAATAGAAACGTGTGAGATCTCTACCCACCCCTCCCATACCAAGAGTCAAGCCAACCTAAGGCTACAACGTATACTCATTGAAAGAAAGATAGGGAAAAATATATACTACTAAATAAACACTTCAAATAGACTAGAAACATCGTCAGGGTAGAGTATGTATACTTCAGCATTGTTATATTCTTACTACCTGGTACTATTTCTAGCCCCCAACAGGCTCTCCAAAACATTTGCTCAATAAATAAATAAATAAATAGGAAAGGTGCAGAGATGGTATACTCAAACTACTCACGTACAGAAGATTTAAAATTAAGCAGAATTATCCATCGTGGCAGGAATGATCTTGGTTTTCAGAAACACTGATGACTGAGATAGGCTTTAATTTATTCAAAAGCATGCATAGATTCTCAGAGCTGAGTAGTTTGCCTTTCCATGGTTAGAAAGATTATGGAGTTAGCAGCTTAGTAAATAACAGGAAAAAACCCACAGCATATCAGTTCCGCATCCCAAAGATTTTGGAAAACTTTATATATGAATTCACTTCCACTAGGAAAAATATGAATGAAATACTACGAACCCAAGCTATGTGTGATTCTAAAAATTCCGGTTGTACATGGTCTCTTGGGACTGTGTATTCTGGGCTGCTGGGTCAGGTACTAGCAGTCCACAGTAGACAACGCTACTGTATACAGAGAGAGTCTGGCTCCCTGCTCTTCAGCTGCTGGAACTTGGGGATTCCATCTAGATCTGGCCAACCGGATGCTTTCTCTTGGAACATTGAATCTTGAGTGAGTGATGCAAAAAGGTATGGATGCTTAGAAATTATTCATGGGATCTGGCAGAGCTGTGAGTCCTCCAGGGGCAGTGATAAATATCCAGTACCAGTGGAAGCATCATGGGGTGTGACTTCAGATGTATCCTGAGTAGACCTTCTTAGTCCCTTGACAATTTATTGGCCTCTTTTCTCCCTCTGATTGACTCTATGAGCTATTTGCTATCCTTCCAATGACTTTTTTTTTTCTGATCAAGTCACTCCAGAGTTGGTTTCTGGGTTTTTTTTTTTTGTAATCAAGAACTCTGACTGATAAGGTGTCCTCGAGAGACTGTTTCCCGTGAAAGAGTTTTTATGAGGCCGACTGAAGAAAAGGACCTAAGAACAAGGGTGTACAGACCTGGAGAAAAGGAGCCCTACCCGAAGGTTGAAAGGCACAAAAACACAGTTCTGGGGACACAGATGCCCCTTCTAGAAACCAAGAAGATTGGGTATTCCTGAGAGTTGCCAAATGAAATACTTCTTGCCTCCTGGTATTTGAAGTTTATTTAAATTACATCTGAAATGAGTCAGTACAGTGGTTTGCAGAATCTCTTAGGGTGTACCAGAATCTCTCTGAGAGTCTGTTTAAAAAGCTTGCTGCGCTCACCCCCCTCAGGGTTTTGGATTCACAAGGTTAGGGAGGTGCCTGAGAATGTGCATTTCTAACAAGTTTCCAGGTGATATACTTTGAGAACCACTGGGTTAGTGGATTCAGAAGCCCAGAGTCAAGGCAACCTAAGGCTCCAATGAGCTAAAAGATGCAGAAGAACCCTGGAACAATCTGGCTAGAGTTGGCCTGGGTTGGAATGCTGGTTCTTTTACTTACTACTAGTTAGGGGACTTTGGGAAGTTCTTTATGTGCCATAGTTTCCTTGTCTATGACATTAGAAGCACCTAAATAGCATTCTGGAGACCAGAACTTGAATTCCCCAACACTCACGTTAAAAAGCATGTTCTTGGGCACACCCACCCCAGACCGACTGAACCAGAATATCATAGGCCAGTGTGACATTCAGCCAGGTCCGGGGACTACCTGGTACACTATCCTTCTCTCTTAGGCAGAGCATAAGAGCATAATTTAGTTTTCCCTGAATGACTCAGGCTCATCTTAATGACCATCAAGTACCATACAGTCGTTTTACTGCTTTGTCTTGTTGCTGTCTCTCACACCTGCAGCTTTGTCCTGGCCTCGGGGCCCCCACCCCAACCCCCCACTTCTAACTTGCTCGGACTAATGTGCTATGGGATGATTAATCAGATCGCCGGTGCTGTCAGCATTGGGGGTAAAATCTGAATCAGGAAGCTTTGCCTCATGCCCGATGAGAGTCTCTGGAACCCACTAGCGAAAGCACAGGGCCGAGGCTTTCTGGTTCAGAGCTAGGTTTTCGGAAAGGTGATGTTATCGGAAGACTGGTCTCCAAAACACACACTGATTTCGCCTTTGGGCCAGGCTAGGCACCACCATCAGATCAGCACACTCTTCCAAATCTGGTAGAAAGAACCAAGCCTTTCTTGAGATATACATACAGGGCACTGTCAACATTTCAATCCCAGTACGAATACGTAATATTATCACACATCTATGTTTACCTTCTTATTATGGTTTCCATTGAAGACACGTGAAATTTAAAGATCATTTTTGATATTAATATAATTGGAAATATTTCCATATGAAAGTCTGCTAATGATGGAAGCGTATTTGTTTTTCATTTGGGGGCTGATTTCCAGATATTGCGGCTACACTGATGAGGCGGGGCAGGGGAGGGTATCTTAATTTTTCAGGTGTTTTAAACTCCAGGGTTTCAGTTTCCTACCTTTAGAAAGGCCTGTGCTCAAGCTTTCTTCCCACAAAGTGACAACATTTACCTCACCCACAGTCAACGGAGTAAAGGGAATCACCAAGAGAATCCATTTTGAACTCTATTTCCCGTGGTTTTATATAATATTCAAATTTAAAAAAAATTCTTCCTGAAACTCTAAAAGCTGTAACAATATTTACTTTACATATGTTCTTTGTTCCCAGAGTAAAATTATATTCTTGGTAATTTTACAAGAGCGACTACAGACCCCATGAAGCCATGACGACGCTGTTTTGTCTTTGCAATGTGCTGCTAATTATTACTCTCAGACAAAATGGTTCAGAAATAGTCTGAGGTTCCTAGGCTGGGCGACAAAAAAGAAATGCATTATGAAAATTATGTATTTGCCCTCTGGGGACCCCACCCCCTTCAGGAAAACTCTTGCCAATCAATCCACAGAACAGAATCTGACTCAATTCTGGGGCAAACATTTGCCTGCTGTTGAAGCTCAAGAAAAGAAAGATGCTTCATGTTTTGGTGCCAAGAAGGGAAGTGGGAGAAAATGGGAGTTAAATCTAGGGGGCAAATAATGAAGTATGTACATGTGTATTTATGCATTCTGTATTTTGGCTCTAATTGCTTCAAAGATTATTTATTTTTCTTTTTTCCTTTCATTAAAAAAAAAAAATGCCTTCCAGCTTCTTAACATGTTTTTCAAAGTAGGAGCTGGAAGGCATAATAAAAAGCAAGCAGGGATATGCTTTTTGAAGAGAGTGAAATAATTAATGTAAGAATGCTTCCGTTTGGGCTTTTTTTTTTTTTATGAAGTGAAATATATTATGTTTGCTTTTAAAATGGAGGTAATTTGTTACACAAAAGTGGTGGTTTCTCTAATCTGAAAATAATACTAATTATAACACTATTTGGGAGCTGGAGTTTTGAAGCCTAAAATTCCTTTTGTAGTTTGAACTTACTTAGCTGCCATAGCGAAACTGGCCCCGCTCCCCGAATACTGTCATTTCTTTCGGGGCTGCCCCACCCCCCCGCCCCAGCCACTGCCCTCCCCAGCTTTTCTATGCGATGCCTCTGAGCTCCCCAGGCTTTGGCCCACTGGTATTTATTCTCTTTGATTTAATTTATTCCCTTTGCAGTTAGGTACTGTTCCTTAAGCGATCCACAATGCCTCACTTTTCAGCAGGGGACGGGGGGTGTGGCGGGACTTGTGCTGTTTACAGAGAAGGGAGCAGTTTCCTCTTCACTCGGGAGGGTTCTAAGGCCCTCCAGTTTGACACCTGTCCCTACTTCTCAGAGACAAAAAAAAAAAAAAAGGGGCATCTGATTAACCTCCTGGGGCATCTCCTGGGGGCAGAATGGTGGTCCCTAATTTGTTAGTAAATTGCTTTCTGACATTTCTTTCAGAATTACAAGAAGACAGGGGGCTTGATACCCAGTAAGTTACTGCTTCCAGAACTTGGAATTTCCCCAAATGTCAGAAAAATCTTAAATTAGGCTTTGCTTCCGCATGGACATGGGGTGTACTCTGAGAAGAACTGGCCCTAAACTGTACACAGATTTCTACCCTGCAAATATAGACTTCTGACGATTAGTTATCATTCTTTACTTTCTTATTGTGAAATAATAAGAAATATATACTGGTCTCTGCCCTCAGTTCCTCACACAGAGCTCCTAAAACCCCCTGTAAAGAGGGGTGTAGAGGAACCTCTTGTTCTAGCAGTTAGACTTCGACCCCATTCCTGACACAGAGCTCCGAAGACTTTTGTAACTTCCTCAGGGATAGGAGTGTCTGACACTGAGCTCCCAAATCTCTTGGAATTTTCCGGGTGATAGGAATGTCTTCCGTTCAGATAAGGCGACTCTTGGGCTCTTTGATAGGTTCAGGAAGAGGGATGGTCACTAGAAAAACCAAAGCCATGATTAAAAGCTTGGAACTTTCAGCCCCATCTCCCATCCTTGGGGAGGGAAGAGGGACTGTGCATCAAGTTACTGACTGTACGTGCCGAGGTGGTGAAGCGTCCATGAATATCTCAAAATTACAGGCTTCAGATGGCTTCTGCATTGGTGAGCACATCCACCTGCCGGGAGGGTGGTACATCCCAAGCCTACAGGCATAGACACTCCTATGCTCAGAACCCTTCTGGACCCTGCCCTACGTATCTCTTCATCTGGCTGTTCATCTGTATCCTTTATCAGATCCTTTATTACATAAAAAATTGTAAATGTAGCTGCTTCCCTGAGTTCTGTGAGCTATTCTGGCAAATGACTGAATCCAAGGAGGCGGTCATGGCAAACTCCGATTTGTAGCAAGTCAGACAGCAGTTGCAGGTAACCTGCGGACCCAGTGTTTGTGATGTGCGCCTGATGTGGGGGGTGTCTTGGGGGACTGAACCCTTAAACAGTGGGATCTGCTTTAATTCCAGTTAGCGTCAGATTTGAGTTGAATTATAGGATACCCAGCTGGTGTCACAGAGAACTGCTAGATGTATGGAAAAACCACACATCTCATGTCAGAAGTATCGTGAGTGAGGCAAGAATATACAATGGAGAAAAGACAGCCTCTTCAATAAGTGGTGCTGGGAAAACTGGACAGCTACATGTAAAAGAATGAAATTAGAACACTCCCTAACACCATACACAAAAATAAACTCAAAATGGATTAAAGACCTACATGTAAGGCCAGACAGTATAAAACTCTTAGAGGAAAACACAGGCAGAACACTCTATGACATAAATCACAGCAAGATCCTTTTTGACCCACCTCCTAGAGAAATGGAAATAAAAACAAAAATAAACAAATGGGACCTAATGAAACTTCAAAGCATATGCACAGCAAAGGAAACCATAAACAAGACCAAAAGACAACCCTCAGAATGGAAGAAAATATTTGTAAATGAAGCAACTGACAAAGGATTAATCTCCAGAATTTACAAGCAGCTCACGCAGCTCAATATCAAAAAACCAAACAACCCAATCCAAACACGGGCAGAAGACCTAAACAGACATTTCTCCAAAGAAGATATACAGATTGCCAACAAAGACATCAAAGAATGCTCAACATCACTAATCATTAGAGAAATGCAAATCAAAACTACAATGAGATATCATCTCACACTAGTCAGAATGGCCATCATCAAAAAATCTAGAAACAATAAATGCTGGAGAGGATGTGGAGAAAAGGGAACCCTCTGGCACTGTTGGTGGAAATGTAAATTGATACAGCCACTATGGAGAACAGTATGGAGGACAGTATGGAGGTTGCTTAAAAAACTAAAAATAGAACCAGCATACAACCCAGCAGTCCCACTACTGGGCATATACCCTGAAAAAACCATAATTCAAAAAGAGTCATGTACCAAAATGTTCATTGCACCTCTATTTACAACAGCCAGGACATGGAAGCAACCTACGTGTCCGTCAACAGATGAATGGATAAAGAAGATGTGGCACATATATACAATGGAATATTACTCAGCCATAAAAAGAAAGGAAATAAGAGTTATTTGTAGTGAGGTGGATGGACCTCGAGTCTGTCACACAGAGTGAAGTAAGTCAGAAAGAGAAAGACAAATACCGTATGCTAACACATATATATGTAATTTAAGAATAAAAAAATGTCATGAAGAACCTAGGGGTAAGACGGGAATGAAGACACAGACCTACTAGAGAATGGACTTGAGGATATGGGGAGGGGGAAGGGTAAGCTGGGACGAAGTGAGAGAGTGGCATGGACATATATACACTACCAAACGTAAAACAGATAGCTAGTGGGAAGCTGCTTCATAGCACAGGGAGATCAGCTCGGTGCTTTGTGACCGTCTGGAGGGGTGGGATATGGAGGGTGGGAGGGAGACGCAAGAGGGAGGAGGTACGGGGATATATGTATATGTATAGCTGATTCACTTTGTTATAAAGCAGAAATTAACACACCATTTGACAACAATTATACTCCAATAAAGATGTTAAAAAATAAAATAAAACAAAAAAAGAAGTATTGTGAGTAAGTAAAAAGGATACGTGGGAGGAGTGTGTTTTTTCTAAACAAGGGTCAGTTTTGAGGATCGGATGAAAAGTACACACATAGACATATGCGTAAAAGTTTGTGGAATTTTTTAAAGGATTCACAGATATTTCCACCACCCAGGATCAAAGTCCCTGCAAAGGTTTCTTGGTTAAAAAGAACTGTCTACTGGAATACCCATAAGACCTATTGCGTTCCTGTTGCATTCTTCTCTGTCCTCACTTTGTGCCATGCTCCCACCACTCACAATACCTCTTAATTTTCCTGCAATGTTCCATGTTTGTTCCTGCTCACAGCCTCTGCATTAGCTCTTCCTACTTCCTAGAATGCCCTTTCCCCAGAATGGCTCCATATTACCCTTTGGATGTCAGCACACTCACCACTTCTTCAGAGAGGCCTTCCTTGACCATCCTAACACAAAGCAACGACGCCCTTTCTTTTTATCACGTTCCTTTGTTTTAACTGTCTTTTGAGCACTATTATTTCAGAAAATACTTGCTGATGATTTGTTTACTTGTTTATTATCTATATCCCTCCCCCTCTACTGTGTAAACTCCAGAAGTGCTGTATCTCAGCCCTGATAACGGTGCCTGACACTTAGTGAGAAAAGGATTTTTCAGCCTCAGTAATACTGACCCTTTGGGCTGGACAATGCTTGGTTGTGGGCTGTGAGGGGCTATTGTGTGCATTATGAGAGGCTGAGCAGCCTCCCTGGCCTCTACTCACGAGAGGCTAGGAGCATCTCCTCTCCAGCTGTGACAACTAAAAATGCCTCCCGCAGGGCAAAATTAACTCTGGTCGTGAACCACGATATCAGAACAATGAAGGGAAACTTCCGCCCTGCAGATCTTCTGATTCCCTGGATGGCAAGGAAGACTGATGTATGAAACAACTTGAGAAACCTAAAAATTAAGAGTCTGGGAGAAAGATCCCATGGTATTAGAATAGAGCCATAGAGCCCATGGCTTGAGAAGTAACTATTCTCCTAAATGTCATTAGAGCAAAGGAGGAATGATGGTTTCCTGGGGACCTGACAGAGGCCGGATGCATAAAGGAGCTTCCTTGGGCGCCCAAAAGGGCAAAGGCGACTCAGTAAAAAGGGGACCTCTAAACGTCTAGGAGCTACAGAAGGTGTCCAAAGCAATCAACTGGAATTGAAGTGGATTCACCATGTCAAATGAGCTTCAGGAGAGAGATGCCTACGGATTGGGTATCTGTTAAGAACTCACAGAAACACCCGAAAGAGAAAGGGTCAACCTGAAACCCCTGCCCAGAGAACATTCATGCTGGATCACCATGACAGGTGAGAACATTCCTGCATCTTTTTCCTCCCCTTCTATGCCCTGCTCCAAGTCTGCTGTGCTGAATCTGAGGTTAGCGAACACAGTGAGGAGGGATAAAGTTCAAGACAGGGAAAGAAGGCAGGCCACAATGCCTTCCCCACCTGCAGGCTTCCTTTCTGCAGCAAGAACAAACTGGAGAAGAAACAGCTTCAGACGTAAAGCAACTGTTACGTGACTAACACATGAGGATGGACATTTAAATTATTAGATTGTTTGCATGGCCTAATAATCATCAGAAAAGGCCTGAGAGTATCTGAGCTTTCATCTAGGAAAGCTTCTGCCCACTGATTAAACTGAAGGAGACAGTAGGACACAAAAATAAATTTTGTTTATGAATAAATCCCGTAAGTTGTGCTTGTTTGACCGTATTCACCTCTAGGTTCCCCATGCCTGGCACATAACAGACAATACATACTCACGTAATTATACGCTTTAAAACGAACCTGTCCAAACTTCTGTATATTTGCGGGCATTATCTGCCACGTGTCCAAAAAGAGTTGAATTTTCTGTTTCATTCAAGTCGCCAAAGGACGGAATGGTCTGTGGCCTCAAAATTCTTTGAAACTCTTCTTAAGCATTTTCCTATGGTTTGATTGGATTCTAAGCTTTTCTATTCAAGATCAGGGCACAGTCCTCTTCACTTTCTTTTCCTCCTTATGGCTGGTCATCTCCTCTATCAATCACTTGCCATTGGCAACTCTGACACTATGCAGTAATTTACACAGCTAAACTCAGCTTTGGTTTCCCATCAGGGCTTATAAGGTAAAACACTGTAATCATTAGGTCCTGCTCTAAACTGGCAGGATGTGACAGACAATCTACGATCCGGGATAAGGCCAGTGTCAACTAACTGTGACATTCTATCAAATAGAGCATCCTTAATGTCATGGAGAGTTACTCTCTGCATGGGTGAAAAAGTATGGGGACGCTGACAGGCTCTTTCTTAACTGTACTCATTGGCCTTGGTACGTTCATGCCAATTCATTGTTTTATAACAGATTGGCTCACATTGAAAATGAGGATTCAATTTGAGATTTTATTGTTAACCTTTAAGGTCCTTGGAGGCTCTGTTGGGCTCTTCTGCCGACAGGAGCTAACTGACGTTTATGCTCCCATTCGTCGGTGTCTTTCAACCATGATTTTACACTGACACGTCAACATCTTTCTCCCATGGCTTTCCAACAATGCGTAACATAAAAACTACTTATTTTCAGATTTGAATAAAAGTTGCCGACTGGAATCCCATACTTGCTGTACTTTCCAGTGGAGTTCATTTTTGGATATCAACCTATTTGACTTTCTTTTTGTGCTGGATGACACTTTTCCCCATTTAGTACTGTGACTTGAATCTGAACAGAACTAGAGCAAGGTCTTATGAAGGGTGACTTCGAATACTGCTCCCAAGCCAATCATGGAAATAGCTTCCAGATTTCTTTTTTAGCATCAAACCTACCAGTTCTGAGGCCCTTTGACTTTATTAAAATAAATGATGACTACAAGTCTGAAATGAGTCTCAGGAAAGAAGCACAAGAAAAAAAGAAGGATATATTTCATTTGAAGGAACATCAGGAACTACGGAGCATTGAGCTTGACAAAAGTGCACCTAGAATTGCAGTATTCATTTTAGGCCTACAAGTGCTTACAACTGACTAGGCAACAATGGCATCAAGGCACCGCAGGAATGATGATGACAAGTATTCCAGCCAAATCTCAGAAACTCTGTAAAAGTAAATTGGATGAGAAAGGCCAAGTAATCTCAGCTTTGCCGATGGAATGTTTCTTCTTCTTTTTAAAGTACTGTAATGGGTACACGAGGTTCATTGGATTATTTCATTTTGCTTTACTTATGCTCTTTTAAGGCAAATGGATGGGCAAGAAAAGAGTACCTTTTCCTATAAATGAGTGAACTTATAAATAAGGATCCTGGTTGTGTAAAAAAGCCTCCTCTATTCAGAAGGATGTTTTTTAATAAATGCAAACATTTCTAGCTTTTTTACGTGTTCAGCCTAGGTTTCTTAAGCCTTCGGCTGTTATCCAGCATAGCATCAGGTATGCAACGAGGTCTACTGTACCCCATATTGGCAAAAAACTTACGAAAGCAAAGCTAAAAGAGAGATGGCATGGAGCCAGTTGTACTGTCAATTCCCCAGCTTGTTTCTCTGTTCCTCCCTTGGAACCCAAGCACATCTCCCCTTTCATTTGTATAAAAACAAAGCAACCTGCCTCAGTTAGGAGTTTTCATTTTTTAGTACTGTTTGTTATAATAGGCAGTATCAATGCCTGTGGTAGTCTACCATGCTCAGACTCTAAAATGCCAGTTTTCACTGGAAGGCTAAATTTCATTATGGGACACCCAAGAAGCTTAACTATGTGAAATGTCAGAGACACCATAACAATGTACGTGTGAGCTCTGAATTATGATTACTTTTGGCAAGTTCTTCTATATGACTAGACTTCTAATAGGTGGGGGAAGAAATCAAGTGTCTGTTGCTTAGCAGGAAGCAAACAACGTATCACTCTTTGAGTGCTGCAACTGGGTGAATGATTCTCATCACCTCAGAGCACAGCAGAAGATTTCTCTTTGGTGGATACCCTATAATAATGCTATGGAATATGTCAAATATCTTCCATTTCTTCCTCTAGGTCCTTCTTTCCACCCTTCGCCATCTGCTCTTTGCTCTGAGACACTGGTGTTTTGGCTTCTCGTTGGGTTCAGTCAATGGTGGACCTCCTTCAGAAGCTTGGTGTAAGTGAAAAGAGCAAGGTCATGTATTAATTTGCGATTTCTCGGTTCCTTCCCTGTGAGTTGCCTTGACTGGGCAGTGTACCTTTGCAGAAGATAATTGCTTCTTTAAAGGTAGTTCATTCTATACAATTCTCTCCTTCCCCATTCTGATAACCAGCGTCTCTGCCTGTTTCCTCAGGCCTAGGGTGGTACTAGCTAGGACACTACCAGCCTCAGTTACAGTTATTCGACACACACACCTTTGAAAATTCCCTTTGTCAACAAACCTTCCTTAAATCATCCTGAGTGTCCCATCAGTTTCCTAATTTTACATTTTTGCAGATACGTGGGGCAGTAGAAAATTGGAAAGATGTTAAATATAACCTGAAAAATCAGGAATAATGTATTTGGAAGTGAACCTCATCCCAAAGGTGACTACTAGATGGGGTGAAGAATAAGGTCCAAGTACAATTCTATCATTAGATCAAAGAAAACAGAATTTGCAGAAAAGATAATGAATATGTTTAAATGTCTGAAGAACTATTATATGAAGAATGGATTAGATCAAGGTGCCTTTGTAGAGAAGAGGATTTGTAGCATATTTGTGGAAGTAAGAGAGGTAGATTTTGATTGAATATAATAAACCATTTACTTTTGTTTAGAACTGAAATGATCTGCCTCACCAGGAAACAAATATTTTACTATAAAACCCATTGAAATGGTGGTAGGGAGATTTTTTTTTTTTTTTTTTTGAGATGAAAAGATACATTCTTGTATTGGGAGAGGTACTGGACTGCATATCTTTAAGATTCCTTCCAACTCTAAGATTTGGTGTTGCCATGGTCTCATTGTAACCCAAATAAAACACAGGGCCTCTTCTGATTCATTTTGGGGCCACAACGAAAGAAAGAGACGATAAGTTGCAAGGCACGTTAAAAGTAACTACAACCATTTTTTGAATTGCTTGGACACCATTAAAAGGGATTCAATCAATTTTTTACAATAAAGACTTCTTAAGTTTTCATTTCTTCCTTCTCTGTGAAATCTGCTTCTATCAAATCTCTTATTTTCTATTGTCAAATCTTTCCGTCAGGGCTTCCCTGCTGGCACAGCGGTTAAGAATCCGCCTGCCAATGCAGGGGACAAGGGTTCAAGCCCTGGTCCAGGAAGATCCGACATGCCGTGGAGCAACTACTGAGCCTGTGCTCTAGAGCCCACGAGCCACAACTACTGAAGCCTGTGCGCCTAGAGCCCGTGCTCCACAATGAGAAGCTACTGCAATGAGAAGCCCGCGCACCGCAATGAAGAGCAGCCCCCGCTCGCCGCAACTAGAGAAAGACCGCACACAGCAACAAAGACCCAATGCAGCCAAAAATAAATAAATAAACTTATTAAAAAAAAAAATCTTTCCATCAATATTCTCCTACTTACCACATCTACTAAGTCATTGTCTTCTTACTCACCCACCCAACTTCTGTACTTTTTTTCTTTTCCTCTGTACTAAGAGGTAATTCTCTATATCTTCTTCTTGATTTTTCTTTCCATTGACTACATCTAGGTACAGAATAGGATGAACATAGTAATGTAAAGTGCTGTGTTGTGTTTTAAATGTCTAGGTGAGGAAGAGAGTGGTAGTATTGGATAGAGAGGAAAGATAGGAAGTTTTGATTCATTAAACATTTTTGTCCCCATCACATTAGTTTCTCAAATAAGTAGGGTAACTGGAATGGCAACATATTACTTCTAATATATGATGCTTATATAAGAATTTATTTAGGAAGATTGTTGAACACAAGAAAAAATATTGATATGAATAACATTTGAGGCCAATAATCACAAAGTTTTAGATGAAGCTTTTTTTTTTTTTTTTTTTTGGTTGAATTGCAATGACAACTTTCCACGCATTTAAGTCCCACCATTTTATTTACTGTCTGCATCATCCACCACTTTGGGCAAGTTAGCTGAGTTCTCTCTTACCTCAATTTCCCCACGTAAGTAACAGTGAAAATAATAATAGTATCTACCTCATGGGGAAACTATGAAGTTTAAGTAATATATTTCCATAGAGCACTTAGAACTATGACTCATCAAAGGTCACCATAAGTATTGCTATCACTGTTATAATTTTTATTGTAATAATACTTATTATAGCTACAAAGCTCTATATGATATACATATTAAGCTTTAGCTTGAAAGTTTTTAGAGAAATAAAGTTAATCTAAAAGTTCTGATTATATTTATGGTAAAGATTGGCTAGGTGGACATTCAACTAGTTTTCTCTTTTTCTTAGACTAAATTTTCCAGTCTCTTCTGAGGTTAGGTGCGGTCATACATCAGAGATCTATCCAATGAAATGGGATTGGAAATGATATGTATCACTCCCAGGACTGGCCCATAAAACTCCTCTCACGCCCAAGGCTTCATGATCGATACCCTTCTGCGACATGATCAACCTGAGATGTAAATGTTGGCAGCCACATCTTGAAGATGACAGAACCACAAGTTGGAAGGAGCCTTGGGTCCTTGAACGGCTGCTTCGAAGAAAGTCACTTGCCAATCTGAGACACTTGTTTTAGACTTTATCTGAGGGTGAAATAGACTTCTATTGTCTTCAAGCCCATTCATTTCTTACTTTTTTTGCTATAATACCTAGGGTTACCTCCCAGAGAAAACTATAATTCAAAAAGATACATGCACCCCTATGTTCATAAAAGCACTATTTACAATAGCCAAGACATGGAAACAGCCTAAATGTCTATTGACAGATGAATGGATAAAGAAGACGTGGTACATATATACAATGGAATATCACTCAGCCATCAAAAAGAATAAAATAATGCCATTTGCAGCAAGATGGACAGACCTCGAGATTACCCTACTAAGCGAAGTAAGTCAGAAAGAGAAAGACAAATAACATACGATATCACTTATATGTGGAATCTAAAATATGACACAAATGAACACATCTACAAAACATAAACAGACTCACAGATATAGAGAACAGATTTGTGGTTGCCAAGAGGGGCAGGGGGTAGGGGAGGAAAGGATTGCAAGTTTGGGATTAGCAGAGGCAAACTTTTATATATAGGGTGGATAAACAACAAGGTCCTACTGTAGAGCACAGGGAACTATGTTCAATATACTGTAACAAACCAGGATGGAGAAGAATATATATATATGTAACTGAGTCACTTTGCTGTACAGCAGAAATTAACACAACATTGTAAATCAACTACACGTCAATAAAATTTTTAAAAATACCTAGGTTTACCTAACTAGTACAACAATATGCTGAGCATAGTGATCATTCTCTCTGATCTAAGCACCTTGCAAAACCTCTCACCAAAATAATCTTATTGGAGTAAAAAGTCTTTGACACGATTTAAGTTAAAACAACAAACTTAAAAATTTTCATTCGTGTATCTTCCCTGTACCCTAAATATTTCTCTCACTGTATTTTGCAAGCCTTCTCCTCTTAGTTGCAAAGTGTTTTAACTCTTTGCTTGAATATTAGGTCAATATTTTACTTCTACCAGACCTGCAGTTAATTTTTTTCTTCTTGTAATTTTGATCATGAATATATACAGATGGTAGCTGTGATTGGCGATCAATACAATGTCCTAGAAGTAGGTGTCAAATAGCTTTGTTACTAACAGGAAGTAGGATGTAAGTGGAAAACAATGACAGAAATTTGGCCCCAAAGTCCATAGCACAGTGGGAAGCGCTAGTGGAAACTCTTCTGGCATTAGACAAATGGAGAAAACATGCCTTGATAAAAGTATTTCTTTTTAAATTTAGTTTTAATGGTATTTTATATATTCAGTTTCTTTGTTCCAAGTGGTATAAAGTGAGTCACAATCCCAGGAAGAGTACATAACCGAATTGACATGATTATGACGCAACTATCTATGAACGCAAATTTGCTACACATTAATAGAAATTATGGCGATAATAACACTCTCTAGGCTGCCTCGGGAACACGGAAGACACACCGCTAACATGGATAAAGTGCCCTTAATTGTTGAATAGGTGGGTGGTATAGTATTGTGATTTATAATAAGAAATATGTATTTGGTCTTCAACCCCATTCCTGGCACAGAGCTCCTAAAACCCTTGTAATTTCCCAAGTGATGAGAGCTATTAAGGTATCTTTTGTTGTGTTAATGAGGTGACTTTTGGACCACCCCTAAGGACGGGAGCTGGTAACCAGGAGAACCAACAAGGTGATTAGAGACTTTCACCCCTCCCTCCCCCAACCTCTTCTGGGAAGGGCGAGGGGCTGATGGTTGGATTTCCAACGGCCAATGAGTTAATCAATCATGCCTCTGTTTTCATGCCTCCATAAAAACCTGAGAGGACAGGATTTGGAGAGCTTATGGGCTGATGAACACGTGGATGTGCTAGGAGACTGGCGCACCCAGAGAGAGCATGCACGCTCCATATTCTTGCCTCATACACTGCCTTATGCATTTCTTTCACCTGTCTGTTCCTGAGTTATACCCTTTTATAATAAAAAAAGGAATCTAGTACGTAAAATGTTTCTCTGAGGTCTGTGAGCCGCTCTAGCAAATCAACTGAACCCAAGAAAGGGGCTGTGGGAACCTTCAATCTATAGCTGGTCAGCTGGTCAGAATCATAGGTGACAACCTGGACTTGGGACTGGTGTTGACAGTTGTATGGGGTGGGTGCAGTCTTGTAGGACTGAGCCCTTAACCTGTGGATCTGATGCTATCTTTGGGTAGATAGTGTCTAATTGAGTTGAATTATAGGACACCCAGCTGGTGCCTGAGAATTCCTTGTTGCTGTGGGAACCCTACCCCTCCTTCCCCTTGTCCCCACCACATAACAAACACATTGGAACTGGGTCCTTAATTCAAGCCAAGTCTCATGCCTTAAAATGTAGTAATCCTGCCCTCATAAACATATAAATTATCAATGGTAGGGAGAACACTTTTATTCTTTTACTCCTCACCCACAGATGTGAATTTAAGGCTGAGCCTTTGATTATTTAACTTACATCTATTAAATAAATGAAATTCTCATCCTTATTCTAAAGAGACTATATTGAAGAAGGGCAAATAATTAATATATTTTCCTAAGGACAAGACATCCTTTACTTAAAAAGTTATTTGTGTCAGTAGAATTTTATTTTCATATACTTAGCACTTTTTTGCCTATTAAGTTAAACAGGTTTAATGTTTTCTGTGTTTTTTAAGGTGTTTTCTTTCTTTTTTTTTCTTTTTTTGCAGTACGCGGGCCTCTCCCTGTTGTGGCCTCTCCCGTTGCGGAGCAACAGGCTCCGGACGCACAGGCTCAGTGGCCATGGCTCACGGGTCCAGCCGCTCCGCGGCATGTGGGATCTTCCCGGACTGGGGCACGAACCCGTGGCCCCTGCATCGGCAGGCGGACTCTCAACCACTGGCGCCACCAGGGAAGCCCAGGAGTTTTCCTTTATAATGCCCTTTCAATGGATATGCTCCAAGTCCTAAGAATCCTTCATGAATTCACATTAATTAGAAAAGTTTGTTGATGATCAAATCTGCTACACTGTGAGTAAGATATTATAGTAGAAGTTATCTGTCTTAAATCTGATAATTCTAAACAAAGATAATTTTTTTTCTTGTGTGATATTTTACAGTAAAAGTCTCATGATTTCAATTTACTGTAACTCAGAACATTTCTCAGATTTTAATACATTTCACAGTGTCTGTCAGAGTGGAAAGAATAAGAGAACTTTGGGCTGGCAAGAGGATTTGTTTCTACCTTAGAGTTGGAGAAAGTGAGGCAGACAATGACTCACGTACATGGAGAAAATCACAAGGCAAAGCTCTGAAGAAACTGTGCCACGCTTTTCCACTAAATGCCAAAACTGTAAAGCTGCCACAGAAATACACGTATTTTCAGAGAAAAGAGGTACTCCCGTTATTTTAAATGTCTTTTAAAATAAACATTAGCTTTCATAGGAAGTCATTAATATTTTCAAAGATGCAACAGTCTAGATCAATGTCAATGAATGGACCTTCATACACATATATGATAGATATATTTTAAATTTTATTGCAGTTTTCTAGTTAAATCATGTTGCTTATTGTTGCTGCAGCCCCAAGTAATATACTCTGATTTCTTGTGCCCCACCTCCAGCACAAATAAATAAGCATTATTTTCATTTACATTGTTTTCTAAAAAGTTATTCTTAATTTATTTTTCAATTTCCCATCAGATCTGTCATGACTATCAGATTCTCTTAAATATGAGAATTCCTAATAAACCTTGCTTTCCATCATCCTCCCCTGCCCTCCAGTGGAATCCTCACTTCCACAGTGCCCTGCCCTCTTGTGTGTAACAGGATTCTGACTTTCTGGGCCTGCAGCATCAATTGTATAATTTGAGAAAAAAATTATCCTGTAAAAGAAGATTATTTCTATGACGCGTAAAGAAGAAAAAAAGGGTGTTACCCTAACAGCTGTAAAACTTAGCACTTTGTCTTTCCTTGTGGCTACACAATGCTAAACATCCAGATGCAATGTCATCATTTCAGAAAATCAGCTGGGCGCCTCAAAACAGGAGGAGTTTGGTAGCTGATAAACAAAGCAGCCTGACTGACTGGCTTTTCTCATTTGCATCTGGCTATTTTGACACTCTCCAGACATAATCTTTATCATAACATGCCCCAAAATGAATGTGAGGTCTGGGTCCAGTGATTGGAGGTGAGGATGATGTGCAAAATTACTCTCATTTACTGTGATGCCTTAACGCTGCTCATCCTAAATTCTTAGAAATTTTATACCACGTTAAAAAAATTTCAGAGGGCTCACATACTCGAAAAAAAAATTTAACTTAATAAAATCATTCACTCTAGGACGCTCTTGCAAGGAGCACGTCTCTCAAAACTTTTCCTAACACCCATCTTGCCTTGAAAAAAAAATTAGGTGTCATATTTTGTTGGGAGAATCCAGTTAGACTGTTAGGAAACAGAAAGAATTCCTTTATTCTTATTTATTTCCACTCCAAGTCTTATTTCTCAGCATTTAGACACAGGCTGAATGAAGTAAATCATATTTACAATCATAATGGATTTTAAACACACTCTTAGCCAAGAGTTTTCAACAGTAAAAAGTACAATTTAAAGAAGAATCAGGGCTTGCCTGGTGGCGCAGTGGTTGCACTGCAGCACTATTTACAATAGCCAGGTCATGGAAGCAACCTAAACACCCATCGACAGATGAATGGATAAAGAAGATGTGGTACGTATATACAATGGAATATTACTTAGCCATAAAAAGGAACAAAATTGGGTCATTTGTAGAGACGTGGATGGACCTAGAGACTGTCATACAGTGAATTCAGGAGAAAAACAATGCCCGCGTACCGCCAAAAAAATTTAAAAAATAAAAACGAATCAGTCTTGTCAAAAAACTGTCCTCTTCCCCTGACGCAACCTCAGCAAGGGTGGTACCCTGGCCTCCTGCTTAGTCTTGTAGTAGGAAAAGGAGGTCTGAGATTTAGGTTACAGAGAGAAAGAGACAGGGGCACGAGGGTTAATGAAGCACATCTTCAAACAATATTTTCTAGTGTTAAAATTCTAGCTTGACAACATGTGATGGGATTGTATTCTGTCCCCACTTTGGGGGGGCAGCCTTCCTTTGAGGAACTATTTTGATCTACTTTTGTTTCACCAGGTGGACACTCATGAGAGCAGAGTTTATTGTCTCTCTAGCCAGCAATGTACCTAGATAACGGACAATGAGGACGGTAACTTCCAGTAATCTTATACCTTTTATGAGTGCCAATTGATAGCTTAACATTTTTCAAAAAGTCCATTTGGTGTCTGACCTGTTAACCTTCACATGATGCCATGACATCTTAAAATCAGAGAAACTATTAGAAAATTATGTCTTAAATATGGGCCTTTGTATCTTTCACACATCCTCTTCTCCAGTGGTTATTACCTAATAATTTCTGACACTGGTGATTAAACATAAAGTTTTACATTTTATGATTCTCTTTCAAACACACAATTGCTAACATATATATCAAGGCAAAAATTAAGCATTCTTAAAGAGTCTGTAATTATATTTGTACATTAAAATATCAACTGGGTAAAAATGAGAAACGTCAAACAAGATTTTAATCTAATTGTTTTAAAACAAAACAATCAGTATTTTATCATCACTCCTAAGTAACCCCATGTTTTAAAAATTAGAAAGGGACACTGATATCCTTTTTCTTATTAATTTGAGAGGTGATCATCATTAGGAAAATTCAGTTAATTATTTGATATTTTCATAACCACCTCATATCTTTCTGATTAAAGAGTAGTCCCTAATCGTTTACAACGTGATTACTACAACATTTATTATGCTATCACTTATGCCTGAATCTTCCGAATTTGAGGCCCCTTCTCAGGGTTAAGTCAGTGTTAAACCCTTCATGTCTCAAAAGAAAAATTTCAGTGCAGATGGTTCCATATGCTGGTAGTCTGTACTCAGTGCTGAAACTTAGGGTAAGGACCTTCTGAGGTAGAAGCTTTGCTTTAGACAGAGTAGGAATTCTTTGGGCAAAGTTAATCTTCCAGAACCCCCAGCCTTTACTTTCTGCACTTCCTTCCCTTCTTGAGAATAAATAACATCCCCGGGTTCTGAGAGTCTTCAAGATTGCTTTCTACTCCACACGTTGATTGCTTTCTACTCCACACGTGGTTTGCTATATGTATCTGCCTACTCCAAGGAAGATATTTCACGAACTCATTCATACTGAGCGGTAACCGGCTCATATTAAAAAGTTACCATTTGCCCTTTGGACTAACCAAAGAAATCACTGGTAGTTAGGGATGTGCCAGCATCAGCAAGTGAGAGTAAATTCCCTTATTCAACAAAGCAAACGTATGAGCCTAACATTCTTAGCAGAGCAGAAGATAAAAAAAAAAAAAAGATGAACAAGACATCTCTCCAGACTTCAATGAACTTACAATCTAGTCAGACTAATGAAACACACAAATAAATGAAATTAGATGTGTCATCTTTCTTTGAAAGGCTTTTTGCCCCACGGGTAGCTCACAAACTCTTTCTACGGGGTCAGTCTTGCATGCTAGCCTGTGTTTATCAGAGCCCTTAAAATATTTCATGTGTCTGCTGACTGCAAAACTGTGAAATCCTTGAGGCCAGTGACTTTTATTTCTGAATATCTAGCATGTCACAGTAGGTTTTAAGTAAGTGTGTGTGTTTAAATGAATGGATATATAAATATATTCATTAGCTCTTCAATCACTTTGTGTTTCTGGATGCTATCTGTAGCAGGCAGTAATTGAAGCTGTCTATGGCAGAAAGAAAAGAAGAGGCTGAAGAAAAGGGGACAGCTTGCCTACAAGGGACAGGAAAAAGTGGAGAAACCTAGACAATTGCTGAGGAAGGTCGAGGGGCCCACATTCCCCTCAGAGACACAGAGCTAGTGTTACACAGCTTGAAATACCTGCTCACAACTTTGATTGTGAAACAGACGTTTACCCTATTACCAAGGGTTTGAAAACACTTCTTTGGAAAAAGTAAATGCCCAAATATGTGATACGATAAGTATCATTCTTCAAGCCAGGAAAATAAAAAAAAAAAAAAAGAAGATCTCTGAGCTCAGAGTTATAAGAGCTAATTCATTAAAAATATTCGCAGAAAAAGACAAATACTATATAATATCACTAACATGTGGTCGGCAAAAGCAGAACTAGTAAGAACAGAGGGTAGAATGGTGGTTACCAGGGGCTGGTGAGGGTAGGTGGCAGGCGGGGAACTGGGGAGATGTTATTCAAGGGTACGAACTTGCAAGTAGTACATAAATAACTCCTGGAGATCTGAGATACAGCACGGTGATTACAGGCAACAGGACTGCATTACAGACTTCAAAGTTGCGAAGAGAATAGATCTTACCTGTTCTCATGGCTAAAAAGAAATAATATGACAAGATAGAGGTGCTAAACACCATAGAGCTAACACTATGATGGTAGTTGTATTGTAATACACAAATGTATCAAATCAAGACACTGTACACCTTAAACCTACACAATCTTATATGTCAATTACATCTCGACAGAAAAAAGGATTTTCTCTTATAGTGTATTTGGGAAATGATCAAAGAAAATGTACCATGAAAGTCCAGACTCTAAGTTTCTCTGCTACTTAGTTCTGATGCTACTAAAAGAGAAACTGGGTTTCCAAGTAATAAAACTGGCTAGCATTATTTAATTATACCATATTCAGAAATTAAAAGGAACTCCTTGATATTCTGGAACCGTTCTTAGCTTAGATAATTAATTTTCTGGTGTTTTAAAAACCATTCATTATTACCAGCTATAGGGAACAAATACAAATATTTTTTGCTCAGTGGTATTATGCGATAAGGCACCTTTTGCCTATAACTACACGTATTTCTCTTTACGTTCCTTTGTACACCCCATGTATACTCTGCCAAAGTGCTCAGGGACATCTTGCCCTTGGAATTACTCTGTTTAAAAAAATAATCCCTGATTACTCTTTAGTACTTCTTTGAGAAGATCCTGAAAAGAGTTTTTTGTTATGGACATTTTTTGAACCCTACGTATTTTATGTATTATTTAACCTCATCACAGCCCTTCAAGTTAAATATTTTTGCTTTCTGTTATCTCTGTGTTATAATTTAGGAAACTAAGGCTTAGACAATAAATCATTGAAGGGGAAGGTCACATATAGTTCTTCGGTGGGGTGGAGCCTAGCTTTAACCCTAACGTCAAATTTCATCTTCTGAGCCACAAGCTACACTGACTCCTTTGGCCTTTGGGAAGCTGCCTCAACGCAGTTACTCAGAGTACAAATATCCATCAGTTTATCTGAAGTATAGTGAATTATAAATACCTATTGGAGGGCTTCCCTGGTGGCGCAGTGGTTGGGAGTCCGCCTGCCGATGCAGGGGACACGGGTTCGTGGCCCGGTCCGGGAGGATCCCACACGCCGCGGAGCGGCTGGGCCCGTGAGCCATGGCCGCTGAGCCTGCGCGTCCGGAGCCTGTGCTCCGCAACGGGAGAGGCCACAACAGTGAGAGGCCCGCGTAGTGCAAAAAAAATAAAATAAAAAAATAATAATAAAAAAAAGAAAAAAAAAAACCTACTGGAAAAGTCAGAAAAGCATATAGGATAAAGGTATATGTTTACTCAAATAGAAGCTTAGTTTCTTTATCCTTTGTAATGGATATATATTGGTATATCCAGGAATATATACTGAGTACCTGAAGAATTAGCATTATTACAACTACTACTATTAATACTCCTCCTACTCCTCCTACTCCTCCTACTCCTGCTTCCAAAAGCCAATCATCAATGTTCCGTTGTGCTACATCATTCTCAGATAGTTTTATAAATGACCAGTGAGTTGAATTTTCAACTCTTACTCACGGAAGACTTAACGGCTGGTAGAAATTAACCCCTGGGGTAGTGAGGAATTTGAGCTGGCAGCTGTCTTTTCTGCTCTGCTTCTTGCCTGCCTCCATGCTCCTCTCCCTCCCTGCTAGAGACTGCCGGCTGCCTAACCCACCTCTGCTCCTCCCTTTCACCTTTGTAGGTTCATTTCCATCCAGCTAAAATACCACATTTCCATGCCTCTCTTTCAACCAGGGCGGCCATGTACTTAGGGCTTGGTCATTGAAATGCATGTAGAAACGGTGTATGAGGTATTCTCAAAATCTCCTCAGACAGGAGAGGGCTTGCTTGTCTTCTCTTCCTTCATTCTACCGCTTGGAGCTCTGATATGATGACTGGGGATCAAGCAGCCACATTTTGCAATGAGGATGAAGGCTGTGCATAAGGACAGTGAATCAGGGGGTCTAAATGATTTGGAGGAGCTGCTGTTTTAGTCTAAGGCTGCTGAGGGAAATAAACTTACATCTTGTTTATGTCATGATTATTCTAGATTTTGTTTTTGTTTGTTATAAGCAGCCTGACACTAATCTTACCTGATAGTAACTAATTATCTCTATATTTTGACTTAAAAATTAGCACATATTAAATATATATGTATATATGAAAATAGTGCCCTTCTTCCTTAAGATCTAGGTAAAATTTTGGTAACAGTGCCTGACTGCTTTATGTTCTAATTTGCGTTTCTTCCCAACAGTTTCCTTTCACCACACTTTTATAAAAAGGTGGACCATTCTTGATACTTTCTTTGAAATGAGATATGAGATAACGCACGTGAAATTACTGATAAATTATGCAGTGTTACACGGAGTTTCTGGACTGTTACTTATAAGTCCCATCCTCACACACTGAAGTTTGAGAACATCTGACTGCATCCCAAAGTACAACCATATTCTAGAGGGTAGTGAGTTACATGTACAGGCTTGGGGCCAAATTTCTCATTAGTATCTCATGAAAAGTTGTGTCAAAAGGCAAAAGAATTCTAAGACAAATTATATTCAGGCTCTAATGGGAACCAGAAATCTTTTATTCCTATTAATTTATGATTTTGCTTATTTATGGTCTGTGTGACCCAGGGCTCTAGAAGAGAGATATCTTATTAATCTACAAAATGAGCAAGTTCAATGGAGTTTAGTTATTATTTTTAATGTATCAAACAATAATACAAACAAAATTTTGGCTACTTCAAAGCCTATAAATAGGAAAAATATATATACAGGGAGTGAGTGTTAGAATCTATGAACATGAGGCTATCCAATGTTAAGTCATGAATAGAAAAGCAATGGCCTGGGACTTCCCTATAGCGGTCCAGTGGTTAAGACTTCATCTTCCAATGCAGGGGTTGTGGGTTCCAGCCCCAGCTGGGAAGCTAAGATCCCACCTGCCTCAAGACCAAAAAAACCAAAAACATAAAACAGAAGCAATATTGTAACAAAATTCAATAAAGACTTAAAAAAAAAAAAAAAAAGCAATAGCCAGGTATCACCAAGAAGAAAACAAATAAGTAACTCATGTCAAAACGACAATTACTGTGACCAAATTATCAAGGACTCATTCACTGAGATGCTTCTGAATATTTAGATTTAAATTTGGAAATATGTAACTAAAAGATGCACTGTATAATGTCTACATCAGGGTCTAACTGCCAAAGAGAGAATAAAATACATCTCAGTACCTTGTTTTATCTTGGCAAAACGTAAAATGTATTTGCCAATCGTACAGGTAATTCTATTTTAAAATTTTCTTCATTAAGCTCTTTGGATTTTCACAGGAAATCCTGAATTATATTAGAAAATAAGATAGGCAGAGGGAAAACAAGAAAGGTAAGAAAGAGACCCAGGTAGCAAGAGGAAAAGAAAGAAAAGAATGTAGGATTTCTAAGAAGACATAAAATGAATGAAATTACAAAAAGTGAGCAGAGAATAAAGAATCGTATGGCATATATTCTACACAAGAATATGTAACTAGTTTCGTTATTTCTAACAGATTACCATTTGATTCACATATTTGAGGGTTTATTTCTCTCCCTTTAGAACCAAAAACACAGATGGCAAAGGCGTTTTTACATGTTATTTTCATCACCCAGCAAGGGCTTAAAGGTTTAATGTTAAAGGAAAAAGAACAAAAGACAGGCTAATTAAATGTAGGTGGAAAAGAAGAAGAAAGAATGGGAGAAAATGTCTGCAAGAACAAACATAAGATTTTTCTCTATGACTTATCATTACTGGCCCCATATTCTTTATGGCGCTAATGCTTTCAGTACTTATTGATTTACTATACTGGTAATTATACTAACATCGACCTGCATTTTCCTTCCCTGTATAAATGCTGAATTTGTTTAAAAGCTGGTGTGATCAGGTAGCTGTAATGCCAAAATATAACACAGCGGACACAGTGAAGTTCTACTGTGTGCAAGGCTCAGTGTTGGCACTGGGGTTACAAAGAGCCCATTTAGCCTGAAGTCTGAATTTGAAGAAGCAATCACACTACTGTAGAGATTAATTATGTTTTCAACAAAATTATCATGCAATGTAAAGAGAATCATAGAAACATGAACATTTGCTATTGGGAGCTTTCAAAGAAGAGAGAGCACTTCTTATTTACCAGAATTTTTTAAAAGCACAACTTGTAAAATAGGTGGCGTGAAAATTGTGTGACCTTCACCAAATTACCCGTGCTCAGTAAACCTCAGTTTCCTTCCTTGTAATGTTTACATAATAATAACACCTATTTCATGAGACTGCTTTTTAAAGGATTAGGTAAAGTATAAAGTACCCAGAACAGCGCCTGCACACAGTTAGCACTCGATAATAAATGTTAGCTCTTAACAATTTACAATTATTATAGTTACTGTTATTATTAAGCTTGAACAGGTACTCTCAGGATTCTAATGGGACCCAAGGTACTTTCATTTTTTTGTCGCACCTAATACATTAATAAAGAAATGACAAATAGGGTTGTTAGAGAATGGAGGTGTATTTGAAACATTCACATATAAGAAATTAAGGCTTTCACCACCAAGAAATATAACATCTCTCTCGATTTGACCATCACTGAAGGTAAATTTGAGGGGTTTTTGTGCATGTAAAGCTCTAAGGCAAATGGCCCTCCTCCCATCCCATCAAAGGCCCTGATATTGAAAAAATGAACATAAATAAGAAGGTAGGGATGGACAGGAGGCAATTCTGGTAGAAGAAATAAAAGGAGCAGAGGTACGGAAGTAAGAAGACAGGGTGAGTTTGGGGAATATGGATTGTTTATTCTAGTTGGGGCATAGGCTGTACCTAGGAAAGAAGATATTTGGGGGATACAAGGTGGTAGATCTTAAAGTATCCAATTTAGTAGGGAATTAGATCAGTTTCTTAAGTCTCTGGGTGTATGTATATGTGTGTGAGTGTGTGTGCTTGCCTGTGTATGTGTGGTCATGGTCATATAATTGAAATTATATTTTAAAGGGATTAATTTGCAATAGTATAGAGTGTGTAGCTTATAGAGATGAGGGGCAGATAAACTCTCGGGCAGAGAGTTGCAGTGAGGACTTGGACATGACACTGGGAAGAAAAAGGGAGAAGTTATGAAAGAATGGTCTTGGGGATGTAGATCTACAACATTAATTCCTGCCTCACAATGGTTTACTAAGACAGTCTACTTATCCCCTAAGAGTATAAAGGGCAGCCATCAGAGAGGAAAAGAAAACCAAAGAGAAAACAACAGAACCCTCAGCAAATATCCTTCCTCATTGACAGTCATCTTCACTCACAACTATCTGCCCCATTTTCCTCCTGCCCCAAAGGAAGGAGAATGGCTTTCTCTTCCATAGTTGAGTCATTTTTCCCAGATAAACTCATTCCTCCACCCAGGAATGCAAAAATATCTTTCTATGGAAATGTCTCCACTCTAGGCCGAATCCCTTTTGCTTCTATCCTACACAGAACTTCTCAAATCCATCATCTTCTACTGCTTCTGCAACCACTCCCCTCTCCTGGTTCCTTTCCCCTAGACTTTACGGCTGCTCAAAATGTTCTCATTTTTGGTTTCTAGCTTTCTGGCCCATTCCCATCTTCTTCTGTTGAATTTTTGTTGTTTGCTTTCATCTGCTCCACCAAGGGTCCATTCTTTGGTCTTATTCTTTATTCATCCTACACACCTCATCTATGTCTATGGGTTCAGTTACCACCACTGTGTTTATGATTCTCCAATATCTATCATAAGTACCATGAAATATATCCAATGGATTGCTGGGATGACTGATGTATCCCAAATGAAACAGATTATCTTCTGTTTCCGGACTCTGTGAGACTCCATTTGAGATTCAAGACTCAAAGAAAGCAATCATATGATTTCCCAACTTGGGTAACTTTCCCATGTCTCAACCAGGGGCTGGTGGGACATCTGGATGGACAGTCCCACCAAGACTGCATGCAGTGACAAGGGGTGATGGTTCCATGTGTCCTCTCACATTTCTAAGCCTCCCTGACGCTAAATAAGAACATGTAGCTCATTCATGTCTTATGAGCCAATGAGACATGAGAGGAAGTGACATGTCTAAGCTATCATGCCTAAGGGAAGGCAAAGAAGGGCCACTTCAAGGCCCTCTAGCTACATCTGCCATGTGTTCCTGATGGTGTAGCTGAAAGAGATGGAACCTTGGTTCCTGAGTGCTTGTGGGCCAGTGAAGCCCTCTTTATCTGGTATAGAACATGTAGCATGAACAAGAGGTAAATTTTTGAGGTTGCTTTTATTTTAACCTATCCAGACTAATATATTTCTCAAACTAAAATTGAAGCAATGTCATAAATAAAAAGAGCAATGGATGATGAGCCAGCAAAACCAGCAAGTGCCCACTCAATCCACTGAGGCTTCCTGACCTCTCTGGGGAGAGTTAACACTTGCCTGCTATGAGAGCACGCAGCACTCTGGTATATACCTTAACTAGGACATGTTAAGTAGCTGTAATTTTTTGATTTTATGATTTTTTTTTCTTTCACCAGCTGCTGACCTTGACACCTAAGAGAGAATGAGCAAATATTGTAGAGATGAAAAAAAAAAAGAATAAATGAGTGAAAAGGGAAGAAGTGAAAGAAAGACAAATCTGATAATCAGCTAGTCATCTCTGTTACAAAGAGTACCACAGTTTTCTCTTAATGGTTTTTCCTTTTGTGCACATTCATGTTTTGATTCAATCTTTGGTAAATAACAGACACTCCAGTACACAATGGATAAGGTGCAGCCTCCTGGTCTACCTAGCCTGTAAATGTGATCTTTTTCTGCTCAGCATTTTAAAAGATCATTTTTTAAATTGAAGTATATTTGATTTGACAATATTATATTAGTTTCAGGTATAAAACATAGCAACTTGATATTTTTGTAGATTATGCTCCATAAAAAGTTATTATAAAATACAGGCTATATTCCCTGTGCTGTACGTTACATCCTTCTAACTTATATATTTCATACCTAGTAGTCTGTACCTCTTAATCCCCTTTACGCATTTTGGACTCCAGCACCACCCCTCTCTCCTCTCTGGTAACCACTCATTCGTTCTATCTTTGAGTCTGTATTAGTTAATTTGTTCACTTGTTTTATTTTTTACATTCCACATATAAGTTAAAACATACTCAAATAAAAAACAGTATGATACTGCCACAAAAGCAAAAATATAGATCAATGGAACAGGATAGAAAGTCCTGTGCAGATAAACCCATGCACCTATGGTCACCTAATCTGTGACAAAGGAGGAAAGAATATATAAGGGAGAAAAGACAGTCTCTTCAATAAGTGGTGCTAGGAAAACTGGACAGCTACATGTAAAGAATGAAAGTAGAACACTCGCTCACATCATACACAAAAATAAACTCAAAATGGATTAAAGACCTCAATGTAAGGCCGGATACTATAAAACTCTTAGAGGAGAACATAGGAAGAACACTCTCTGACATAAATCACAGCAAGATCTTTTTGTATCCACTTCCTAGAGCAATGAAAATAAAAACTAAAATAAACAAATGGAACCTAATTAAACTTAAAAGCTTTTGCACAGCACAGGAAACCATAAACAAAACGAAAAGACAACCCTCAGAATGGGAGAAAATATTTGCAAACGCAGCAACTGACAAGGGATTAATCTCCAAAATATACAAACAGCTCATGCAGCTCAATATAAAAAAAATAAAAATTAAAAAATGGGGAGAGGACCTAAATAGACATTTCTCCAAAGAAGACATACAGATGGTCAAAAACCACATTAAAAAATGCTCAACATCACTAGTTATTAGAGAAATGCAAATCAAAAAACTACAGTGAGGTATCACCTCACAGCAGTCAGAATAGCCATCATCAAGAAAATCTACAAACAATAAATGCTGGAGAGGATGTGGAGAAAAGGGAACCCTCCTACACTGTTGCTCGGAATGTAAATTGGTACAACCATTGTGGAGAACAGTATGCAGGTTCTTTAAAAAAACTAAATATAGAACTACCATATGATACAGCAATCCCACTCCTGGGCATATTTCCAGGGAAAACCATAATGCGAAAAGATACAATGCATCCCAATGTTCACTGGAGCACTATGTACAGTAGCCAAGACACGGATGCAACCTTCACGTCCATCGACAGAAGAGTGGATAAAAAAGATGTGGTACAGGGCTTCCCTGGTGGCGCAGTGGTTGAGAGACCGCCTGCCGATGCAGGGGACGCGGGTTCGTGCCGCGGTCCGGGAAGATCCCACATGCCGCGGAGCGGCTGGGCCCGTGAGCCATGGCCGCTGAGCCTGCGCGTCCGGAGCCTGTGCTCCGCAACGGGGGAGGCCACAACAGTGAGAGGCCCGCGTAGCGAAAAAAAGATGTGGTACGTATACACAATGGAATGTTACTCAGCCATCAAAAGAATGAAATAATGCCATTTGCAGCAACATGGATGGACCCAGAGATTGTCATACTGAGTGAGGTAAGTCAGACAAGACAAATATCATATGATATCATGTATATGTGGAATCTAAAAAAAACGGTACAAATGAACTTATTTTCAAAACAGAACTCGAGTCACGGATGTAGAAAACAAACTTATGGTTACCAGGGGGGAAAGGGGGGTCAGGATAAATTGGGAGATTAGGATTAACAGATACACACTACTATATGTAAAACAGGTAACTAACAAGGACCTGCTGTATAGCACAGGGAACTCTACTCAATACTCTGTAATGACCTGTATGGGAAGAGAATCTGAAAAAGAGTGGATATATTTATGTATAACTGATTCACTTGGCTGTATACCTGAAACTAACACAAAATTGCAAATCAACTATACTCCAATAAAGATTTTTTAAAAATACAGTATTTGTCTTTCTCTGTCTGACTTATTTTACGAATGGATAAAGAAGATGTGGTATGTATAGACAATGGAATGTTACTTGGCCATAAAAAAGAAAGAAATTTTGCCATTTGTGACAACATGGATGGACCTGGAGAGTGCTATGCTTAGCATCTTAAAAATTTTGATTAAATTACCATTTTTTAAATACAGGACAGTTTACCCAAGTATCTGGAATTCTAGCTCCTTTTGAAAAATTGGAACAGCTTACAACAGTGAGGCCTTCCTTACTTCCTTATGGAAACAATTAGCTGGATGTGAGGTGCTTCCCACATAAAGAGAAAGTTCTTCCACTTTTAATAGTGTCCATGCAGCCTGCTTTCCCCATTCCAGATGCCTGACAGGCTTTGGTGTGCATTTTTCTCTAGGATCCCTGTAGATTCTTTAGGAAACTAAACTGTGTTTAAAAAGGCTGTCCTGGGACACCAGCACTGTTGAGGGCTGTGTTGCTGTGAGAGTTTCCCTTCCCAGAGAAGAACTGATCTCTGCCTTCACATATCATGAATAAAGTGCTAAAGTTTTTTTTTTTTTTTAAAAACCATCTGAGTAAAGCATTTGTTATCTATTATGCTGTAATGGTCACTGTCTACTAAGGGTGCAGGCAATTAACTTTCACTTGGTGAGTTCTTCAATTTTAGGGAAACATTTTTGATTTGGTCTGGATGTCGTTTAAATGCATTGTATGAACTTCCTTTTTCTCTGAAAGAGTATAATTTGGTTCATAAATTGCAGATGGTGGAATCATGCTAAATGAATATCCTCATTGCTCAGAAAATTAATTCTTTTGACAGAATCATTCACTTAAACTGGAGTGAATATTTAACTTTATGTATTAAGAGGTTGGCATGAAGCATCAATGCCTTCATTTTCATATACTGCCTCCCTCAATAATTTCATAGTTCATTTCTCTTTTATTGAAGTTAGGGTATTTAAGCCATATTTGTAAGTTCTCATGGCCAAACATTTTCCTTTCATTCATTCTCTATTTTTTTTTTTCCTTTTGGTGTGGTGTTTCTGGTTCCCCTGCATTTGCTATCTGATGGAAATGGTCATAATCAACGTACTTTTAAAAATTGACCTTAGGCTGTACAGGACAGACTAAGACAAGGGGCCCAGAGTCAGACTGGCTGGGATTTAAATCCAAGAGTGTCCATCATCTGCTGTGTGACCTTGGGCAATCAGCTAAACCTCTCTGAATAAATCTCAGTTCCCTCATGTATATGGAGAAGATAATGGGTTGTTCAAAAGAAGGAAATAGGTAATATATAGTCATAGATGCATATCTCTACCCATCTATATAATACTTGGCCACTGGTAATAAGATGATACTCACTGCAAATTCTATATGCTACTGCCAATTTCAATGTGCTGAGGAAAATGACCTTGCATGTATTCAAATTTTCCAGGTCAAAGCCCCTCCACCACCAGTGCCCACAAAATGGAATCCAGTTATTTTTCTACTTAAGGTCTTCCACATCCTAAACTGCTCTTTTAAATTCTCTTCCACTTACTCCAGGCCCCCTGATTTTTGCTTTATTTTGGTTTTGCTTCTGATTATCCTATGTGCCGTCCTTCCTTTATCCCTCTGCTTTTGCCATTCTCCTTGACTACAATAATTTTCCTAATCCTCATACTTATCAGAATTCCTCTTGTCCCTGAAGGTCTGGTTCAAATAACACCCTTTCCCTTAGACTCCCTCTCTCAAATGTAGGAGCCTTAATTTTGGAACTGTAAATTGGGCACTTCTATGTCATTTATCTTTTTTATAGTTTCTGTTAATGGAAGCAAATGGGGGGAGGGGAAGATGTGTGGAGATAGAAATAGATGCCCTAAATTAGTATAAAAGAAAATACATGGATTTGAACTGTACAGGATCAGATTAAACACGGTTTAGCAGGAGCCTGGGAGTTAGCTACCTCCAAGCAGGTCTTGGCAGTAATAGCAGGAATCAAGGCTTAAGGCAGGGCTACCCTGGAGTGACAGTGAGGTGGTAAAATGGATACAGGGGAAGATGGAGGAAGCAGCAAATTAGGATGAATTTTCAGGAGAGAAGCAAGAGGAAATGAGGACAAACCTAGGCTCTTGCCAACTCTTACCCTTGGCTTATTTTGTAATCAACCCCAGAATGACATAGAGGGATCAGCAAACATTTTCTGTAAAGGCCCAGAAAGGAAATATTTTCAACCATATCTTCTATATTGTAACTACTCAACTCTATAGTTTTAGCACAAAAGCAGCCATAGATGATATGTAAAGAAATAGGCATGGCCGTGTTCCAATAAAACTTTATTTACATAACAGGAGGCAGGCGTGATTGGGGTTGCAGTTTGTTGACCCCTATATTTACAAACAAAATATAGACCTGTGAGGGCAGGGCTGTGTCTCTCTTCTGCACCTCTGTCAGTATAATTCTGATATATTTTATACATTCAGTAAAGATGTATTATTCATTAAGGGTGAAGATTATTTGTGGCATAACGCATCTCATTTATAATCTATGTATGTTAATCCACTCTGATACCTGGAACGTCTTCCTCCACTGCCATATTTGTGTTGACATTTACTATTTTGGGGGTGACAGTTTTACTTCCTAAATGTGTTCTCCTCCTACATTTTCTGAATGTTTCATTAGTTAAAAATAATATAATTCTCTTTATTTGAGTTTTATAAAAGTGCCTCTTCTGATGATTTTAATTTCCAAAGAATGAAATATAAATGAACATTATTTATTAACTTTAAAAGAGGAACAAAAGACCATCAATTTATGTACCAACTAACTCCAACCGACTAATAATTGTTGCCCATAATTTTCTGATGATATGACATGAAGTTATAAATCCCAGGGATTGGAAAGCAGTAACTGATTGATGTTGTCTGTCATGGGTGGGTGAAGAGGTAGGGGTGATAACATTCAACTTGCATATCTGGCAACCGTGATCCAAACAGCATAAGAAATTCTATTGAGCTACAAAAAATGTATTTATATTTATATTCTGTGAGTATGTGTTTCTGTTTGAAAGCGATTCATCAAATTATTAACTAGGGTTATCTGGATGGCACATGATGCCATTTCTGATTTTGACTTTTAGAGATTTTCTAAATGTTCTACAGTGGAAAATGTTAGTTTGGGGATTTCTGCTTCTGATAGTATTGTGGACTAGAAACGCAGAAGGGCCTAAGATAATGTACATCTAGTATATTTTTAATGCATTGCTTGACTCTCAGGAATGTTAGGGAAATAAGCTAATTAACTAAGCTATTCGATCTCATTAGGGCTAGAGAAGTCCTGGAAGTAAATGCCACACCAATTCTGGGGCCAGGAGGCTTAACTGTGGGCTGCTACTGTCGATGAGGCTAAACCTCTGATTCCTCCATTAAGCTAAAAAATTGAAAAATGCTAAAGTGGTCCTAGGTTAAAACTGAAAACCCCCTCTAGAATAATGAATCCCAAGTGTATGCCATTAGTAATTCTATAGGGCAAATTCAACAAAATTTTAGCTCATAATAAAAGGAATATCACCAAACAAAAAAAGAAATATGGCATGAGTGACAGCACAAACAATGAGGTTTAAGTCCCCACCTGGAGAGTATAGCTAATGGAATTATCAAACACAGAATATACAGTAGTGATATAGTATAAGTTTAAATAAATAAGAAGTAGAAAAAAATATGAGCAAGCAACAAAAGGTTATCAATAATGACCAACCAAACTGAATTTTAGAAATAAGAAAGGTAACTGTCAGGACTTCCCTGGTGGCACAGTGGTTAAGACTCCGTGCTCCCAATGCAGGGACCTTGAGTTCGATCCCCGGTCAGGGAACTAGATCCCACATGCATGCCACAACTAAGAGTTCGCATGCCACAACTAAGGGGCCTGCCTGCCATTACTAAGACCCCGCGCAACCAAATAAATAAATATGTTTTAAAAAGAAAAAAGAAAGGTAACTGTTGAAAATTAAATTCAAGAGATGGATTATATAATAGATTAGACACTGTCAAAGTGAAAACCAGGGAAATGAAAGACAGATCCAAATAAACTACTCAAACATATTACAGTGAGACACAGATGCAAAATGTGAGAGGCTAAGATATATGGACAATAAAATTAGAAGGTTGAGTATAGTTTCAGTACCAACTAGTGATAATGGTGGAGAAGAGAAAAAGTCTGAGACCTTACTACAACTTATGAAAGATATGAGCTCACAGATACAAAAAGCACAATACATAAAATGCAGAGATTAAAAAAAAAAGTAGACAACTGTGGTGAAAGTACAGAACACAAAGTCAAAAGAAAACGTCTTAAAAGAAGCTCAAGAGAAAGAACAGGTCAAATGAATGCAAATTACACTGAGGTCTGAGCAGGAACAACAGAAGCAAGAAGGTGAATTACATTCAGTTCTGAGAGAAAATCACTGTGAAACTAGAATTGTGAACCCAGCAAAATTATCTTTTAAGAAAAAGAAAGTGAAATGAGAGCAGACTGATTCCGTGGAGGAGTTTATTTGAAATTGTATTTCTTCTTTAAATAAAACTGGTGGCTTCATTTTAGCCTGGAATTTTCTTGGATGGAAGTTTTATTTACATATTCAACCTTTAAAATAGATAGAATTTCTCCTTGTATAACAACACAATAGCTGTGTTTTTCTGAGAATTTAAAAATTTCATCTAAAGTTTCAAATTTATAAGCATATGCTTTTTCAAAATATTCTGTTATTGTCTTTTGAGACACACAGTGATATTTATTTTTTAATTTCTGACATTGATTATTTGTTCCTTCTCATTTTTTTGTTGTTCTGATTTGTTGAGGCTTTATTAACTATGTTTTTTTACTTTTAATCTTTGGGCCAGTTGAGACTTTTTTTGTTCTTTTTAAGTTCATTTCTGCTCTTAGCTTTATTCTTTCTCTGACTTTCTTTTAAGTTGTAATTACTTTTCTCATTCCTTCAGATGGGTACTCAGAATGGATGACACATCTTTCTGATGTTCTAACATATGTGACCTAACTCGGTACTTGACAAAATCAGTCCTTGGACCAGCAGCATTAACATCACCCAGGAATTTGTTAGAAATGTAATTTCTTGGGCCTAACCTCAAATCTACTAAAATCAGAATACTGAGGGATAGGACTGAGCAATCTGTATTCTAGCACGTTTGCATTTAAAAACAGAACATTGTTCATAACAGTTAATTAGTGTATAAGTAGACAATTAGGTTAAAACTAGGCTAAAAACAGTAAATGCACATGAAATAGTTCTTTTCTATAAGAGAAAATTATTATTACAGAAATACATCCTGAACTAAATTTGGCTAAGAAAACCACACCAACATCAACAACAAAAACAAAGCAAAACCAAACCACACCCAACCCAAAATTCCTACTGAAGTTGAACGGCTGATCACTCTAATATTAAATGAGAAGATTCATAATTCACAATCATAATTTAATCCAATCCTGCTTTCTCATATGATCTTCCCCCTAAACATTCTCAAATGATCTTCCCCCTAAACAATGGAAAAGAAACGTTCTTAACCATTGTGCTGTACTTCAAGTTACATAAAAGAAACTTCCTCATTACAATCAGGCACTACGTTCCTTAAGGGTAATACTCACGAAGCAAAATTTTAAGCTATTTCATCAAATTATTAAAAAAATAATTTTGACTAAACACTAACAAAAGAAAAAAAAAGCCACCAGTAACATTATCTCAAACAAATGGTTTCAAATAGTTGCAATGTTATTCTGTGCATGTTTCACTAGCTCCTGAAACAATACATAAATGCATAAATATAAAGAAAAAAGCAAGCAGGAAAATTAGATATAGTACTGAACTTCACTTACAGTTGGTGTGGAGATTGCTGTGTTTTCAAAAGAAATGTCCACAACCAACAGCACATCGCTAGATTTAACTTTCAATCTTCGTGAAGAAGAAAATATGCCAGAATAGCAATACCAGTAGATAAAGACGAAACATTCTGGTCACTTGAACTTCAGACAAGAGGATATCAGTGAGAGAAAATTATATATGGAATCCCGAAATCCTATTCAAATCTACAGCAAAAAAACTGTAATTCACCTATGACCTCTGTGTAATTCAGGCCGAAAACTACTTGTTTCATTATTAAACCATACTTGATTATCAATAATTCTTATCAAGATATTTTGTCGGTATGCCTAAATTCACAACTTTTTAACTTTTCACCAGGAAACCCAATGAGTTTATACTTCCATATGGAAAAGAAATCTGATCAAGGCTTGAAAGATAACAAATACTATTTTACTTTTTAAGCTAAAATAAAGCAAAAGAAATTCCCAAATCTGTAAATTGTTCCTACTTTGACTACAACTATTGAAATTTGTCAATCAGTTCAGAAATAGATATTTTCTCTTTTCTTAAATCACTGAAGACTGATTCATATTTCCCTTTTTCACTTCTTCCTTTAAAAAGTCTTCCCTTAGGGCTTCCCTGGTGGCGCAGTGGTTGAGAGTCCGCCTGCCGATGCAGGGGACACGGGTTCGTGCCCCGGTCCGGGAGGATCCCACATGCCGTGGAGCGGCTGGGGCCGTGAGCCATGGCTGCTGAGCCTGCGCGTCCGGAGCCTGTGCTCCGCAACGGGAGAGGCCACAGAAGTGAGAGGCCCACTTACTGCAAAAAAAAAAAGAAAATCTTAAAATATAAAACAGAAGTATGCTACTAAACCTGCAAGCCTTACTTCTCTTCAGTCCTGACATGTCGTTTGTAAAGAAATAGAGATAAGAAATTTTAAAAAATTCACTGTTGATAAAAGAAAGAGGACTAGATTTGGAATCAGAATAACTTTCTTCTGTTTTTGAGCAAGTTCTTTAAATTTTCTGCTCCTTAGATTTCTTATTTGTAAAATTAGAATAAGGATATGAGTCAGTATATGTGAAAAACATCTTAGCAACTATAAATTGATACAAACAAAAGTTATCGTTGATATACTACGTTAAGCCTCTCTTGGTATTCATACATTATTTTAAAAATACTAATTAAAGTGCTTAAAAAGTCATAATATACAACATTATTTTAAAACTTTCTAGTTACCTCTCAATACTTTCTTTTTCTTATTTTCAAGGATTTACTTTTGATACCAATCAGAGATCATTTTTACTTGATTAACTGAATATGTTTGAGTTAAAGAAAATTTGAGAGAAAAAAATTAAGAATGCCATACATTTTTAACTTCCATTAATAAATTTTTAAAAAGCAGCTTAACTTATATTCATTCAAATATTTTTGAGGGCTGAGCATTGTTCAAAATGTTCAACACACAGTGGTGAATATGATATGGCTCCCTCCCTTGTGGATCTCACCGTCTCCTAGAGGAGACTAACTTTTAATCATAATAATCACAAAAATTACAATAGAAACACAGTCTAAATGGAGAAAGATCTACTTTACATTTAGTCTAGTGGGTGATACGTTAAGAAAGGCTGGTTCATTTATCTGCTTACTCCGTACAAAACACTATCTTACTATGTGCCTATTCCGTAAAGCCTCACCTTCTACAGTGGATTTGTGGAGTAGCAGATGGAAAATCTAGGATGTCAGTGGACTTCTAGGAGGGATTTGGTTTTGGGTGTTAATTACGACGAAAGCAACCTTACCTATCCATTCATCGATAGATACATTTTACGTCATATGTAATTTATGCATACTTCCCCAAATGTTCAGAATTTATAAGGAGTTTAAGTAATTGAATCATTCTTTACCATAGGACATATAGTAAGTCATTCTATATTGGATGGATTAGGCCATGAAAGTCATGGGTTTCCTCATCAAAATGTGTTTGGGGATAACAAAATTCATTCTAGGGGAAAGAAAATAAATAACTTGGCATTTTATCCTAATTTTGTTGTACGAAAAATTGGTAAAATAGTATAGATTTCATGGGCATTACTTTGTATAATTCTTTGCATATTAAATGAAAATGTTGATCCCCTATTTTGGTATGTGTGTGAACAAGAAGAGGTACTGATAAAAACATCTTAGTTCATTGCAAATATAAACAGTAAAAAACAGCATGTGCAAAGATTAAACAATATCCTATGTAAACAAAAATCACTATTTCTTATCATGTTATGACATAAGGAGAGAAAAAATGTTTTGATTTAAAAATCTGTCAGCTATCATGTAATTTAATATGTAGTGACATATACTGCTAAAAGGTATATATTAACATTAAAGACCTAAACTCCAATGATTAATATTATAGTGATGACAGAATGAGAGTGCCTAATTTTAATCCACTGTTTATCTATGTGGGGTAATTTATAGATCACTCGACATGTTTTAATAGTAGACATAAAAAGATATCCTCTAATACCCACTTGCTTTCAAGATCTGACATTTGCCATTACAAATAACAAAGAAATACCAGGGGTTGCCTTCATTGGCTATGTATACAAATAGCTAGTCATCCCATACACAGTTTATAAAAAGTGATCTATTAATAACAAAACTGCTCCAAGGACCCAGGGTCTCTTAATATTCTAGTTGAATATCAAAAGGTTGACTTAAAATGAGGCCAGAAACACAAAGAGTGGACAACACATTGATCTGCCTGCCAAATATAGTTTTACCATCATAAATCTCAGGCTGACAACTGCACAAAGCTTTCTTCACCCAAACACTGCCAAGTAAGGGAGTTTATTCACTGATTGGCTGATAGTCACCATGACAACTGATGCCACAATTAGACAAGTACAATCCCACTTTCAAACATGCACACAATTCATTAATTCAGCAG
>NW_006772616.1:1771755-1788813 GCF_000442215.2 Lipotes vexillifer | reverse complement strand
GCAGGACTTTGTTGACGATACATTATGAGGGAAATATTTAATACTATTCAGAGACTGATATATTTGCCTCTTATCTAAGGTAAAATAAATTATAAGAAGTGATGAAAACAGCCATTTAATTAGACCAAAGTAAGTTTGACAAGCAATTCGATGAATTTAAATTTTTTTTAATAATTTAATATTTTTTAATAATTGCACGTGTCTCATTCTGAAAACTGAATGACTACTGAATTAACCTTCAAGTTATTTTCCTATGGGCCCTTTTAAAAAAGAGGTTGGAAAGAATATGATTCCAATTTTCTACATACTAAATAAGATAACAACAAATATTTCTTTGGCACTTGAGAGGAAATAATTTTACTCAATGTTGAGTGATTATTGAATTTAACAGATATCCATCTGTAGGAACTCAAATGAAAACTGCAAAAGGAATAATTTCCTCATCCTTTGTCTACATAGAAACCATATTTACCAGAGATGGGTCCTAAGACAGACTGACCATGTAGATTCAGAATTTAAATTCTAATAAGAGTAGTCTAATGAGGAGTCTAATGTAAGGGAAAATTGTGTTTATCAACTTTTACTTAATTTTATCTCGGCCAGTCTTATCAACCAAACTCCTGGAAGGGAAATGCTGACATTTCAAAACTCATTTCCTCATACTGTGATCCAATGGGTGTGTGAAAATGCAGTTAATGAATTAAAACCTTTTATACATGTGTTTAAGGTTTGTGTTTCTCTTTATTTATGTGTGAAAGAATACACAGTGAAAGGTGTGGAAGGCTAGGTACCAAATTGTTAATAATGCTTATAATTCAGAGATGTGGGTTAGGGGATGGTGGGGAAATACTTTTTCTTTATATATATTTTTAGTAATTGATTTCATGACAGTGAGGTTTAATTTTTAACTTTAGTACAAAATCCAATAAATTACTGAAAAAGTGATCATGATATTAAAAATCAGGACACCAAAGTACTGTTTAATATAATCTCATTTTATTATATATGCACTATATATATCAATGCACATCTATGTGTGTGTGGTGTGTGTATATGTGTGTAAAATGGAAAAAAGGACTGGACTGTAAGAATGTACTCTAATTATCTGCCATTGATTATCCCTGGATAGTGGGATTATTTTTTATTTTCTTCTTTTTACTTATTTGTATAGTTTACAATGAGAATGATTTAATTCTTTTATTAAGAAGGGTTATTATGCTATAATCAATAAAAATGAGTAAATGAAACATCTGCTTTTTACCTTCTATGTATAACACTCACTGTTAGGAACTAAAGGAGATGCAAAGAAGAGTGTCTGTCTTCAAGATCATAACAATTTAATGGAGAAACACAGTGTACGTATGAAAAATTATAATACATTGTATGAAGAATACAGATAATGGTTGTATAGCAGTTCAGAGGAATCATCATATACCTTTTTAAAGATATACATTTGCCATATTTATACTATCATTTTTGGTAAAGTGTAAAGACTAAATTATTTGATCCATGTATAATCTGAATACACATTTAAAAACTAACCACCAAAATTGAATTTGTTTAGGCAATAAAGGAAGAAATGTAATTTCAAAACCACTTAGAAGCAGGACAACAATTTTTCAGAAAAGAATTCAAGCCATTCCTTAAGAAAAAAAGACTGTCTAAATGGGCCAAGTTTAGAAATACTGAAATACAAAATACTTTACCTTATTCTTTGACTCTGGATGAAGCTATTTAAAAAAAAATGGCTCAGCCTTTAATGAGGTTGCATAAATTAACACCCATATTTGCTATCAGTCTGCATGCTTTTATCCAACCAGAGGTTCTCTTCCAGGACTTTCAGTTCTGAACTAATGACACAGAATATGGCGATACTTGGAGTTATATTTGTGAATGGTGTTGGAGAGCTCTAATTGGCTTTGGTGTGAATGTTCTTTGCTGCTGGACCACTTAGAGGGTTGCAGATTTATGCCTGCATTTCAAGAATTGTCCTCCTGGCTGCCATTAATTTTTGTGAGCCCTTTAGAGCCTGCCAATAAATTCTATTTTTGCCCAAGATTTACCAGAATCAGTTTCTGTTGCTTGCAGCTAAGAATCCTAACTGACACACTGCTACGTCTCAAGTTGTACGGTGCCCAAATGACAGCATATAGAACACCTAAGTTCCACATAGTTGTAAGTTCCATATGGCTTATATGTGGTCAGATTTCACGAGAATACATGTACCATTGGTTTAAAATTTATACTGTGCCTAAAAAAATTTCAGAATGCATAAAATTGATGATATTAATTAAAAACAAAATCCCAGAGGTTTCTTTTTCAGAAACTGTGTGATTTTTCTTCAATGGGAAGATCTATATAAAGGGTTTCAATTCTTAAATTTCTTGTAAGTTCATTTTTATAACATTTTCCCCTTAGATCAGCAACTCAGAAGACAGAGTTAGCTTTTTGCAATTAGCAAATATTTTGATGTAATAATGAAGGAGAAACAAAACCTTTACTTTGAATGTACAGTCACTCTAACTTGCTTGGTTTGTGGTAGCCTGAAAAATACTGCCTCAAAAATATTGCCCATCCTCTGCACACCTTCCAGATACTTCCTTTTGTCATCTTATGTTTAAACTCACGAGTGTTTAAGGTTAATACTTTATGAGTCAACAGTCAGAAAAATAGCCCTCCAACTCAGCCTTTTTTTTTTTTTTCTCTTGCTAAACACTTATTCTGGTTCAAAAATGGAGTGCCTCAGACACCATGTAAAAAAATGATACCTGTCTTTTTCTTAATGTCCTGTACTTTGTTTTAGGAAGCCAGTGAAGGGCATTAAACAGTAATCCTTCTTTACTTTCTTGTATTTTGCCTAAACTGGACCTTACTTCATGTAAAGTAGTTTATAGAGTGAAACTGATTCAACAGCAAAAAATGAGAACAAAATAAAAACACCTCTTTTGTTTGCTAATAGGATTCACTTGGGCTAGTCACTGACTTTCTCTGAGCCTCAAGTGTCTCAGTTTTAAATAGAGAATTAATACCTGATCTTTCCTACATCAAAAAGTTGTTGTAAGACTCAGATGAGGTAATTATGTATGTGATAGCACTTTATAAATTTAAAAGTATTAAAAAAAATAAGGGGCTTCCCTAGTGACGCAGTGGTTGAGAATCTGCCTGCCAATGCCGGGGACACGAGCCCAGGGTTCGAGCCCTGGTCTGGGAAGATCCCACATGCCACGAAGCAACTAGGCCCATGAGCCACAACTACTGAGCCTGCGCGTCTGCAGCTTGTGCTCCGCAACAAGAGAGGCCGCGACAGTGAGAGGCCCGCGCACCGCGATGAAGAGTGGCTCCCCGCGCTGCAACTAGAGAAAGCCCTCGCACAGAAACGAAGACCTAATACAGGCATAAATAAATAAATAGATAGATAGATAGATAGATAGATAGATAAATAAGGCTGATGTTCAAATAGGCATAGACAACACTGTGTAAGGCCACCCTTGTCTGAGCAAATTAACAATTTCCACAAAAGAGAATGCTTAAATGAAAAAATATTTACCTTTACCAGGAATAAAAGAAATGTACTTTCAAACAACAAAGAGATTACCACTTTTACTTATAAAGAGAAATGTTTACAAGATAAGTTTACCCAGTGCCAGTGAGACTAGGCTGAAATTGGGACTCATTCAATGCACGTAAGTTGGTAACAATACTTTTGTCAAACAATTTGGTAATATGTTTGTTGAGTCTTAAACATTTCATACCATTTACCCACTTATTTTGTTCACCCAGGATCGCTACAAATGCTTTGCAATGTGGTTATTTATAACAGCAAAAAGTGAAAACAAACTAAATGACCAACAACAGAAGAAAAGTTCAGCAAATTTTATCATATTGACACAATGGACAGCCATACAATGATGCCATTAAATCACGCTTTCAGAAATTTTCAATAAGCTAGGGGAAATAGCTCTGAAATATTTTATTGGCTGTATTATACATTATGTACCTGTGTATGTGTGAGCATGTTATAAATTAAATAAAAAGGGAAGGATGTAATATTGATATATGGTATAATTTCAAAAAATTTAAATGTGTCAAAAAAATCACACTTCAGCTAGAACTAACACATAAAAATATTAACAGTTTGTCTCTGAATGTTGGCATTATGGGAGCTTTATTGTTCTATTCCTCTTGATTTTTTAGATTTTCTATATTAAGCTTTTGTGTTTTTTTTTTGCAATCAGAAATTTAGAATTAGTCATCAGGATCATGACATATAGTCAGGGTAAGACAAGATGGCTTCTTGTCTTAAATCTTTGGCTTACTTAAAAAGAACAATGATAGTTTAAGGACTTTTTGAAATGTAACTGTATCCACTCAGCTTCGACACAACTGGCTCTCATCTTGACTGTCCCTTACTCAACACACCCAGAGAGTGTACAGAATTGCCATGATGCTATTGAGCTTTTTGACAGTCCAAAGACTCCTGCTTTCATGGAAGTCTTGGGAATTGCTGTACTTCTTTAAAAATAAGTCTGGAAAAGTTCCTAGTTTATACATCTTTGCATCTAATTTATATTTCAGAGGAGACAATCTAACTGCAACTACCCAGGAGGCTCTCTGCTTTCATGCCTCCCCATGGGAAGAGGTCTACCTAAGAGACATGGGTGTTGTGAAGAGATAACACCATTATAGTTCAGCCCCTGGGTGCAAGGTGTCCAATTCAGTCCTACCATATCATTCCTCAGGGGGAAAACATTCACCGGCTATCGTAACTGGCATGACACTACAGGCACAGAGGAGAGGGGGAGGGAGAGGGAGAGAGAAAGAGAGAGAGAAAGAGAGAGAGAGAGAGAAAGAGAGAGAGAGAGAGAGAGAGAGAGAGATGGCACAAAAAAGACTCTTTTATCTACTTGTGACATATGTAAACTAGTAGTCCAGAATAAATTCTTCATAATATTCATTGTCTGGTAGTCACACAATTTCACTGAATTCAATGCTGCGTAGTTTATTTTTCTATTTCTGGCTTGAAGCAGAATAGTAATGTCTGTGTGTCTTCCAGAAATGCAGAGATTATTTTCAAATTATGTTATTGTGTATTTTGTAGAACATACACATTCAAAAAATAGTGCTACATTAGTCATACCGAGAATCTCGCCAAGAAATCTGTTTAAGTGGTAAAATTATTATAAAAAGAAATCTATTAAGAAAATTTGCAATTTCCTGCTTCGGGTTACTAATCAATACCAAATCAATATCAAGTGCCATCAAACCATGGCACTGGAAAGTGGGCCACATCAACAAATGGAATACTCAATTTCTTCCTGTTCTTAAGGCTCACTCACAGAGACATTTCCACAATGTTCTTTGCCAACTAAGTAAACGGTGGAGACAAAAAGGTGGGTTCAACTCCCAAATTCTAGCAGAATAACAATTAAAGAAGTGATCAGGTTGGACGGCAGGGACAAAGCTGGGATAACTAATGGTACAAAGGAAACATTTTCATTTTGGGTGGACAATGGCAGATCATTAGAGAACTTTAACGATGACTTTCCAACGTGAAAGAGTTGTTGGGTCTATGATAATCAAATGAGATGCATATAATAGGAAAGAGCAATACAAATAACTGGGGCCAATTAAATGCAGTCAGTAACTCCTTTATTGTAGCTTTTAGGACATGGGAGAATTGAAGAGTTTTGCAGTCAGATACCTAAATGTTGGCAGGAGAAAAAAAAAATGGTGGAGGTGGCAGACAGTGAGAAATTTTGTAATTTTCTAAGTGAATCTGGAATGCAACAAAAAGGCCTTTCTGTGCTGGCATAGTAAGTTTTGTTCCAAATGTTTAAAGTTGAGGTTGCAAACCTAAAATCCAGGGCGGGGGGGCAAGGTGGGGATGTAAACAAGAGATAAAGGCTATACGTATGAGAATAAGGAACCGTGGGGAACATGGTGCACCAGAAGAAGAACGCATCCTCCAACCAGAGGGCCAGTCCCTACTTGGCTGGAAATTGTCGCCATGCAAAAGCATCACCCTGACGTGATTTTTAAGAGAAGCTGAAAAGCAGGAATATACATGAATTTTTATGGTATTTAAAACAGTGGACTGTGGGCCATAGTTTGTAACTTCCAGCTTAAAGATAGAAAAGACATTTCTGAATAACATTTTAGTCATTTAAAAAAATGAGGTAGGGCTTCCCTAGTGGTGCAGTGGTTGGGAGTCCGCCTGCCGATGCAGGGGACGCGGGTTCGTGCCCCGGTCCGGGAAGATCCCACATGCCGTGGAGCGGCTGGGCCCGTGGGCCATGGCCGCTGAGCCTGCGCGTCCGGAGCCTGTGCTCCGCAACGGGAGAGGCCACAACAGTGAGAGGCCGGCTTACCACCAAAAAAAAAAAAAAAAAATGAGGTAACTGGTATGGAAGAGTGACCGTAATATATTGTTTCATGCAAAAACAGTTGCAATTCAAAATATATCGAGTGGTTCCACCTTGTAAAAAACTGTGTATGCAATTATGGGAGACGCAGAATAAACTATTAGCACAGGTTTGGGAACGGAGAATACCTACATAGATGTATGCTGTTCGCTTTTTCCCAACATGCATCACATGTGATTACCAAATTTCACTGATTCTAAAATATATTTTTTACATATCACAAAAATACATTTTTTCACATTTCTCAAAATTGAGATGAGTCTTATAATTACAGCTCTCAACAGTACATAAAATAATGGTGCGTTCTACCTTCAATGCATCTTAGACTCAGTAAAACATGATTGAAAAAGTTAAAAGCACAAAATTTAAAAAGATAATTCATTTACCTCTATTTCTTTGACATCTGATGCCTGAGGAAAATAATCTGCTACTTATGTTTCTCGGAATTTAACTGATTATTTAAAAAACAATAATAATCAGATAGAAACTGGAAAGTCAGTTACCCTCTTGGTTGACTACACATGATGCCACATTTCTGTATAATGGAATGTATATCTGACATATTTCACTTTTAATTTTAATGGCTGAGGTGTCAAGAATCAAAACCCAAACGCTTCCAGTGACCCACACAATCTCAGGAGCAGATTTTGGTACATATAAAAATTCTTGCTTCTGAAGAAGTTATGGCCCAAACTGTTACAGACTCTAATTGTCAGAACCTCTCATCACCCCAGAAAGCAAAAAGATCTTTATTGCAGGTTTAAGATCAGAGGTATTATGTGCTCCACGTGGCTAACGGCATTACGGAGCTGGGCAGTTCCACTCAGCACCAGCCGAAGCATGCACGGGGTCTAGGGTCTGTCATCTTGTGAGATGAAATTATGAATAATTCCTAGGAAATACTTAATGAATAATTTCTTCCCCCTCATATGTGCCATTATAGCCTAGACCCTAAAGAAACTTCTAATAAAAGTGTATTACATTCTCTTTTCTTCATTAGGAACTACAATATATATGCCATTGATGTCAGGGGAGTTCAGTATAAATTTGCAATGAGGTACATTGTGCAAGGTATCACAACAGCCAATATGAAAGTACAACACACCCAGATCTAGTGGTGTGATGTATTTTTTTTATGCTGTAGACCATGAAATTATAGAATCTCCCATAGTTCTGACATATTATTTCTCCTCTTAAATCATTATAATCACCAGCCCCATCTCATGCCTCAATCTCTAAATGATAATGGAAGCAGAGTCACAGTATAATCAAGGAAGCTCTCAAGTTCCATTTTCAGAAAAATATGATACTCACCCTCACTAGGTAGAATTCTTCATTAATTAATTGTGTCATTGATGGCATTATGTTACCCACCACCAAGTTTCTGAAAATCTTACTTTATGGCACCGTAAAGATCAGAATCTGTGGAAAGTACTATATCAATAAATAGTCATATTACAGTCAAACAGGAACAACGGTCTGAAGAGACTCTTTAAAAATGCCTCAGTCCTCCCTGTTTTCAGGAAGTGGTTCATTCTCCTGTGTCCTGAACGAATGGACTGAATTTTGGCCCCTAGATTTTTAATGAATGATGCCATGGAGAGGCTCATGGGAGGGACACGTCCTGGAGACTACACAAGAGGCGGATTGTATGAGCTTCACCCTCCCCATTCCCTGCATTCTCAACATGACTACCTTAGTCTAGGCTATTATCAGCTCACTCCTCAACTGTGGCTTAGGTATCAACGAAGCCAACTCATATAATGCTTCTAGATTAATTACAGAGCAAGAATGGGCTACAAATGTGTAGCAGAGTGGTTCCTGGCCACAGCAGGTATATAATAAATATCTGCTAAATCAGTGATTTTTAGACATTGTAAACATAATACATGCTCATTTGAAAAAGAGAAAAAAAAAGGAAGTGTAACCCTGTTGAATGTCACTCCATCCCATCATCTCTTCCTCCTTTATGGGCACTACTTCCAGTCACGTGTACACTGTGATTCTGGCCAGTACACACACGTACATATGAATATATGCACACCTCATTCTATAACCCGTTTTCATCTTCGTAACGAAGGTGACATCTTTCTAAGTACAGAGATCTGCTTCATCAACTGCAGTGGTTGTATATACTATTCTACATTCTTCATCTGATCCCCTACTCACGTTCGTAACAACTGATTCCAGTGATGCACTATTGTAAACAATGAACAACTTTTACGTTACGGAATACTTGAGCTTTTGTTGGAAGATGAGTTTACCCCCACTTCTGTCCCATCTTCATCGGACCTCCTTTCCCTCCTAAGTATACAAATTCGATCCATCTTCGATGAAATTTTCTCCTGATTGCTCAAAGACACAGTCTTTCAGAGCGGATAAGAGCTTTGGTTTTGGAGTTAGACACCCTGTGTGGTTGAATCCCAGATCTGCAGTTTACTACCTGGCTGGCCAAACCTCCTTGAGTCTTGGTACCCCAAAGCTCATCACGTTGTGGGAGGATTAGAAAACGAGACGCGTGTGAAGCATTTACTGCAGTGCCTGGCACATAGAAATTCTCTCTATTGAAGAGGTTGCTATTGCAGAAGCACCTTCTACTACAAAATGGCTTGTTAGGGGACCGGATAATAGCATATTAGAGCAATACCTTAGAAAAAAGTAATTTTTTCACCAAGTAGGAATTAACCCTGTCTGCCAACCACCTGTACCAAAGGACAGTACAACAGCAGCTGAATTTGAGGACAGTATCCCATGCTAGGAGACTGTAATCATTATTAATACACAATGAGTACTATATATATAATTTCCCCCTATTTATTTACTTTTATCCTAATTTACAGTCCAGGAAACTGAGGGTCAATGAGGATTTTTAAATCATATTTGTCTGACTTCTAAGCCACTGCTTTCAATTAAAATGCTAACCTGTTTTCTATGTTATCAACTTGTAAAAAAGAACACCTTACATGAAAATGTGAAAAAAGTGCAAATTTTATATTTAAAAAAGTAAAATTAGGGCTTTCCTGGTGGCGCAGTGGTTGAGAGTCCGCCTGCCGATGCAGGGGACACGGGTTTGTGCCCCGGTCCGGGAAGATCCCACGTGCCGCGGAGCGGCTAGTCCCGTGAGCCACGGCCTCTGAGCCTGCACGTCCGGAGCCTGCGTGCCTGGAGCCTGTGCTCCGCAACGGGAGAGGCCACAACAGTGAGACGCCCGCGTACAGCAAAAAAAAAAAAGTAAAATGATTACTGTGCTTTGTAAGAACTTTTCAGAGGTAAAATTCACATACTGCATAAGTCACGCATTTGAGTACTGTGTTTTAAAATTTCCTGTTGAACAGGTTAGTAACTTCATAGTAATGTTCATCCTTTAATACATATTTGTTGATAGCCTACCATGTGACAGGTCTTGTTCTGAGCTCTGGGGATAGGGCGTAATGCTATAAATCAGGGATTATCAACCTCAGCACTATTGGCATTTCGGGCCAGAGAGTTCTTTGTTGTAAGGACTGCACTGTGCACTGTAGGATATTGAGCTGCATCCCTGGTTTCCACCTGCTAGATGCCAGCAGTCCTTTCTCCTTTTGTGGTGAGAATCAATGATGTCTCCAGACATTTACAAATGTCCCCTCAGGAGCAAAATCATCCCTGCTAAGAACCACCGCTCTAAACCATATGGTCAAGCTCCACACAGGCTCAAGGAGGCTTGGTTATGATCACACTTTCCATACCTTGCTTTGATTTAAACTTACGTATACAAATTACACACACGTTCACTTATATATATATATATATATATATATATATATATATATATATATATATATATATATATCCTTGCATCCACCATAGCACCAAACGCAGCCTTGGTCCCCTCACTGACTACGTAAATATTTGTTGACTCAAAGGGCACTGTGGTTTTGTAGTCAGTTCTCTATCAAGTGGTTCAAATCACTACTTTATTGCACAACCTGTGGTATATACATTAGACAAGATATTTACAGCCTTACGATAATCTCAGAAATGAAAAAAAATTAAATTTCTTACTTTGTATAGTTTGTGCTATATCCCACACCAGTGAATTTATTTATCGTTACACTTTAAATATTTGTATTAGAATGTGTCTGTAGAGCTCCCCTACTCAGCATTCATGCAGAAGAAACGATGAACCATTCAATAATTCAAAAAATAAAAGCTACTTTCTCAGGATAAATTTTCTTGTCCAGATGCTGGATGGCACTGATTGATGCCCGCCTGCTGTCACTGTTTAGACAGCTCAAAATTTAAGGCCATTCTGTGGCCTCTGCCATGTCATTCCTAGTTCTAAATTCCTGAACAGACGCCATTTCACTTACATGGTTGTGCCGTCTGTCTTCAGAAACCTCCACTTCCCTTACTGCCCACAATTCATGGCCATCTTTCTCTTCTGACTCTGCGCAGTCAAAGGAGTAGAATGTGGCCAGAAATGGTTGCTACATCCCTGTTTAACTTAAGGCCGAATGATAAAAGCCAAGAAGGAAAACTCCTTTTAAAGTGTGGCAAAGGAAAAGTACACTATTCATTATTGGCTAGTTGGAAAGGTCCCTTGTGGTATTTTACACAACTCTTGAGTACCCAGATTATCGCACACCCAGTGCACAGGATTCCCATTTGACATACTTGATACTAATTCCTATCTGGAAATTACACAAGAACTATAATGAGACACCATTACCCAACAGCTACTTGCCTAAATGACTGCATTAGTGAGGTGTAAATCAATAAATGGTGATTAATGAGGTTACATTTCATTTGTGTTAATTCAGTGGTGCTCAATAAAATAAACCTTGGTTGCTTATACTAGTTAAAATAGAAACGTAGCCGTAAAAATGTTTCTTTTTCTTGTTTTACTAATGTTCTCTTTTATGATTTGTCTAGTTGTCTGGGTTTTGCTTGTTTGTTTTGTTTTGGTTTTGCCTTAGCAACCCAGAAAGGAAAAGAACAGTGATTATTAAAAGGTAGGAACGTGCCATATACTGAGATCACACCACGGTCCTTCACTGCAGTCAAATAGGTAAAGGTATACTAATAAGAATGCCTGGCTTCACTGAGCACCTGCTATGTGCAAGACGCTGCTCAAAGAGCTTGGCCTGCATCGTATCCTTCAATTCTCACAACAGGCATCTGAGATCATGTGAAAGGCACTCCACTGCATCAAGTCGTTATAGAAAAGAAAACGAAAACCACAAGATGACACTCCAACCTGTCAGAATGGCTAAAATTTTTTTAAAAAGGCAATGCTAACCATCATTGGTGATATGGTGAATGACTAGAAGTCTCCTATGCTGTTAGTGGGAGAATAATTTGGTATGACCACAGTGGAAAGTTGTTTAGCAGATTTACTAAAGTGAAATCTGGAGAAAACCGAAATTCGAAAAGATACACGCATGCCAATGTTCATTGCAGCACTACTGACAATAGCCAAGACATGGAAGCAACCTAAATGTCCATCGACAGAGGAATGGATAAAGAAGATGTGGTGTATATATACAATGGAATATTACTCAGCCATCAAAAAGAATGAAACAATGCCATTTGCAGCAACATGGATGGACCTAGAGATGATCATGCTAAGTGCAGTAAGTCAGACAAAGACAAACATCATACGGTATCGCTTATTATGTGGAATCTAACAAAATGATACAAATGAACTTATTTACAAAACAAAAACAGACTCACATACTTAGAAAACAAACTTATGGTTACCAAAGGGGAAAGGTGCAAGAGGGAGGGATAAATTAGGAGTTTGGGATTAACATATACACACTACTCTATATAAAACAGATAAACAAGGACCTACTGTGTAGCACAGGGAACTTTATTCAATATTCTGCAGTGACCTATACAGGAAAGAATGCAAGAAAGAGTGGATATATGTATATATAAAATTGATTCACTTTACTGTACACCTGAAACTAATACAACATTAGAAATCAACTATACTCCAATAAAAATTTTAAAAAAGAAAAAAATGGAATGGCAGAGAGAGTTCATTCATTTCTCAAGCAACCCTCTTACAGGTTAAATTTTCATCTAGATTTGAATTGCTTTACAAATATAACATTGATTACACATGAGAAAATCAAGAACAAAAGAAAGAATAAAATAAATCCCCAGTAATCCAAGGTATGCAAACCAAATTCATTTCTTAAGTACACTTTTACACACACATACACACAATTTCTTAAGCCCTCCAGGCTTTCTAAAAATTTTAGCATGATGGATATCTTGGAGTTAATTGAAGAAATAGTTTAAAATGCATGTTGATATATGCTGGGAGCTGAAACAAATGATAGTGACACCAGCGGCTTAGAATTTCAAAGCATGTTATAAGACAATACTTCCTATGTTCTATACATACACCAGTGGAAAATACCATTCTTTTCACCCAAGGTACTACTTATGATTATTGCATGACAGCCTAGAAAGTTAGCATCTAATTTAAAATTTTATTTAACTTTATCCTACATGATTATTCTTATAAAAACTTGTTTTAAAGAATTCTGCTTTGCCAGAGTGAAGTTACTAGGTAGTGTTGTATACGTACAAGAAATTTTAGCCTCAGTTATTAGTATATTTATTAATTGCATCTTACATTACATGACCAGAGACTATCCTATACTTTGACAAACCACTTAGAGGAAAGCCTTGAAACAGCTGTTCATACATGATAACATAAATAGTATGTCATATACTAAAATTTAAAAAATTTGTCTCATGTTGCCTAGATTTTAAGGTTCCTGAAAATCTGGATCGTGAGAGTATGTTTCTGAGTAGGATGTAGTAGGTTACTGCAGATGGGTATTTGCACTGACAATGAGACAAAGCTGGATAAATTGCAATAGTCATGTTTTTACAGGAATCAGAAAGCAACGAAGACCAGACTGACTACAGTGTAAGTGAGAGGAGAACCAGTAGGTGGTGAGTTGATGAGTGAGATAAGTGTTGGTGTTTTTCCTGGGGTTATTTGTCATACTGGGCACAGGATGAGATCTTGGTGCAAGCAGATGGTCATTACAGAAAGAAGGAGCAAAGTTTTTAGTGGTATAGTGAAGCCAGAATAATACAGTTTGGAGACTTGAGGGCTTTCAACCAGACAGTCCATTTCTATCAATACATGAACTGATCAATCTAAGGTCGTGTGAAAGGCTAAAGAAATAGACTAAAAGATTCCAGAAGGGAGAATGAAAAATTCCACAATCTTGCAGACTAAGGAAACAAAGACCTTCTGGGGGAGAAGGCCCGAAAACAAATTGAGCAACACATGAGAAACCTTAAAGGAGGGATGAATTAGCTCCAAAGATTTGCAGTTAATGTTACTTGGGTCCGTTTACTGATTCTAGATTCATCTGAAGCTGAGGGACAAGGGGGACGAGAAACTATGATTTTTTGATATTTGTGTGGGACTGACACCTAGGGTTGCACACTCAGAGGCCTCCACTATGTGGCCTTAATACATTTACTCAATTTTGAATCTGCATGAGGTAAACGATCAAAGAGAGGCCCGCCGTACCAAAAAAAAAAAAAAAAAAAAAAAAAAAAAGAACAATTTAAAAAGAGCTAAACTGAAACTGAGGCTGGGAAAGCTACAGCTCAGTCCCAATACAGCACAATCCTTGATTTCATTTAGCCAATCAGCCCTTCACACTATCAGCTTAAGCAGAGGAAAGAGGAGGATTCCTTCGTGGAATTTAACAATGCTTGAAGTCTCTACAGTATTTATACACAATGCCTTACATACAGTCAAAAGTGCTTCAACACAAGAAGTGGAATGGCCATAATCAACAACCAAGCGCAAAACTAGACAACAGAAACAAACCCATGGATAATCCGGATGCTGACATTAGCCAACCAAGTCTTTAAAATAGCTATGATTAATGTGCTCAAAGAAATAAAGAAAAAGATGGACAAGATAAAGGATGGAGAAATACAAAACACATATTTGATTTTATAAAAACCGAATCAAACGAACAGTTTAGCATTAAAAATACAACATCTCGGGCTTCCCTGGTGGCGCAGTGGTTGAGAGTCCGCCTGCTGATGCAGGGGACACGGGTTCGTGCCCCAGTCCGGGAAGATCCCACATTGGTCCGCAATGGGAGAGGCCACAACAGTGAGAAGCCCGCGTAAAAAAAAAAAAAAAAAAAAAAGGAAAACAACATCTGAATTTAGTAACTTGGAGGAGGAGTTTAACAAAGCAGAAGATAGGATCGGTCAACTAATGACAGGTCAGTAAAAGACATTCCAGCTGAAACTCAGCAAGAATAAAGGATGGAAAGAAGAAAAAAGAGCAAAAGAGACATGTATGACACTCAAGAGTACTATCATATGTGGAACTGGTCCCAGAAGGAGAGGAAAAAGACGATGGAAAAGTTCCCAAACAAATAAAAGACTTCAACATACGTATGCAAGAAGCTTACAGAACCCTAAACACATTTTAAAAATCCAATAGGTTGCAAGAATCAGGGAGGGCAGGATCATATTCCAGCCAGCCTTGTATCTTGTGAGATGGGGGGGGTCCAAGCACAGAAAAGATGCTTAAAAAACCTTTGTTGAAGTAATTACTTCCCGCACAGCTTCACACTACTGTCATTATTTTTTCAAATATTTCCGTAGAAACTTCACAACATGATTAAACCTATGAATCAATTACCTCCTAGAACTGTGAATGTTCTTATGAAAAGGGACCTTAGGAATCCTCTAGTAAATAGTTTCAAATTGAACTTTGCTGATTCCCAAGGCTTTGATTTAGCTCCACTAAAGAGGGCCATAATGGGAAAGAAAGATATTGTACAGAAGAGCTCTGAGCCACCCATCCCTGCTTTATACAAAGTTTCCCGGCTTTTATCTGTTTTACTGGTTTGCAATCACATTTCATTTGAAAAAAAAAATTCTTCATATAAAAAATGATTGTAGAATCATGAATCTATTGCACGCCCCCCACCCCTTTATATAACAGACAATAAAATTGAAGGCTGGAGAGACAATGTGACCTTCTCAAGGTTACATTGCTAATTAATGGCAGAACAGGGACCAGACGAAATGTCTCCTGAATTCTGTGTTCACGGCCTTTTCTAATACATCACACCTCTTCTCCTCATCCAAGAATTTATGCAAAAAAGGGTACTTTTGCAAAATAATCATTAAGACCATCGTACTTTCTACCTTGTTATTTGAATATTTGTTCTGAGCTATAAACCCATTATTTTGCTTTCACTGCAAAACAGACAATTTCATCTCATTGTTCCTTCCACTCTTTTTCTCTATTTCCATAATCTCTGTCTCTTTTTATCCTCCACATTATCTTATACTTGCTTGAATGATGTGGCCATACCTTGTACCATATGGATATGGTTATGGCCATCTTAATTCATGGTAATATTATACTTCCTGATCTCATTTTTAGTTTCAAGTCTAGCTCAAGACCTACTTATTCTAAACCTTTCCTGAAAGCATCATGGAGTGGTCATTTGTCACTTAAAATTTCCCCAGCATTAAACATTTATTTTTGTATTTGCTCTTATATTGTCTTAAAAATAACAACTATTTTCAAAAACTAATTACATAGGCACAATAAATAATTGGACAAAATTCAAAAGTTACAGAAGAATACAGAGTGATAAAAAAGTTGTCATCCCATCTCTGTTCTCTACACAACAAAATTCATCTCTTCAGGGATAACAAGTATTCTTGTGTGCACCTGTAGTGATAGTCTATGCATAAGGAAGCATATATGTATTTTACTGGTTTTGTTTTTACAGAAATGGGAGTACACTACGACACTGATCTGCACCTTGCTGCTTTCATTTAACAATATTCTTAGACGCAACTCCATATTTGTACTCAAAGAGATGCTTCGTTTTTCTAATGGCTGCATAGTACTCCACTGTATGAATGTACTGAAATACATTTACTGCATCCTGTACACTTAGGTTGTTTCCATGATTTTCCATGATTGTTATATAGCAAGCAGTGCTGCAGTAAGTAAACTGCATTTTGCCCATATGTGAGAATGCCCTAGAAATGAAATAATGTGCATTTTTGGGATAGATATTTTGCTAAATTGTCTTCCAAGCAGATCATCAACCATCTTCTACTCTTACAATGCTTATAACAAGTTATACTTAAACCCTTGCTAACAAGTTAGTCATAAAACTTCAAATATTTTTACCAGTATGCTAAATGGTATCTCATTAACTTGCCTTTATCTCATAAATGCTCATCTACGAGCATTTCTCAAACATTTTAGTGTCAACTGTATTTCCTTTTCTTTTGTCCATTTTCCTATTATGTTGTATATTTTAAATTAATTTGTAATAATATTATATCTATTAAAATTTAGTCCTTTACTGTGATATGAGTAAGAAAAATATTTGTCTTTTGACATTTTTATGATATTCTTTTGCTGTGTGGATTTTTTTCACGTTTATGCAACAGATTTTATCATTTTAAAATGTGGATTCTGAGGTTTTGATCAAACATAGAAAGGCCTTCCTCTCACTCATACTAAGATGCTATAAATATTTTTAAAAGACCTTGTTTTCTTTAGTATGTTAATGATTTCATTTTGCAATTTTTTTTTTTTTTTTTTTTTTTTTTTTTT
>NW_006772616.1:1692486-1770107 GCF_000442215.2 Lipotes vexillifer | reverse complement strand
GGGAAAGAGACTGATAGATTGTTTTTATTCTTACAAGGGACCAGAAGGGCAACTGTAAAAAACATACAGCCCCACCCTTCTTGAGCAGACATATTTAAGCTCTGCGGTATTTTCAGAATCCATTCCAAGGGGACTAAAAATTCCACACCAAGATTTCCTGGTACCTGCCACTGGTGCAACCAGTACCTAGTGATGTCTGCACAAGTGTCAGAGAGGTGGAGAAATCCTTCAAATCTCTTAAATGTGGAATAAAGAGGAGAATAACTTGAATTAAATTTCTGTCCCCCCTTGAAATAGACTCTGACTGTGCCTCTGTACCTGGCCCTGATTTTTGCATGAAAATATTCCTTTTGTCCCCATCTGGTGCTAGCCTTCAAAAAGGAACAGGGTTTAAAAAGCAGGAAATAATGTGAGATTTTAAGCAAACAGTTCAATATTCTTTTAGAATGCTCTCTGTATTCAAAAGCACTTTGATTTATATCTTTAGGAGTCTTTGAAACTGTACCTCTTTTAAAAGACCATCCCTGATTTTGGGTCTTTGTTCCTTTATGAGCTTTGTCCCTGATTTCTAATACAGAGACCCGAGAGGCATGTTGCTAAAGGAAGGAAAAATAATTTTTAAAAAGCCTGGCAAACTGTGTTAAATATGCTTTTGAAAATTAAGTTTAATATAAAGTTCAGTATAACCATCGCCATTGAACGTATTGTCTGTGCCAAATAACTGTTCCAATAAAAATATCCTTTGTTTTCCTGTAACATAATTAAAAGTGAGCCCAAAAGGGCAGCAATAAATCAAGGTGCACAAAAGCAGAAAAATATTATAATTAATATTTAACATAAGTTTTGATTGCTTTTAGAGTAAGTATTTAAAATATCAATTAGAATATATATTCAAAGTTTTCTTCCTTTCCCATTACACAGTTGGAAGGGGCTACAAACCAAATAATACACAGTCCCTAATTAAATAAAAGACTGCAATTGAATTGAGAGTTTCTGCTGATGTCATACATAATGAGAGCACAGCTCGAGGTATGAATGAATGGCAGCCGAACCCTGAGAATGAATTACAATGTTAGCATTCAATCAGGGACTAGGTATTGTTATTTGTAATAGATGTAAAATGATTATTATTATTTTTAAATACAGACAAAGGGAAGGAAATTTGAATTCAAAAATCTGAGACTAGGAGGCAAAAAGATTAGAAAGTATGTGGTTAAAGTGAATACACTGTAGTGGAAAATGAAATGTACAAATTTACCAGTGAATAATTGCTTTATATATTACGTATGGATAAACAGCTAGGTATAACCATATCCATATCTATGTGGGGATAGATGTGTGTCGAAAGCCTCTAAATAGAATAAGACTTTCAGTTTGCAGGCACCTATTTTAAAATATTAAAAAGAAACATGATATAATGAAAGGGTAAAATGGTTTATATTTAACTTATCTAAGATTGGGCATAAAATGCTAGGATTTACAGCCTCCACAAGAACATATCAAAGACTCTCTTTTAGAGTCTTATTTTCAGAGGCACATTTTAATCTCTACATATGGGGAATTAAGCATGTAAAGCCAATATGGCCAATTATTTATTGTTGAGTATTGACAACATGCTTGACTCGGCATAAGGCAGAGAAAATAACCCTAAGGGGTTTCAAACTAAAGCAGACAATGAGTTCTACCTCTTCTCTCTTTTCCCTCCTCCTACTTCTTAACTCAGATATCACTATCATACAAGTGTTCAAGAATGTCATTCCCAGGGCTTCCCTGGTGGCGCAGTGGTTGAGAGTCCGCCTGCCGATGCAGGGGACGTGGGTTCGTGCCCCGGTCCGGGAAGATCCCACATGCCGCGGAGCGACTGGGCCCGTGAGCCGTGGCCTCTGAGCCTGCGCGTCCGGAGCCTGTGCTCGGCAACGGGAGAGGCCACAATAGTTCGAAAAAAAAAAAAAAAAAAAAAAAAAAAAAAAGAATGTCATTCCCAGTCTTTCTACCTTTTCCTTCCCCCCAGTTTTTCTGGCCACTCCTTCTGTCTTATTGCCATGTGAATAAAATTAGACTATAGTCAGTATAAGATGCATTCCACTCTAGAATGAAAGTGTGGAAACTGTACTTAATGCACCAAGACAGACAGAAAGGCTGAACGTTTTGAGGGAAACAAGTAGGACCAGGGAGTTTTGAAAAAATTTCAGAAAATTAGTACGTCAAGACACAGACTGATAAAAATGAGGAAAAGTAATATAACAAAGGGATAATTCTATAGAAAAACTCCATTAGTTTTGTAGAACCAGGTTCCCTTGTTGTAATATACATCAGTTGAAAATATTACTAGTGTAACAACTTGGCTAGCTGTGTTCAGTTATTTGTCAATGTCACCAATATGGAAAAGAGCCAGGAATAAGGAAGTAAGCAAAGGTTCCTGAGTAGTCAAATGCTCTACTGTAACTGAGTAGTGAAATTCATGCTGTATGTTCTCACACTTTAATGTGCAAGGCAATCACCTTGAAGAGCTGTTGAGAACACACTCTAGACTTTAACAGTTCTCATAACTATGTGCCCTTGGATATGTTTCCTACCCTCTCCACACTTCTGTGTCTATAAAACGAGATCATAATAGTCCCCTTCTAGCCTAAGGTTTATATTAATATATGTGGAGCTTTAGAGCAGTGTCTAGTCCATAGTAATCATTAAATGTTAATTATTTATTATTATTACATGATGAAGGAAATGAAGTGGGCTCCCTTTGGTTTATCTTTACTGGTTTACAAAAAAATTTATTTCGAAATAGTTTCAGACTTACACAATAGCTGCAACAAAAGCCCAAGAATAACTTCCCCTCTCCTTTATGCTGCTTCTCTTAGTGGTGTCAGCTCACATAACCATAGTACAATGATCAAGATCAGGAAATTAACATAACACAATACTATTCACTAATCTAGAACTTTTATTCAAATCTTGCCAATTGTCCCACTGATGTTTTATTTTCTCATCCAGGATCCCACACTGTATTTAGTTGCCACGTCTCCTTAATCTCTCCCAATCTGGGATAGTTCTCTAGTCTTCTCTATCTTTCATGACTTAGACATTTTGAAGAGTCTAGTGAGAATTTCTTTTTTGTTTACTTGTTTTTGAAGTATAGTTGAGTGACAATATTGTGTTAGTTTCAAGCGTACAACATAGTGATTCAGTTATTTTTTAGATTATATTCCATTATAGGTTATTATAAGATATTGAATATAATTCCCTGTGCTATACAGTAAATCTCTGCTGCCCATCTCTTTTATGCATACGAGTTTGTGTCTGCTAATCCCAGAATCCTAATTTGCCCCTGTCCTCCCCTTTGGTAACCATAACTTTGTTTTCTATGTCTGTGAGTCTGCTTCTGTTTCGTATACAGATTCACTTGTTATTGTTTTTTAGATTCCACACATAAATGATAACATACAGTATTTGTCTTTCTGTTTGACTTACTTCATTAAGCATAATATTCTCTAGGTCCACCCATGTTGCTGCAAATGATAATATATCATTCTTTTTTATGGCTGAGTAATACTCCAGTGTGTGTGTGTGTGTGTGTGTGTGTGTGTGTGTGTGTGTGTGTGTGAGAGAGATATATATTCAATATATATCACATCTTCTTAACTCAATCATCTGCCGATGGGCACTTGGGTGGTTTCCATGTCTTGACTATTGTAAATAATGCTGCTATGAATATTGCAGCACATGTATCTTTTCCAATTAGAATTTCCATTTTTTCCAGATATATACCCAGCAGAGAGTTTGCTAGATCATATGGTAGCTCTATGTTTAGTTTTTAAAGGAACCTCCATACTGTTTTCCACAGTAGCTGCACCAATTTACATTCCCACCAACAGTGTACGATGGTTCCCTTTCCTCCACACCCTCTCCAGCGTTTATTATGCAGACTTTTTGATGATAGACATCCTGACGGGTGCAACGTGATACCTCACTGTGGTTTTGATTTGCATTTCTCTAATAAGTAGCAATGTTCAGTACCTTTCTGTGGGCCTCTTGGCCATCTGTACGTCTTTTTTGGAAAAATATCTATTTAGGTCTTTGCCCATTTTTTGATTGGGTTGTTTGTTTTTTCAAAATTGAGTTGTATAAGCTGTTTGTGTATTTTGGATATTAACCCTTTGTTTGCAAATATTTTCTCCCATTCCATAGGTTGTCTTTTCGTTTTGTTGATGGCTTCCTTTGCTGTGCAAAAGCTTTTAAGTTTGATTAGGTCCCATTTGTTTATTAATGCTTTTATTTCTTTTGCCTTGGGAGACTGATCTAAGAAAATATCACTGCAATTTATGTCAGAGAACGCTCTGCCTATGTTCTCTTCTTTGAGTTTTATGGTGCCATGTCTTACATTTAGGTCTTTAAACCGTGTTGAGTTTGTTTCTGTATATGGTAAGAGGGAGTGTCCTAATTTTGTTGATTTACATGGAGCTGTCCGGCTTTCCCAACACCACTTGCTGAAGAGACTGTCTTTTCTCCATTGTATATTCCTACATCCTTTGTCATAGATTAACTGACTGTAGGTGCGTGGGATTAGGATTTCTTTACACGAGTTTCCTATTGCTGCTGTGACAAATTATCCCAAATTTAGTGGCTTAAAACAACATGAATTTATTACCTTCCAGTTCTACGGGTCAAAAGCCCCAGATGAGTCCTAGAGGGCCAAATCGAGGTGTCAGCAGGGCTGTGCTCCTACCGGAGGCTCTAGAAGGGAATCTATTCCTCATCTTTTCCAGCCTCTAGAGGCTGCCCATGTTGCTTGGCACGTGGCTGCGCATCACTCTAACTCTGCCTCTGGGATCACGTCTCCATCTCTGACTCTGACCTCCTGCCTACCTCTTATAAGACTGTGATTAAGTTAGCCCACCTGGGTGATCCAGAACACTCTTCCCATACCAAGATTCTTAACGTAAGCATACGGGCGACATCCCTTTGCCATGTAAAGTGACATATTCACAGATTCCAGGGATGAGGACGGGGGCATTTTGGGGAAGCATTATTCCACCTACCTCAGTCGCTATTCAATTTTTCTGATATCTGTTCATGTTTAAAATCAAGGTATGCATTTTTTGGCGTGACAACAGAATGGGGTGGTGTCCTCTCAGTACATTTTGCTGCTTTGCTTTTCTAAAAAAAGAGACAACTAAGAAAGATCTACAATCCCTTCATCCATCATTCTACAACTGAAAAAGCTTTGCAAATCCATTTTTTTTCTCCTGCGAGTTTTGCATAAACTCATTTGGCAGCAAAATGTGACCCAAGTCAATAGAAGCCTATTTATAGGTTTTATTTATTGCACTTAGTGAAAGAATATTCATATATATATTTTTTGCAGAATCATTAATGTGTTTGACTGTGAGATGCTGCCCCCAGCCCTGCTTGGGGGTGGGAGTGTTATATAATGTAGAGTTTTGCACTAAATTACTTTTGTAAAATCTGAAGAATTCGAAAACATATATTGCCTCAAGGGCTTCATATATAGATAACGAACCTGTATATTTTACCACAATTTAAATAAGATCTTTGTTGGAAAGAAACTATATCACACACCCCTGTGACTTAGAATGTTGACTTTTGTCTGCTCGAAAACATGCAACAAAAAGAATATACATATGATGTTCAAATGGTAAGAACTAAGTGACCGGCTAAAACAACTTTTGTAATTGGTATCCTCCTCACATTGAGAAACTGATTACTACCTCAAAAAAAAAAAGGTACCAAATTCTAAGAGTTATCTTACGTTGGTCATGTTTTATTCCAAATGAAACTACCAAGTCACAAATACCTTTGCACATCTTCTCAGCTTCAGATACTATACACAAGGATATATCATATAAACCACTATTTTAGTGACGTGATGGTTTCATTTGGAAAAGCAATTATGACCGCCATAATATATATTGTAGATATATGTCATAATTCAGTTTTGACAGCATTTCCAATAATTTTAAAAGTTGAATTTCTGTCCCCATTCCTCTGAATCAGCAAAGGCCAATTTAAATGAAAAGTTAAAATTAAATACTTAACATTTTTCTAAGCTTTAAAAAAAAATTTGTGGAGTCAATAATTTCAATTCTATTAATCCCAAAATGCAACTGTGAAGAAGGTTAAAGGTAATTTCATAGAAATATTAAAAATCATAAGACCGTAATGAAAAAAAAAGTTTTCAGAAAATATCACTTCTATTGTATTTCACTTTCCTTCCTCGGGCCTTGAATCAGCCATATTTCCCTAAGAAGACCTACTTTCTTTTAATAGGAAATAGTATTTCAGGACCATAATGCTACTCATTGTTTCTAGACCTTTCCAGTAGAGCCAGGAAATACTATATATATATATTTATATACACGCACACACATAGAGGTAATGGTTAAAATAGAATGCCTTATGATTTCATACTGATATTTTCAATTCAAATTCAGGGTCACAGATTTTTCTGAACCACTGCTATATTATATCTTACATGCTGAGAATCCTGGTTTTCAAGGACACAGGGAATGACAGAATTAGAACTATCTCACAATTACTCATTGTCTTTATCTTATATTACAAACACAACTATCTTAGAATAATTATTCACTACCATCACAAATTGCATTCCTGAAAACAGTTATGTAATTTTTTTGTAATCGCTCTCCTGTTCATCATTTCTTTTAGAACTGTACTATGCCTACATGGAAAGAGCATGTAAGCTTAGTTATATATACATCCACAGAAGTCCTCTGTTGATGTCTGGTCATATCAGACATCTGCACAGATTCCACCAACAGGAAGATATGGTGGCTTCTGTTGTTCTGTCCTCATCCTATTGCACTGTGGGACTCGTGGTGCTATCTTGTCACTTTACGTTATTGCCAACACTGTCTACAGGGTTCTCATATGGCTCTCGAGTGGCTCTGTTGATTCTATGCAGGGATTGAGGGACATCTAAAGTGTTCCACACGACACTCGCCATCTTTCCAAAATTCTGTCCTAAATGTTTTTGATGCATTATTTCACTTAAGTTTCACAAGCCTAAAAATCAGTCTTTCTTTAAAAAAAGAAATCAGTTTTAATGCCTCCATTTTACAATAATAAAAACAGAAGCATCAAAAATGATAAGTACTTGTCTAAGATCAAATAGCTATAGTTGCTGATGGAAATCCATTTGAACTCAGGTCTGTCTGACTCATGAAGCCATACTCTTTGCCCAATGCCACACAGCGATAATTTCATAGGTAGCATAAACATTTCCTTAATATCAGATAAACTAGAGCCTTGTAACTTCTAAATAAAATAAACTACCAAAGGAAAATTTCAATGCACTTCAAGTTGTAACAATCTTACCTTATACCAAAAACCACTGCATGTAGTCATACATGCACACCATTTTCTTTTAGTAATTTTGTATAATCACCAAAGAAATTTCGATTGGATTATTTTTTAAAAACTCCTTCATGAATGTTCTATGTTACCAGTCAATGGACTGCTTTCAGCAAGTCTTTACTAAAGACTAAGAATACGCAACATCATATGTGGACAGAGCACAAGACAAATGGTTGGAATTCCTAAGTTTCATTCTTGATTCTGTCATCAGCGTACTGTGTGGCCTCCTGAAAGCCCCTTCAGTCATACGATTATAGACTCCTTCAACACTGACATTAATTCACTCCTGCAAAGTTAGTCTCTGGTATCTAATGTCCTTCGACATCATCTTGAGAAAATAGTTGTAGCAAATACGATAAGAGGCACATAATGGCTTATGTATTGATGACATGAAGGAGGCATGCATAATAAGGAATGGAAAATAAATTCAAAGTAAGTAGGACAATAAGGGGATTGTTTCATCCTTTTCAAGAAGGAAAAAAAGGCATTTTTATTTTCAAAAAGCCATTCATGGGCAAGAATTTCATCAATAAACTAATTTCTCTGATTGCACTGGTTGGAATCTGAGATGGATTTTTATACATGAGAAACTTCCACGGAAAATAGCCTGTTTTCAGCTTCAAACCTGCGGCTTGGCAATAAAATTGCCAAAGAAAACCCCAGGTTACTGAGGAGGAATCAGTTTGAGACATACATATACTTGGATATTTTGCTTACTATGAGCTGGACGCTGGATTACACGTTGAGGTGCTCAAAAACCGTAGGGACAGCAGAGAGTGGTGGGAATTCTTGGGCACTTTGGCTTCAAAGTCTTGAATTTTCATGCAGCTGCTCTGTGTATATGTAATGAGGATTAAAAGGTAAGTCCACGCTCTAAAATCTTTTCCTTTTCCCTCTCACTCTCAGAAACATATTCCTTGAAGTCTGTTTAGCAACAAATTTAGAATTATTGTGTAATGCTTTTATTACTAACATCTGTCTACGCCAAGTTCTATAGATTATGGAAACAAATAAATCTCTCTGGTTCAGATTCTTTCAAAATGACTCAAAACCTTTATCACACTTGGGGATTTTCTCTGTATTCACAGGGAGGAGACATGGAGAAGGAGACAGCCTTCTTAAGAGACACCTAAAGACAGGTGCAATGCTTTAGAGAAAGCAAAGGAGCCAGGAATCATTTGAACTGTGCCCTGGAACTCAGACGATCTGGTTACCTAGCCATCCTTAACTATCCTTCATTGTGAGCTGACATTTTAGAGGGAATTTCACCTAAGAGAACGGAAGTTTCAAAGTGTTTTTATTTTAAATATGGGAGAGGGGAAAAAAACAGTAATAGAATCACTTCACTTCATGAACAGGGCAAACCATGTTAATTCATTATAATCTGAGGCTAATTATGTGTGGATGACACTGAAGAGCAGTAATTATTTTAGATCCCAATCACAGTGTCTTGAAGCTATAAGACAAGCAGGGAGGAATATAATCTATACTAAGACTTCTAAATGATTCACTCACACAGTTTAGAGCCCCTATGAGGCCACTTTTCAGGATCTGAAAGTATAGATGCTCTTGGGTTGCAGTGTGGTGGGGACGCATGGGGGGGATAAGACATTCTCCTAACCCCTCCCCACCCCTCAAAATCTGTCCCATCCCTTTGCACCCTGGCATTTCTTCTGTTCATTTCACTCCTTAATCTCACTTTGAAAACACTTACATCTTAACCATTTAATGGTGGAAGTTTAACATTTTCAGGACAATGTCACAAATAAATTCCAACTTCAGCCATGTAACTGCATTAAACCCAGAACCAACAAGTTATATGGAAGAGAACAAGCTGAACCCAAGAGTATAAGATATAAGTTTTGATGGAAATGGGAGCTTGGAATCTGCTTCCAAAGCAGCTAAAACTGTAATGTGAAGTCCCCTGGAGCCACATATTCTACAGGATGAAAGATGATGAGGGTGATGATGATGAAAGATAACACAAGAGAGGGAGAGTGAAATCATTTTTCCTAGATCTGTTCGTTGTTTGTAAAATCTGGTGTCCTCCACTAAAATTCTGGCATAAAATATTTCTACAGTAGATAGACATCACTGTTTTTATTTGTAAAGTGGCCTTCTTTCCAATGGGACACTGCCCCTTATCCACAATGCTCTGTTATCATGGGACTATCAGTTATAGAACGCAGTACACACGGAGTTGAGCACCTGACCCAGGAGCGATCAATTATACGACATCTCATCTTTTTGGCCACAGTGACTGATCTAAGGGCTGCCACACGACTTAAGCAGATAGAGCTCTTTTACAGGTTTAATGTATGAATACTAGGAAAGACAAGTTCCTCTTCTTTCTGGATAACAAGTTATACCGAACTACTTGTTGAAGCTAGCAGCAACCTTCCTCCATGTGAGAGGATGTGGACCATCTACTAGCAAAAAAGAAGAAAGCAAACATGCGAAAAGAATTTAGCTGTGCCAAAAGTTGGTGAGAGGTCCCTGACACCATCTTTGAGCTTCTGAATCCAGCACCTCCTGAAGCCAGCTCAACATTTAACTCCTCAGTTGCATGAGGCAATCAATTTCTTCTCCAATTACTTTAGGTTTTTTTAAGATGGCTAGTTGGAGATTGTCTTTTTTTACATAAAACTAGAAGAGTTTTAACTAATAAGACATGGAAGGGCAAAACTATTTTTTTCCAATTGCATAGTTAAAAACCCCAAAGATAATAAAAATAATCAATGATAGTGGGTAAATTAATTTCATATCTACTTGACTCATGACTATTTACCAATAACTGAAACATAAGTAGCAAATATGCTTAATGAAACTATACGTACTGGAAGGTAATTCAACAATAACAAAAATATATATAACTAAAATATTTACATGTATTCATTCACCTGGAGTTTAGGTGACAGGTTGATAAACTTTTTCCTTACTAGGCCTGATAGCAAATATTTTTGGCTTTGCAGGTCATACAGTCTCTGTCACAATGAATCAAATCTGCCATTAGAGCATGAAAACAGCCATAGACAATATGTTAAAAAGTAGCATGGCTGTATTCCAATAAAACTTTATTTACAAATACAAGTGGTGAGCTAGATTTGGCCCAAGAGCTGTAGTTTGCCAACCTCTATTTAGAAGATCGACTTTGGACTCTTCTCAATTCACTTCACCATGATTTCCTGGAAGAGCTACATTATACTAGGCAACATATTTGGCCCTAGAAAAGACTCAGAGCTGTGTATGGAAAAGTTCTGACCCTTAAGGAGTTTGCAACATAACAGGAAAAGAAGACAAGTTTATCCCTAAATTATCATTCAAACCAAATATCAAGTGTTAAAAGTAAGATAAAACAAAATTATATGAAACCCCAGAGTTTATGATTAAGTCTATTGAGAGCATTTTCCCCCCAATGGCCCATAAAGATATTATTTAGTCAGAGCGACACTTAATCCCATGCTATTCTTTGTTGCTATGTGACAGGGAGAGAAAAACATAATAATCGCACCCCTTTTCTCTCTCCTTGTCCTGAAAGGTAGATCCTCTGTACTGCTCAGCAAGAGAGAATTTTGCGTGTGTGTGTTGATCTGAAGTTAATGGTGAAAATGTAGAATTAAAGATGAAGGTCAGTGGCTGGTGGCAATACAGCTCGACAAAAGAAAGGGCATGAAGATACACAAGGAAAGTTTTCTTAGGTGGTAAACATTTTAGTCTGCTCTGTACACCCTGGAACTTCCCATTTCCTCTTCCAGATTTGGAACAAGACCATTGGGAACAGATTATTAGTCTAAAAAACATCTCTATTGCTTCCGAATGTTTGGAGTCAGATTTCTGCTGCTTTTGAGTGAGAACATGTGAGGGAGGGCATTTTGATGGGAGGGAGGAGGCCTAGATGAAATGGATGTGAAATATATAAATGACGCTGGATGTTCAGAGTCAGAAGTGACTTTGGAAGAACAAGCAGCGGGTCCTTTTTCAAACTGTTTTCTGCAGAATCCTCATGCTTAAGAGGCTCAGGTCATGAGCAAGTGGGTGAAGACAAAAGGAAGAGGTTCTGTAGGTTGGATTCTGGGACCCTAGCCCTCAGTTGAACCAGAGCTAATAGGTTTGTTTCAATCTGCCTTATGTACTAGGGTTTCAGGGAAGATAGTTGAAAAGAAAAGGGCTAAGGCTAGAAAAAGAAATGCTTCAACACTGTCAAGTTAAACCAGAGGTGTCACACAGGTTGAGTCAGAGCTGGGACTAGATCTCACAGTTAGTTCCCTTTTGACTACCCAGGATGGCTCTTTCATGTGTATTCTCAAATAAGAAGGTGAGCTGCCCGAAGACATAAAGGGAATTAAACTGGGTTCAAATGATCAGCTCTGGACTCACTTGTTATGTTTAATATTAGAATCCCTGTTACGGCAAAGTGCTCTTTCCTGCCTTTTTGCTTAGACCAAAGGGCTACACACATACTTAATGAATCAAATTGACAATGTCTGTGCCTCCTTATCTGATAAATTAAATGTCAAATTCCATCATCCTTTGGGATCCATCTCCTTGGATCTGGACATCACCTTTGCCTCTTGAATAACTGTTTCTACCTTTTAAGCAAAAGGTCTCCAAAGGCTTTCCCTTTAAGAAGGGCACCAGATTGTCCTTCTTTACTGTAGTACTGAGTTTTGGGACAAATGGGTCCCAATCAATCTGGTTAGTCTCTGGGACCATATATAACTTTACTCTTTCACAGTATGGTTTGCTTTTCTCTCCTACCACATTTTCGTTCTGGCTTGTAGAATCAATCCAAGATTGATTCTTATCAATTTGTGTTTGTGTTTCTATTTGCTTCTGCATTTACTGTATAAAACTGTTCCATCTTACAATGAACTCTGGACTACCTTGCATTGATCATTTCCACCTGAAAAATTCTCTCTGAATGTTTTTGGGTAACATTCTCTGACTCAGAGGAAGTGAAAGATGTCTACTCAATGAAATGATATTGTTTATTTCTCTGGGCACCTACTCTGATAACACATTATTCCCTGTTAGAGAGAAATAAAGCAAGATCCCTGACCTCATCAACAAAAATGCTGTAGGAGCTATTCAAGAAGAAGATGGGTAAGCGAAGAATGGCATTGGTAAAAAAAAAAAAGACTGGAAGTGGGACGAGACATTAGATTTGGCTGTCCACAAGTTCTTACCCCTAAGATACATACCCAGAGATAAAGCCTTAATGTTCAGTTCTTACTGATGTATTTTATCTACTGTTTAATTTAACAGCTGTCTTCAGGCATGCTCACCAAGAACACTAATCCAAAATCCCTTGGTAATCTCTTTAGGGTTAATGAGCAATGGCCCCCACAACTATAACAGCAATAGCATCAACAACCAATAATTTGAGAGGCTGACTGGGTTCCAGGCACTATTCTAAGCACTTTCAGTTCAACATCTACTGAGTGTCAAAGGAAAAGTATCAGATCCAATCCAGCTCTCTTCAAGGCTTGTCCTTTAGGCAAAGAACACAAAAAGGACAACAAGGTAGTTCTACAACCTAAGACTCCATAGATCTTAGGAAAAACACAACCTATAGAAATTGAAGACCACTGAGTTAGCCTCCAGGAAATTAACAACCTTGAAGGAAAGTCTGCCACATTGAAGAACACAACTGACAATGACATACCCTTCCCTCTATCCTCTTTAAAGTGTCAGGATGTTGATCAATCAACAAATTTATCAAGCATTTATTGCACTTTAAGTTTCCCATATTTTATAAAACTTTTCAGAAAGCTCTGTGTGACGTGTTAACCACAAACCATTTTCTGAATTAAGGGCAGATTAGGAACGTCACAAATTAGATGACATGGACCTTTCAGCAAAAGAGTTAAGTATGCACACAACTTTTGATGACTTCCATAGGTGATCTTTCTTATCCAAAAACAGGATAACATATTTTAAGAACAAAATGCTTTCACCAACAGTCATTTGCAGTTATAACATTAAAACATTCAGATTGTAGTAGGAAATAGGAAAGTTTTAAGATTTCACTGAAAGACAAATGACTTTAAATGTTTTTTTTTTTTCTTTACATAAATATTTAGTTGCTGGCATAAAGGCTGAAGTATCAGAAGCCAGGGGGAAGGAAACTGTAACAGTTAGAAAGGTAACAATAGGCTCAAAATATAAAAAGGGCCAATTCAGCTGGTTTAAAAAAAGAAAAGAAAGCACAATAGCACACCAGTAAGTTCACCTATTATATAATTACAGGTTTTGTATACAAGTGCAGACAAGCAGACAGAATAAAAACCTCCTCTAGGAAATCCAAAATACTTGGCAGGTCTGGCCAGGTGGGATGTGATGCCGGTACCAACAACAAAAAGAAACAGACTGCAACTAGGGTTTGGCCTAAGTCTGAATTTGGCTTCTCTTTGCTAAACAGCAGTTTGCTGCAGAACTCTGGGAAACAAAGGGAAAATGGAAAGTGCTAGAGAATTAAGGCATAGAGATCAGGTAACGAAAAAAAGATGTTGTCAGTCACAGGTTTTGCCAGGCAATGCTTTTGCCTTCATTTATGAGAGCAACTCACTGGAAATCTTTCAAGAACTTCGGAAGACAGGCATTTCATAAACAAAGCTCTTCATCAGAAGGCAAAGGAGGAGACAGATAAAACTGTTTTTAGAACGTGAAGCTGTGGTGACTATGTGCAATCCACAGATGTGTTTTGGACTCAAAGCAGCTCTGGTTTGACTGAGGTCATGGCAAGTGATGAATCCAGATTTTGGAAATTTATGGGCAATTTATTTCCTTCCCTAGAATGCTCATCTTTCTGACCAGTTGTTTTCCATACACCGCGTTTACTTGTTACGTAGGGCACTCAAAAGGCAATCAATCCAGCATTTCTGCATCTGGGTATATCCCCAAAGGATTGAAAGCAGGGACTGCCAGAAATATTTGGATACCCATGTTTGCAGCAATGCTATTCGCAGTAGCCAGAAAGCAGAGGCAACCCAAGTGTCCGGTGATGGACGAATAGATAAGCACAACAGGGTTTACATACAACAGAGTATTATTCAGCCTTAAGAAGGAAGGAAGTTCCGACACATGCTACAACGTGGGGGAACCCTGAGGACATTATGCTAAGTGAAATAAGCCAGTCACCCAGGGACAAAGATTGTATGATTCCTCTCAAATGAGGTTCCTACAAGAGTCAAGTTCCCGGAGACAGAAGAGAAGTCACCAGGGGCTGGGGAGAGGGGAAAGTTAGTGTTTAACGGGTAGAGTTTCAGTGTTGTGAGACAAAAACGTCTGTGGATGGATGGTGGTGATGGTAACACAACAATGTGAATGTATTTAAGGCCACTGAACTATGTACTTTAAAATGCTTAAGATGCAAACTGTTACGTTATGTGTCTTTCACTACAATTTTTACAAGTTCAAATATTTGGGGCATGGAGAAAAGAGGCCAATAAACGATGACAGCAGTGCCACTGAAGAAGACCCTAACACCAGCCAGAGTGTGGGACCAATTATCGACGGACTGCTCTCAGAGTGCAGCAGATGCTCTCAGTGCATTACCCATAGGCCTTCACTGACCACTTTCTTCCATGTCGGTCAGAATTCCGGTTGCCAACAGCACTAGCACCTCTCGGCCTTCTGGGTTTCATTAGCTGCCAGAGCCTACTTTTCCTGGGTATGCAGCAAACCAGAAGCGCCCGGGAATTAAATCTCCTTGGGAACAGACCTCAAGCCATGACTGATGGGAACTGGTGTACAAATACCCCAGTTCCCTCACCCCACCTTGAATGGGATGGATAACTGTGTGACAGGTGTTTTATACCATTTCTCAAATTTCCCCAGCAGAACCGCACTCCCATTTCCATGAGAACTTGCTGAATAACATACCTTTATTGGCTTTTTCCCTTTACTTTCTGTTGATGGTTCATTCTAAATGTCAAAGTGATTAGGCCACAGATATTTGGTCAAACATACTAGACGTTTCCGTGAAAGTATTGTTTAAATGAGTAACTTTTTAGTAGATCAGCAGATTGAGTCAAAATTACCCTCCACAATGGGAGTGGGCCTGAACTGATCAGTTGCAGCCTTTAATAGAAAAAAAACCTCCTCCCCCCTGAAGAGGGAATTCTGCCAGCAGACAGCCTTCAGACTTCAAACTCAACATCAGCTCTTCCCTGGGTCTCCTGTCTGCCAGCCTACCTCACAGATTTTGGATTTATATGTCCACAGTTGTGTGACCCAGGTCCTTAAAATAAATCTCTGTCTTCCTGTCTCTGTCTACACACACGCGTGTGCGCGCGTGCGCGCGCGTGCGCGCGCACACACACACACACACACACACACACACACACACACACGTTCTGTTAGTTCTGTTTCTCTGGCGAACCCTACCTAACATGCTTTTCCATTCCTACACCAGTGCTTCCTGGGATCGATTTCCAACTCAACTATGTTTGTACTTAGTTAGTCAAGGGTTTGCTTGAACCCTTGACTTGGAGAAGTGGTTTTTGCCCCAGAACACTTTGGGTCATATACGAAGACATCTGTGGTTGTCATAACTGAGGGTGCATCCAGAGGCTGGGGATGCTGTTCAACATCCTACAACGCTCAGGGTAGCTCCCGACAACAAAGACTTAGCCAGCCCCCAACGTCCACAGTGCCAAGGTTGAACAACCCTGACTTAGAGGTGGCTTCTGGGGACACCCAAACTAAGGCAGGGACTAAAATGAGAAAGGTGGATGTCACTGAACTAGGAAGAAATACTAGATCAGGATTATTAAAAATCTGCACACCAAACACAAAATCTTAACATTCTTGCAGATGAGAGGTGCAAGGCTATTAGAGGGCCAGGCTTAGAATGCCAACTGAGGGTGCCTCTTCCCTTTGCAATGGCTGTGTCACAAAACGGGAACAAAACCACTGGGATTGACCTCTGTGGTCAATCCTCACACACAGAAATCAGCACTCAAGAAAGGCCTAGCGATATGGCTGGTTGGTGGTGAACAGATTCTTTCTGGGTGTTTCTGTGCTGTACTAATGTGCTAAGTGACTTGTGTCCTGGTCCCAGCCTCACCTAGAATGGAATTCAAATTCATATCTCAGCAAAAAGACCAATTATTTAACATTACTGGGCTTTGGGAATGTCCTCAAAAGGTCACCCTTGCCAAGGCTGCCCCTGTGAATTCCCTGGGCCTCACGTAATGGGTTTCTAGCTCTATGAAAAACATGACCGGTTGTCATCTGCGTTCACTCAGTTTCCTTCACTGGAACTAAGTTCTTTCTCAGCCACATTAAGAACTGACCCTGTCAACACTTCCTTATGTTCTCCAGGAAGAACGGTCACTCCCTCTCAGCCTGCCTTGCCAGAAAATCTCTTTTTGGTGTTATCTGTCCAGTTCCTTGTTTTTCCTGGGAGATTCCCTTTTCTTCAGTCATCTGGACTGTTTAAGTTCTCTGGGAGTGTGACTTTAACAGGCCCGGTGAGGCGTTACAATATCTGTTCCTCTCTATCTGTGTGTTGTTCATTTTCAGACAATCCAATTGCAGAGCGTGCCTTGGCATCTTTGATAATGGGGATGGTTCCAGGGCAAAAAAAAAGTGGGGCTAGCAGTTGGTGAGAAAATAAGTGAGAATCAAAGAGAAGACTCCAAGAAAACGTTTCTGGCTGCTTCGCTAATGTTTGGATTAATTTGATGGAGAGATATTCTTGGAGACTTCTGATTATTAATGTGCCTAATTCTACAGCTTCTATGTAGGTAGTGGGTTCTTCTATAGAGTGGGATCCCACGAAGATTCACAGGGCTGGGATCGATGTTAGTTCAGCCTCTTGTCCCAAGTAATATGTTGACCAGACGTCCGTGATTAAAGCTGCAATTGTACCACTGCCAATGCCAGACTCTATTCTGGGGCTGTAACAATAGCTTCTGTACCACCTGAATCTACTCCAACGTGAGAGTGGCACAGAAGAATATCAGAACCTGGAGTTTTACAGATATAGTTTGAAAAACGATATGAGAGGGAAACAGTCAAACATTACATTTAGCTTTGAAAACTTTGAGCTGAGACCCTTGTGTACTGAAAACCAATTGGTTTGAATTCTAATTTTACCTCTGTTATGAATTACAGCCTTCGAAGGGTTATTTAATTCTGCTGGACCTTAGTTTCCTCCACTGTCAAATAAGGGAGTGGGCAGGACTGGGTCCTTTCACATCATAAATATTGTTTGCATAGAATTAGCTAGCCCATTCTCCAACCACTCAATCAATGGCAAAAACATTACTGATAGAGAAAAATAACAGAAGAGATGATTTTGCACACATGGGGTTGATGTGGGATTGAATCAATGAATACCTTGTGAAAGAAAGGTTAGATAAACAGTTTTTATAAGCCAGTAAAATATACTAAAGTCTATGAAAAATGACTGGCATGACTGTAGGTGGGAAGGGGAAAGCTTTTAGGGGAGGTATCCTCTGTCATCAGACGTTCCACCACTTACCATGCAGAACTGTCTACAATGACACAATTTGAGATCCAGAGAGCAGGGAGTAGTATATATGAATATAAACTGTTCTATGTTAAAATGATAAATTGGTCATTGTCTTAATTAGGATGCTCCCCCAAGCAGACCCTAGGATAAGGATTATGGTGCAGGTCGTTTATTCGGGAGGTGATGCCAGAAAGCAGAAGAGGGGGAGTGGGAAAAGTGAGACACGGAAGAGAGAAAAGCCAAGAGGGAACATGAATAAGCAGGTTGGAAACTAGCGCTCAATCACACTGGTGCTATTCTGAGGAAATGCATAAGAATGATATTCATAACTGACCCAGAAGGACAGGAAGCAATGGGCATTTATCCACTCATCCCCATTTCCTTTGGGCTGAAGGCAGTTCTACAGGGTAATCCCGGATTCTATCTATCTGCTGCCTTGTTGTGTTACCCTCCCACAGCTTCAGAGAAAGCAAGATGGAGGAAGCCTCAGCCCTCTTGCTCATGGGACATAGGGGAGTAGAGGGAACTGTCCGCCATAGCTGCCTTGAAATCAGCTGGGTCAACTAGACATGACAAGGTGCATCACAAGTGCCACATTTATTTTAATCAGATATAGTATATTTTCGCGATTCAGCTAAGGGGAAAGAAGTGCATGTGCTAAAAAATTTTTAAGCATATTGTAATAGTTAAGATAGGGACTTGAAAAAAATTACCTTGAATACCAAGTTAGAAACATCTTTCAAGGAAGTGGGCTTGGAGAAGGGGGTGGAAGGTGCCCATGGGTGGATGGGGGTTCCTGTACTGAACACTGTGGCCAACAGTTGAGTTCAATAGTCCAGGCTTCTGTATGCCTTATCATGTCATGACTATACCAGCACTGAGAGCCAGAGAAGCATGAGTCAGCACCAAACAGCTGATTGCTTACCTTTTCACCCCTTCCTTCTAGTCCATATATTTTTCCCTCTGGATTTGAAACACACGAAAAGAGGGAGAGACAGTAAATGACTTTAAAAAGCCAGAAGTCCTATTCTTTGTACACCTTTATTTAGTACTGGGCAATCCTACCTGCTGAAGAATAAACTTAAGAAGCTTTGATTTGGAGTTTGATATTCCAACCTGCTAACCTCCAGAAGAGGACAGAGGGAAGATTTTATCCAGTTGACTATAAAATGAAGAGCTCATAACTTCATTGGCTAATTGAGGTCTTTTTGATTCAACAATCAGGGTTCCCCCTCAAGCTCAGATTAAAAAAGGGGGATTTATTTTAATGATACAACACAGATATGGAGAGATTCAAACAAAGCACATCCGGGCTTCACAAGGACTAGAATCAGAAACTGAAAGCTCAGCAATGAAATCTTTCTCCATTTATTAGGGGCTGTGGTTTTCTCTCTCTCTGTTTCTCTCTCTCTCTCTCTCTCTCTCTCACACACACACTTCTCTCCCATCCCCCACCTCCGCCCCCCAACTTCCCCTACTTTCTTTTTTTTAATTAATTAATTAATTAATTTTTGGCTGCGTTGGGTCTTCGTTGCTGTGCGTGGGCTTTCTCTAGTTGCAGTGCGCGGGCTTCTCATTGCAGCGGCTTCTCTTGTTGCGGGGCACGGGCTCTAGGCGCGCGGGCTTCAGTAGTTGTGGCTCGTGGGCTCTAGAGCGCAGGCTCAGTAGTTGTGGCGCACGGGCTTAGTTGCTCCGTGGCGTGTGGGATCTTCCTGGACCAGGGCTCGAACCCGTGTCCCCTGCACTGGCAGGCGGATTCTTAACCACTGCGCCACCAGGGAAGTCGCTCCTCTACTGACTCTTATTCTAGTGCCTCAAATAACCTTCACTCATAACCTTCCGGTTCTAGTAACTCTTTGCAATCAAGAATTTCCTGTTTCTCTAACACCAAGTTCCCAAGAGAAGAATCCATTGGAACTGCTCCAATTCACACTAGACCAGACAGGTCATAAATTGTTAGAAACTATACAGTTAGGCCAAGTTCCCATCTTTTGTTCAATCAGCTGTTGCAAGGGCCAGGGTCACAGAGACCACCCACACTCAATAGGGCTGTGGGCAGGACTGGTCCCCACAGAAGAGGGCATGTGTAAGGTAAGCAGTAAATCACATAGCTAGGGCTTCCAGAATAGCCTACTGGAAAGTGAAGGAATAAGTGACATAATTTTCTATACCACTGTAATTTATTGATTGATAGACTTTAAAACAAATTTAACTAGTACTACTTTGAATTCACAATCCATCATTTACCTATGAGATCTAAGTAAGTAAAATAACCTTTTGGGGACTCACTTCTATCTTCCACAAGTGGCAGAAATAATATTTATCACCAGATCAAGGGCTGGCAAACTGGGACCTGTGGGGCAATTCCTGCCAGCTGCCTGCTTTTGTAAATAAAGTTTTATTGGAACACAGTCATGCCCATTTGTTTATATACTATAAGGTAACAATAGCAGAGCTGAGTAGTTGGGACAGAGACCTTATGTCCCATACAGCCTAAAATACTTACTGTCTGCTCTGGGCTGAATTGTGTCCCTCCCAAATTCAAATATTGAAGCCCTAGCTCTCCCACAGGGTGGTATTTAGAGGTGGGACCTTTGGGAGGTAATTAGGGTTAGTCAAGGTGATGAGGGTGGGACTTTCATAATGAGATTAGTGCCCTTATAAGAAGAGATCTCCCTCTCCATGTGCAATCACCAAGGAAAAATCAGGCGAACAGACTGCAAGAAGGTGGCCGTACGCAAGCCAGAAAGAGAGCCCTCTTGATGATCTAAGTCATCTAAGCACCTTCATCTTGGGCTTCAGCCTCCAGAACCATGAGAAATAAATGTCTGTTGTTTAAGCCACCCTGTCTATGGTATTTTGTTATGGCAGCCCAAGCAGACACAATCTATCCTTTTACAGATAAAGTTTGCCGACCATGGCCTAGATTGTTGTGAAAATTAATTGTGATAGTGCCACCCTGTCTATGGTATTTTGTTATGGCAGCCCAAGCAGACACAATCTATCCTTTTACAGATAAAGTTTGCTGACCATGGCCTAGATTGTTGTGAAAATTAATTGTGATAGTGCCTCCCTAAGTACATAGCCTAGTGAGCACACACTTTCTCAGTGTGTATTAAAATTCCTTTTGCTGCGCTCAGAACACATTCAGGGCTCTAAGACCACATACCTTTGTGGGGGAAAAAAAGGAACCTACAAAATCAAGATCAAGGAAATGGTTTATACGCATTTAATATACTCTTGAAATCTTCACAGGTTTTCAGTTAATCTGTTAAATGTAGCAGTGTGTTCATAACTTATTGTATATTTTAGCCATTTGCTTTTTTTTTTTTTTCTGCGGTACGCGGGCCTCTCACTGTTGCGACCTCTCCCGTTGTGGAGCACAGGCTCCGGACGCGCAGGCTCAGCGGCCATGGCTCAGGGGCCCAGCCGCTCCGCGGCATGTGGGATCTTCCCGGACCGGGGCACGAACCCATGTCCCCTGCATTGGCAGGTGGACTCTCAACCACTGCGCCACCAGGGAAGCCCTAGCCATTTGTTTTAATGCAAGTAATTGGCAGGTACCACATTAACACACAAAAGTAGTTAATGCCACGTACAAAAAAAAAAAAAAGCATATTTAGTTCTTTATTATTTCTGCTAAATAATATAATGCACAAATCATAGAACTAAAGGCCTGAAAAGATGTGTGAAGGTGGATTCATTCATCCCTCAGCTTCTGGGTAGCATTTCACATCAATTATCTGACAAAAATCATTGCATGTTAGTCATTAATATCATCAGATAATGAGATTCCACAGAATCCCTTGGTAATATGCACCAGGGCCTCACAATTCTCTTATTGGGGTATTTTCTCGAAATGCAGCCCAAATTCTTCCTGCTGCTAGGTCTTTTCCTACTCTTCTCAAAGGCCCTAACTGCTCCACCTGAGTTTGTATGTGGCATAAATCATTGAAATGACTGCTTCTCTCTTTTCCTCCACGTGAAGGGGAACACCAGCTACGCCACCTTCATAATACCCTGGACCTTGAAGTCCACACTTCTGCAGCCAGGGCCACATCCAAGCCAAGGGAAGATGAATAAAGCCACCTTTCAGGAGCCTCGAAAGGTGAGGCAGAGAGGCTTCCGGGACAGAGAACTTATTTTTCTTCTGTCTTGTACACAGGAGCCATTGCCTTTTTGCTAACCATAACGCAAGAAGGTCGTCATTGTTATAGTATTATAAACAATACCACCTTCTACACTGAAAGCGAGTCATCTCTTTGGGATGTTCTGTGATATTTTATTTTAACATTTGAAATGCATTCTCTTAAACGTATGCCCTTGATAGGGAGAGAAACTCCAGAAAGTTGTGACAGTAAAATGCTTAAAATGTTGAGAAAAATTAACTGCTACAGGATGAGAGAGGGTGATTTAACAGTCCTATCAAAGAAGTTTGTTTTCCCGAAAACACTTTCTGAGAGGATCGGGTTAACTACAAATATACTCAAATGGATTTCTATGAAAACACTGTAGCTAAAAGTAAAACAATGTAAGTGAAGGCATGATTAAAACAATATTTCTGTTTTTCTCTATCCTCCCAGAAAACTGTTTTTTTTTTTTTAAACAGGCATGAAAGCACACATTCATTATTTGAGATTCTTCTTCTCATTTTAATGATTAAATTAAAATACAGTGTTTGGGGGCTTACCTGCCATTCCTTGTGCCTCCCCTTTTCCTGCAATCACACCCTATCAGAACTTCACCACAGATAGGTTGTTTCTGTAGCTTAATTGCCATCAGTCATCAGACTTGGTGACAAGAGGAACTGCCCAACAAATTCACAGTTGAATATGCACCTCTATGTAAAGGCAGAAAAGGAAATAAAGGCTTCTACATAGCAAGAGAGCTGTTGAAGAGATCGACCAGTGACATAATTGGGTAAGACTGGTTCCCTCAAATCTGAGATATATCCATTTACCTCTATCACGAGAACTTTGAAATAGACAGTGGTGAAAGAAGCAAACCATTTGGAGCATACTGACATGGAAACAAACCAGTAAAAATTTGAATGTTTCTGGGTAACTGTGTCATATAAGATAAGCAACATTCTGTCAATTTCTTTGCAGCTCTAAATAATTATAAGAGAGTTACTACATTCCTAGAAATATACATGAGTTGAAAACAAATATTTTTTGATGTTCTTAGGCCATACTTCACTCTTATTTAAGAACGTGGTGTTTGCAGGTTCAGCCACGGGATATTTCATACCAATGATAATGTTTAAATCACTAACCTAATGTATAGTTATCATCCAAAATGGGTCAGATAGTTTTTGCAACTGAGCCATAAGCTTATATTTACTGTCTCAAGGACCTGTGAGGAAATAGATGAAAATAGTTCCATTTGGATCCAGGCAGAACTTTGAAACTTTAAGGATCCTCTTTTAAAAATCTGTTTCCAATTTTAGAATACCCTCTGCATTTGTGCCATTTTCTTAAAGAAGATTGTAGGATGACTTTTTAGGTTGGATGGATTCAACTTTCAAATTTGATTAATGAAATACGTTATATGCGAAAGGCTACTGATTTTTAATTTAGTTCCCCATCACATACTCACCAGAACACTGTGAGAGGCACCTTTAATCATGCTAATTTCAGGCAGGTTCATAATGTCCTGGAGATTTGTATATTTCAAATTGAATTAATCATAACCTCCCCTCCACCCAACCCCTTATCAAGCAGTCCCCTTTTCCTATTCCTTTCTTTTCTATTAATGGCACTGCCATCCTCCCAGCCACCCAGACTTAAAAGCTCACAATCATGATTGCCACATTTCTTTTCTTACCTAATATTTAACCAAATGACAAGCACCAGCAATGCTACCTTGATAACATTTCTTACATCTACTCTTCCTCTTTACTGCTTTACCACACTAATTCATGGACCTACTCCCTTTATCTCAAACCAGCCAGTTTGTTCTGAAGCCCCAAAAGTTCTGGTAGCCCAAAGATTTTTTGTGGGTTTATTTATTTTTTTTTTTGGTTTGTTTGTTTTTAAATAATCTATTACCTGAACTGACATGAGGCTTTTATAGCCATCATTTATAATATTTAGTTTAAATTTATCTGGAAAAAAAGGGAGCTTCTCTACACCCCAGTGTTATCTAATATATGGTATGTGCCTTGTAGCACCTTTCTAAAATCTGGAAAATTCTAAATCCAAAATACACCTGGCCTCAATGAATTCAAAGGAGAGAATGTGGATTTTAGCTATCATCATAACATCTGGAAGAAGACTCTACTTATGATTTTCCCTTTCTTTAATCCATTCTGTATATTTCTATCAAAGGAGGCTTCCTGAATATATTTACTCCAAAACTGTACTCTTTAGCAGATACTTCCACCTCGACATTTTGGCTTTCAGGCCCCTTGTGATCTGGTCTGCCTTTTCTACCTACAGAAGATGGTCCCTAAAGGACATGAGATTACATACTGATTAGCTCTGAGAAACAGAAGATGTCCAAGTTCAGCATCATGCAGAATTCACTGTGTATACCTATAGGTTAGCTACTGACTGCATGAGTACACAATAAATATTTGTTGAATAAATACAAGAACGAATAACTGGCTGAGAAAAGAAAGATTGAATGAAAGCATGAACAAGTACTGATCTGAACAGGTATGAATGGTAATGACTGTGTCCAGGCCAGGCTCTATTTAGAGTCAATTTTGGAATTCCTTAACTCAAGAGAGACAATGAACTTTGAGAGAAGACCTAGAGAAGAGGCAACTAAACAGTGAAGGTTTGCTATTAAGAATATCTACATAGGGCTTCCCTGGTGGCGCAGTGGTTGAGAGTCCGCCTGCCGATGCAGGGGACACGGGTTCGTGCCCCGGGCCGGGAGGATCCCACATGCCGCAGAGCAGCTGGGCCCGTGAGCCGTGGCCGCTGAGCCTGCGCGTCCGGAGCCTGTGCTCTGCAACGGGAGAGGCCACAACAGTGAGAGGCCCGTGTACCGCAAAAAAAAAAAAAAAAAGATTATCTACATAGGCTGAGTTTTTTTTGAGTGAAGAAGGAAACAAGTGACGGGAGTTGTAGGACAGGCACCACATGCAGTAGCCTCCACTTATTAATTGCCTATGTGACTAACTACAGAAAGGGCACAGTATCAGAAGACGAGGAGGGCTTACAGTCTGACACACTCAGCAAGAATATGCAGGGGCAGTCAGGGCCCATGGCCATCTGCCTCTCCCAACATGGATGCAAACTGGTTTAAACCCAGTCAGAGGGATTTGGTTTATAGAGATTTCGATCAATAGAATACAGAAAATAGAATATATTTGAGTAATCAATATATTTGAGTAGTTAAGTCAGAAAGAACTTCATGAAATGGGTTAAAGACATTGAAACAAGTAGGACAATTTTATTTTATTTGTTTCTTTATTTTTTTGCGGTACGCGGGCCTCTCACTGTCGTGGCCTCTCCCGTTGCGGAGCACAGGTTCCGGACGTGCGGGCTCAGCGGCCACGGCTCACGGGCCCAGCCGCTCCGCGGCATGTGGGATCTTCCCGGACCGGGGCACGAACCCGTGTCCCCTACGTCGGCAGGCGGACTCTCAACCACTGCGCCACCAGGGAAGCCCTGGCAATTTTATTTTTATTTAGACCTCTAAAAGAAAAAGAGAGACACCCATCTTCTTGGAACAGTCTAAAATCATTCTAGTTTGGAATCAGGCGAGCCAACTCAAGAGCTTTTTACAGTCTTTTGTGATGGAGGATTCTGAAGAACTATATTCAAAGGGCATTAGGAGAAAAAAAAAAAAAACCGCAAGCAAGCAAGCTCCTGGTGACAGAAACAGAAGCAGGAGAGGGGTTTGTGATCCTTTTGACAATTCATAAGGAAAGCTTCATCTGTCATAACCTTAAGCGCAGTAGAATATCTACGAGTACTCCAATAACGGTGGCTTATATTTGAATCACCTAGTCAGCAGCTCTGGTAGTATCGATATGACATATATGAATGGACCTGCTCAACCTGCATTGCAATCATTCACTTCACTTCTAACCCAGGACTTTAATGACTGCCAAGCTTCTACATTCATTGGCAGGCACTCATCTCTGTCATGCTCTTCTGACAGCTTGCTCAAACAAAAGGAATATGACTAAACTCCCCAAGCAGGACAGAGGGAGCTCTACTGCTGAAAAGCAAGCCAAATTTACAATTTAAAAAATAAATTCCAGCCCTGTTCAATAAAACCTACGGCATACTGTAAGAATTACATTATTATTGCCATAATAATATATGGCCATTATTAGAATTACAGCAATAACGTATGCAACTGCTAATGGACTTGTAATGTAGCATGCCACTGGGAAATAAAAACGAACTATATTTTTTCTCGTTACCAAACAAACGCTGCTAGAATCTACACAGTAATTTGAAACTGAGTAGTTAGAAGTAGAAGTTTATACCCATATTTGCGATGCATATATGGGCCTCTGTCACATAATTTTCCACTAAAGTTAAATCAGAGGAAAACATTACGCACAGACTGTTTCTATATACCCAACCTGTTTTGATTATTCTGAGGCATTCAACTGGCTAAGTCAAGTTATCCAGTTAAAAACAGGTGACCTCAATCAAAAAAAGTCAGAGGTCAAAACAATAATCAAGTCAGTCAAAAATTGAATTGTAATTTCCTTTTTTTTTGTTTCTTCCTGAAGAGATTGATTTGACTGGTCAAGTCAGTCAAAACAGTCAAACCAGTTTGTGTATATAGACGTAACCACGGTATTTAGTCATATCTAATAGCTCAATGGAAAAAATAGTAGCAAGACTTCACATTTATTAACTAAGTTGATACTCAGTACAAGCTCTCTGAGGTGGGTGGGACAAAGGTTTCCATTCCTATTTTTTTTTTTTTTTTGCGGTACGCGGACCTCTCACTGTTGTGGCCTCTCCCGTCGCAGAGCACAGGCTCCGGACGCGCAGGCTCAGCGGCCATGGCTCACGGGCCCAGCCGCTCCGCGGCATATGGGATCCTCCCGGACCGGGGCACGAACCCGCGTCCCCTGCATCGGCAGGCGAACTCTCAACCACTGGGCCACCAGGGAAGCCCTCCATTCCTATTTTTGAGCTGAAGAATTTTAGACAAAGTGGCTAGAATGTGTCATCTATAACGGCATTACAGACCACCCCCAAAACACAGTGACTTCAAACAATGATTTATTATTTCTCACAATTCTGTGAGTTGAATGGATTGAGCTGGACAGCACATTGACTCCATCTGGTATAGACTGAGGTCATTCATGAAGTTGCTTTTAGCTGGGAGCTTGACTGGGTAATGCGATATCCAAGGTGACCTATTCTCCACAAAGTTTTCTCTCCATATAGCTACTCATTATTTAGTAGTTTAACCTGAGCTTCTAACAAAGAGGTTGACTTCCAAGTGGAAACATTTCAACAGGACACCCCCAATGTACAAGCATTAATTGAGCCTCTGATTGCATCACGCTTACTAATGTCCTGCCGTCAAAGCAAGCCCAGAGACAAGGTGAGAAAAGACTCTGGAAGGGCATGAATACCAGAAAATGTGATTCCTTTGGGGTCACCCATGTAACGTTCTACCAAAACATGGCTGGTACGTTACAGAGCAAAGACTGAAGCTCAGGCCTCCTTAATGTGGTTTCTTCCCATCAGACTGACTCCCCAATGTCACATTTGACTTTTCCGTAGTGATATTACGAGTATTCATCCTTTTTGCAGGGGTTGTGTCTTTAAACTTGGGGTAGAGATGACTTTAATATCCCATATCTTGAAGTTACCAGTTAAATTTACCTTCCAGTTTTAATTCCAGTCATTTTTATCTAAGAAGGAAATTTGAGACAAACGTATCATTGCTACTTTCCATATGCCTTCCTTTCCAACAACTTAAAACCTTATAAAGACCCAAGAATGATCTTACTGTCTATCACCTTGCTGTATATAGGTCCAACACTGGGAGGAAGAGCTACGATAATTAATTCCTATACTGAATAGTCGAGGAAACTGAGAATCAGAATGTGAGCTACTCGCTCAGGATCTCATGGCACGTGAGGAAGCCAGGCTTCCAAATCCAGAATGTTCTTGCTCTGGAAGAACTCATGGTCTCTTGGGAACATATTTGCATAAACCTTTGAATACATCAACATGGAACTTCTCTACTTGCTGAATGTTTAGAGCACAGACTGTCGGTGCTATGTCTGACAGCATTTGAGGAGTTCTATGTCTTACAACCCAGCAGAAAGGACACACCAAACCAGCAGTTCTCCACCTTCTTGGTCTCAAAATCCCCTTTAATTCCTAAAAATTATTAAGAACCCCAAAGGGCTTTTGTTATACAATTGTTACTGTGTTAGAAATTGAGAATTTTCATCAATCATGAGAACATAAAAGCATCCATTCTGTTAGTTGTCACAATGATGACATCACATGTCATGTTGCCTCTGTACACTCCACTCTGAAGGGAATGGGAAGGAAAAAAGCAAATTCTATCTTGTTTATTATTATGGGAGTAGTTTTGACTCTGAAAGGGTCTCAGAGGCACTCACAGGCTCTCAAACCACATTTTATGAACTGCTGTTTCAAACAATTCTCTCCTTGAAAAATAATAAATAGAGCAATAATGAAATTATTAAACATCTCTTTTATTTTCACTCCTAAATTGACAAAAAATTAAAAGCTATCCTTCGAGAATAAAACTGAAGCAAGAGCACAAATCCAGAGAGGTAAGGGAAAAATGACCCTGGGGTACCTGTCCATCTTTTGTGACCAATAAATTTGACTCTGACAGATATGTTGGGTGGAGAAGTCAGAAGAACAGATTAGAGTTGCCCCAAAGTGGTTAATTCAATGGTGGCAACTCCAATGAGCTCTCAGCTTTATGCTAAGACCCCAAGGGGCTACCATATCTCAGCAAAAGGGTGAATAAAGGAAAAGACCTGCCCCCCTAGAAAGGAACACAAGGAAATTTTCTCTCAATATTGGTCTTGGAAGGAAAAAATTTCCTTTGAAAATCTGTAACCACAGGCTTGCCCTTTTATGGGTTTTCAGCCCATTTTTATTATAAAGTTGTCCCAGGTCAGTGGTGCTTCCAGGCCACTGGCAAGCACAGATCATTTTATAATCTGACAAGCACAGATTACTACATCTGGAGGAACACACTTTTAACCTGGGCTTCAAAGAATTCCTACACACATGTCACTAAAAAATAAGCTCACAATTTAGAACAAAAATCATAAAACACAAAGAAACAAATCACTGAGTTAGATGGGCAAAGACCACATATATAAAGAGTATAAAATAAGAATGTTTAATGTGCCTATAAAAATAAAAGTTTAAAAATATGTCAAATGACCAGTCAAATCTGAAAAGGAATAAAACAGAATTTCTAAATAAAATAATCAAATGACTTTGAGAAATTATAATATTGATATATGAAGTTAAATAGTAACAAGGGTTTAGATCAACTGGAATTCTCACACATTGCTGACAGGAGGGTAAATGGGTAAAACCACTTTGGAAAACTGTTTGGCAGCATTCACTGAAGCTGAATGACATACACTCCACAACAAATCAATTCTTCCAAGTATAAACTCAATAAAAATGCTCAACGTATTCTCACCCAAAGAACTATGCAGGAAACTGTATAGCAACTCTATTCATAATGGTTATAAATGTGTGTCTATTTAAAAAAATTCATCTAGCTCTGCATTTAGGATTTGTTTTTTTCTGAATGTGTTGTGAATGAATAAAAATTTACACACACACACACACACACCCCGCTCACATAAGAAAAGTTCCCTAATGTCCAAAGAAAAGGGTAACCCTGATAAATCAGAGCAAATGCCACTCTTAAATGGATTTATTGCCCAAAATAGAAAAAAGAAAGTCAACAAACTAACCAAGTAAACTAGATACCTTTATCTAGTTTATTTAGATAGTAAACTAGATACCTTTATCTAGCTGGAGGAATCAGGCTCCCCAACTTCAGACTATACCATAAGGCTACAGTAATCAAGACAGTATGGTACTGGCACAAAAACAGAAATATAGATCAAATGGTACAGGATAGAAAGCCCAGAGATAAACCCATGCACCTATGGTCACCTAATCTATGACAAGGAGGCAAGAATATACAATGGAGAAAAGACAGCCTCTTCAATAAATGGTGCTGGGAAAACTGGACAGCTAAATGTAAAAGAATCAAATGAGAACACCAGACACAAAAATAAACTCAAAACGGATTAAAGACCTAAATGTAAGACCAGACACTGTCAAACTCTTAGAGGAAAACGTAGGCAGAACACTCACTCTATGGCATAAATCACAGCAAGATCCTTTTTGACCCACCTCCTTTCGAGAAATGGCAATAAAAACAAAAGTAAACAAGTGGGACCTAATGAAACTTCAAAGCTTCTGCACAGCAAAGGAAACCATAAACAAGACCAAAAGACAACCCTCAGAATGGGAGAAAATATTTGCAAACGAAGCAACTGACAAAGGATTAATCTCCAAAATTTACAAACAGCTCATGCAGCTCAATATCACAAAAACAAACAACCCAATCAAAAAATGGGTGGAAGACTCAAATAGACATTTTGCCAAAGAAGACATACAGATGGCCAAGAGGCACATGAAAAGATGCGCAACATCACTAATTATTAGAGAGATGCAAATCAAAACTACAATGAGGTATCTATCACCTCATACCAGTCAGAATGGCCATCATCAAAAAATCTACAAACAATAAACGCTGGAGAGGGTGCGGAGAAAAGGGACCCTCTTGCACTGTTGGTGGGAACGTAAACTCATACAGTCACTGTGGAGAACAGTATGGAGGTTCCCTAAAAAAACTAAAAATAGAACTACCATATGACCCAGCAATCCCACTACTAGGCATATACCCGGAGAAAACCTAATTCAAAAAGACACATGAGAGGGTGTGGAGAAAAGGGAACCCTCTTGCACTGTTGGTGGGAATGTAAATTGATACAGCCACTATGGAGAACAGTATGGAGGTTCCTTAAAAAACTAAAAATAGAACTACCATATGACCCAGCAATCCCACTACTGGGCATATACCCTGAGAAAACCATAATTCAAAAGGACACATGTACCCCAATGTGCATTGCAGCACTATTTACAATAGCCAGGACATGGAAGCAACCTAAATGTCCATCGACAGATGAATGGATAAAGAAGATGTGGCACATATATATATAATGGAATATTACTCAGCCATAAAAAGAAATGAATTAGGTCATTTGTAGAGATGTGCATGGACCTAGAGTCTGTCATACAGAGCGAAGTAAGTCAGAAAGAGAAAAACAAGTATCGTATATTAACACATATATGTGGAATCTAGAAAAATGGTACGGATGAACCTATTTTCAGGGCAATAGAAACGTAGACGTAGAAAACAGACGTGTGGACACAGAGGGGGAAGGGGAGGGTGGGATGAATTGGGAGATTAGGTTTGACATAAATACACTACCATGTGTAAAATAGCTAGTAGGAACCTGCTGTACAGCACAGGGAGCTCAGCTCGGTGCTCTATGACTTAGAGGGGTGGGACTGGGGGTGGGGGGTGGGAGGGAGGTCCAAGAGGGAGGAGACAGATGTATATATATAGCTGATTCACTTCACTGAAACTAACACAACATTGTAAAACAACTGTACTCTAATTTAAAAAAACCAATAAACTAGATACCTTTAAAAAATTAATTAATCAGAAGTTCCATGTAAAGAAATGAAAGATATGGTCCAAAGAGACGAAGAGATGGAAGTTATGAAGAAAGTTATGAGATATGTATATCTCATGACATACACACACACACACACACACACACACACACACACACACACACGAAATGCCAAAAGGGGTTAATGGAGAGCATGAGGGACAATATTTGAAGTTAGGCTAAGAATTTCCCAGAAGTGATGCAAGACCTGAACCTCAGAATCTGGAAGAAAATACTTTCCAAGATTGCTCTATATAAGGAAATTCATACCAAAATGCATCATTGAAAAATTGCAGGACAGCAAAGATAAAAGTGAGATCCTAAAGGCAGCAAGAAGAGAAAGGGTTTTATGGGAAAAAAAATTACTTTTTAGGCTAGCAGCAACAATGGAAGCCAGAAGATCACAGAATGATGATTTCCAAAGTTCTAAGAGAAAATCATCGTCAATCTAAAAACAGTTTAATTGGGGAGAGAATTATGGAGAATTAAAACATGTAAGTACTTTGTGCTGCCTAAAAAGATACAACATCACGGTACTGTTCTTTTCACCATGATCTGCTGCAGAAAAAGAGTGTGGTATACTCTTTGGTTGTTTGTGAGATTTAAACATGTAGTTAATAAAATTGCTCTGTTAATGAAATGTGCTTGGTCACCTACGAAGGCCCAAATAGATGTGATCAGTCTAATCTAAAAGTTCATTCACTTTCCCGGGTCCCAGCATTAGGTTGAATGTAGATGCTCAGGAAATACACAAACAGAGGGATGGATAAATGGATATTTACTGATAGATGGTTGGACAGATGGGGAGAGAGAGAGAGCCAGAGAGAGCCAGAGAGACACACAGACTAACAGACAGGTATTTGGTGGAGTAATTTGATCATCTGGCCCTGACACTGAATACCTCTTTGGCAGAGTCTGATAGAATATAGAGTCCCAAATGCTAATTATCTGAATTTTCAGCTCCCGGATCTGATTCGTGTTTCTTGGCCTAAAGGAAATGCAGGGAAACAGCTTTATGTGTCCATAATGGAGAGCATTTGTCTCCGTGAACACTCTTTGGGCGCCACTGTTATGTTTTGCAGTGAAATCAGCTGATGAAAGATCTCTGCCAGGGTGGAGGTCAAGGTCTTTCTCTGAGTGAAATGTGACATCAAATGTTGGGCCAGTTGTGAATATCTTTCTCCACAGCCCAGAACTTATTTATCTTCTCTGGACATGGACCAAAAAAAAAAATTGTATGGGGCACTTTAAAAAGTGTGTCACCGTTTCCTGAGAGAAATGATCTCCCCTCTAGGATCTGACTGAAGATCATGGGCAATTGAAAGTCTGGTTTATCCCTGTGGACTATTAGTCACCCTATAAAAGTTAATTTAAAACAAATTAATCCATAAATCTCTACATTGTCTGCAAATACTTACCACTATAAAAAACCTAATTTAAACCCTTTCCCCTCTATTCTAAATTAGGGCTGCACTGCATTTTAGAAAATGTCTTGCTGACTGGGAATAAATTACTTGTTATTTCCTTTCTTACTGATGACAGTGGAAGTTCTAAGGGTAGTATTAGGTCCAATATCACAATCTCTTAGTTCTCAAAGAGAGGGAGAAAGAACACACAGTATTTTACAGAAGCCTTAATACATAAACACTATGTATTGGAGAAGTTTAATTTTAAATGCAGCTCCTTGGGCCATTCTTCCTGAAAGTCACTGAATAGGGTTTCCTAGTTAAATTAACACTTAAGTCAAACTTAGAATGTGGAAGAAAATGAAATCAGAGAGGTAGATCTTTGATAGAGACAGAATTTTTACTTTTATCAGGATCATTCATACTGGAGCCTCAAACAAGAATAAACGAGTGGCCTTCCCTTAATGAAAAGGCTAAGAATGGCAACTTGAACCATTAAATGGCTCAGATTTCTGCTGAAAACCAAAATGCAAACTTTATTTACTCTAGAGAAGCGCTTTAAGGTATTTGTGGAGCATAGTCAACGACCAGTTTAAAAAAGGTGTTTTTTTGTCTTTTCTACGTTGATGATGGTGTAACCAGAAACAGTCATTTAAACACAGATTTATAACCCCCCCTATCTTGAGGGGCAGGCTATTGAAAAGGGAGCACTGCTACCTCTGGTAGCTGGGAACTTTTAGAAATGCAATTTTTGCATAGAAGAATCCTGTTCCGTGTGGTAAGTGATTTCTACCCCAAATATTTAAAAAAATGGCAACCTTCCAAGTCAGACGAAGACTCAGGTGGTGAAAAAATCAATTAAATCCCAATGTCCCCAATTCCATTATCTACAGCCAATGAAGATAAAGAAGAGAGAATTTAGCACATTGAGACATTTCACGGAAAGGTGTTCCGGGGCTGTCATTCCATAATCGAAAAAAAGGCACTTATCCAGCTGCTAATTATAAAGGTCCTCCACACCACTGTACTGGCGTTAAATGGCACTGTTCCATTAACTGTAATTATTCCATTTGTAATAAATAAGCATTAACCATTTTCAAATGTACACCCACAAATCACCTTTTTTTTTTTTTGCGATATGCGGGCCTCTCACTGTTGTGGCCTCTCCCGTTGCGGAGCAGAGGCTCCGGACGCGCAGGCTCAGAGGCCATGGCTCACGGGCCCAGCCGCTCCGCGGCATGCGGGATCTTCCCTGACCGGGGCACAAACCCGTGTCCCCTGCATCGGCAGGCGGACTCTCAACCACTGCACCACCAGGGAAGCCCCACAAATCATTTTTAAAGGATGAGTTCCATGCATTTAAAATCATATATTGCAAAACAGCCTAGGCGACCAATCTATGTGAAGGCCTAAAATTCAAATTGGAAGAGCATTTAAAAAATTAAAATATATTCAGTAACAGACATTATTATAGCCTACAAGACCTTAAAAAGAGAGACAGAGAGAAACGAAGTTAAGGAGAGAAATATTTAGATGTTCAACTAGGTGGATGTATCAATTCTTTAAAAGGCCAGAATTTCTTTAGAGAACTCAGCATCTGGAACCCGGAAGTGATTTGTATGAAAAGAGACTTTGATGGTTGGAGGCCAGATGTATTCACATAACTACACAACTGTCTTTGACCTCTGGGTAAGTGGGATGCAAGCTACCATTTATAAATGCAGAGATACGGATGGCAAGGTTTGGATGTGGAGGAAAGAAGTGGTTAGAATAGGCTAAGACCTTCCGCACAACTGCTATTCGGAGATCGCTTTAAGAAGAGCAAGATTTACTGCATTCATCAATCCTTAGAAGTTTACCCACCTTACCTAAACTTATAACAAAACAATTAATTAGCAATACTATAAAAAGTCATGGAACCATACAGGCATGATGTGTGCACCTTTTCTTATGTATGCCGTACTGCAATGAAATTTACGAAGCAAAGCAAAAAATGAATGAATAAACTAAGTTTCTGTAAAAAATATTGGTGTATCTCTACGTGGGCAGGAAAAAAAGGCTAATGTTGATGTAAAAGATGAACTCCAACAATAATTTTTCAAAGCAAATAAAAAATAATTGCTTTACTTTATTAGTGAACTTGGAGACTCAGAGTTCTGTTTGCTACCAGTCTTGAATGGAAAGGAGGTGCCTACATATTGGTGCAAAGGGTTCTCAAATTTGTTCTGGGCATGGACTCCCTGAAAGTCTCAGTCTTTTCGATCACAGAGTAGAAACTATTCTTACATCTCAACTGATTTTACAAACATCGAATAATTTTACTAGAAGAAAATACAACTTGTTATATATTCACAATAATATATACATAATATAAATTGCCAATCCGGAAAAAAACCCTATCAACAACCATGACAACACGCAGGATTAATCTGTTTGCTCTTGCGAGTGATTGCTTAGTACTGCTGCTGTCCAATAAAGCACTAACGTAGCTATTTAAATTTAAATTAACTAAAATTAAACAAAATTAAAAATGCAGTTCCCCACTTGCACTAGCCACATTTCGAGCTCTCAGTAGACACACAGAGCTAGCGGCTACAATTGTGGACAACACAGATGCAGAACGTTTGCATCACTAAAGAAAGTTCTACTGGACAGTACTTTCTAGATGTACTTCCTAAAAGTCAGCTAGGAGCAGGACAGACCCAAACAGTTCACAGTTTTCTAACTAACCAAAGAAGCTGGTGAGTTGCCTTTATGCCTTAGGCTTTCTGCGGCAAATACGCTTTTCAAATTTTGTGGTCAGTACAGGCTCTCAAGTTAAAGTTTATATTCCTGAGAAATTAAATCAAAACTTCAAATCTGAAGCTAAAGGTCTTAGGGGGCCTTATGCACATTTTCTGTAAACATTGGGAAGAAGACCTGTGATTTTCTGATGACAAGAAACAGAACCTGTATAAATTTAAACTTAAACAGATTCTTTATCTCTCTTGCCTGGTGCTGTGGGTTCATTGTTCATTTTGCTTCTGCCCTCACCTAAATGTAAATATTTTCTGAATGCCTCTTCCCTACCTTCGCTAGAAGGTTAATAGCTAGTATAGTACCTTGAATTTCCAAACATAGGACAACAAGATCGCTTTATTTTAAGTATTCTCATCAAATGCCACTGTCAATTCAAAGTCTTGGTGGCTTAAAGTTTTCTTTCAAACTATAAACAGTTTTTGTCTGTGTTCGCTTAAAGTACTTTGTAACAATTTAGCCCCCTGAGACAGTCCTAAGACTCAGGGTAGAATTTTTAACAGGAGCTGTTGACCTGGTTTTCCCCAATATGGTACCCAAATCTTGACTCATAGCTAAGTAGGGGCCACCCTGTCAAATATATACTATATATAAATTAATATATTAATACATACATATTATATATTATAGCATATATATAATGTACATATACCTATCTAGATCTCATATATTATAAAATGATACTTCAAGAAATGTGTTTCCTTCCAATTTTTTAGCTGAACCCACAGTCATTCAGGAAATTGGCATAGAGTTTACTCCTCCAATTTATGGACTTTGAGGACTAAGTTATGTGCAGTGACTTTGACTGAGGTCTGTTTTACAGTCGCAGGAACTTGGGAAAGGCACCCAGCATTATCCAGGAAGATTGTCACTGGCTGGTCTGGTCTAGTTGCCTCTGTACGGACCAAGCTGTGCTGGGGCCATGTAGTCCTTTGGTCTGTCCTGGAAAGTCCTGTTCTCACCTCAAGGCCTTCATTAGAAGGTTCTACCCCTTCTTATAAACTTGCGCCAAATAAGATATTTCGGTTCTGAGTATTTAACTGGCTGATTTCTTCAGCCGGCTTTATTTCCTTAAATTAAAAAAAAAAAAAAATTGCCTCTTTCGATAGCTGTAGCTCTCTGTCTCTCTCATTCTTTCTTAAAATGTGATTTTATCTGATCCTTCGCAGTAAAATCAGAATCCCTAGGGGTAGAGGTCAGGCAAAAGCATTTTGGAAAGGTTCCCTGGGCAAGTCTAAGTCACATTCATAGGTGAGAAACTGTTCCAGTCTGAGCGTCATTCATTTCACTCCCCAGTATGTGGCTGCACATTCTGGTCCTGTCACTCATTTAGGATGTGATTTGGGCCAAGACAGTACTCAACCGTCCTGTGACTTACTGTCCTCATCTGTAAAATGGGAATGACAACAGTCTCCTGCAATTGTCAAGACACTTAAATTGATAAAGCTTGCATTCTCTCCAAGGAAATCTTATTTTTTCTCATCCACCTGTGTTCTTTGTAATGGGAAGGCACTTTCCAAACTTATTTTGAGTGACAGGCATGTTCCTACTTGGAGTTCAACATGGAAGTAGGTTCCTGATTGGTGAATGCCATTAAATGGCCCCGTTCTTGTGCTACTCCCACTTGGAGAAACTCTACTCTATGCAGTTACTGTGCATTTCTCCATGCCCAGTCTTGCATTGGTTGCAAACTCAGTTCATTTTATAAATTCCTTATTAGCATTCAGGGAGGTTCCAGTCATTTAAGAAAACCACGGGAGAGAAAAGGTTTCACTTGAGACAATTGGATCCATTTGCTTAATTTGATTTGGTGAACTGCGAAAAGATGATTATTCCATTTTAGTGTCAGAGTACCTTCCTTCAGCCAAGGAGCCTGGTCTGAGTACCACTGACGCAGTCAACATTTTCTGAGCTAGTTACTAACTACAGGATAACAGAGGTATAGTATACGTAACAGAGGTAATATATAGTTCATGTTGGGGTCTCTAACATGCCTTGCAAATAGAAGACATTCAGTAAATACACAGGGAACTGCAATTGAGAGAAACAAGCAGGTTTTTTATTTCAAATAATAGTCTGAAATTCTTGCTTTTTAAAAAACTGGAATACATTAATTGTTTTCACCTTCCAATTACGATGTGCTTGAAATATTCTGGCTTCGTTGTGTGTTACTTAAGCCCAAACCAACACATAAAGAGGATGACCTAAAGAGAGGACCAAACACAAAGGCTGCAGTTTTCCATGAATAATCCACAAGTGTTGTCCAATATTTCAAGCATTTATAAAGTAAAGTCTGAGTGCTGTGGCAGAGCCACTTATAAGACAGCCTTGACAGATAGATCAATTTGATTCCTGACAGTGTGAGGGGGGTCTGCTCATTTTTAGCATCATTATATGTAGCTCTGCAGGAGAAAAATTAGAATTACCCGGAATGTTTTCCCCAGCAGGTAAAGCCACAATCTCGCTAAATGACCATGAGCTGTGACTATCAACACAGGTTGAGGGTTTGTTTGAGGAATCATGAGATGAAGAAGAGATCTTCTATTTCGAAAACACTCTAGGAGCAAATTCTGGAACCATCAAAAGTTAAAAAAAAAAACAAAAAAAACACTTCCCAAATCCTAGAAATATAATGGCCTCGACTCATTTTCCAAATAAAGTCAGAAGGGATGAGCCTTGGAAAATTGTGAAAGGCACAAAATGTGTCCTCTTCACCTCTAACCTTTCTCTGCTCCCTCCCCCCACCTCTCAAAGACAATCCTCCTGGTGCCAGGAGCCCCCTGATTTCTTGTCAATCATGTGTGAAGGCTGAGTGACTGGCACTCTCTGAATGAAACTTGTCACACTCAGGTGTTACCTTGAGCTCTCATTTGCATTTAAACCCTTTTTTTTTTTTTTTCCTGCGGAGTTGCCAGCATTTTTTTTTCTTCCTGAAAAGATTTTCAAGCAGAACACAAGAGAGATCTGGTATGGGGGCTAGGGTTTATGATCACCCCGTGTCTATTTTCTCAGGCGTGAAAGAAAAGCTCAGAGTACCTTTTATGTTTCATTTTGGGGAAAACCAGAGAAATGGAAGGATGGAAGGATGAAAGAAGGAAATGAAGGTAGGAAGGATGGAAAGAAGAAAGGGAAGGAGGAAGGGAAGGAGGGAGACGTTTGGGTTTTTATTCCTGAATTGAAGATTTCCTGTCTGATGTCCCTTTAAGGGTGGTCTTGGGAGTCACATAGGGTAGGGGAATGGGTTCTCTTGGCAATGATTCCTCTAGAGCCTAAAGTCTCTCTGCCTTCCCCCTCAATACAAGTGACTGGAGATCTGATAACTCTCCTGATTCCCACAATTTCAACACAATCAATCTGATTCCATTCCTTTGGCCCAAGAGATGGACATATATGCATTTTGTTCTGTAACATTTCTGGTGTTTTCTTATACATATATACTTCAATGACTTAAAAGAATCCTTGCATATTAGTTTATTGTTCCAACCTCTGTTTCTAACAAAAGAAGCCGTTTGAATCCCTTCCTAGCAACTTGGGTATCATCACAGAGCATGCTGTCATCAATTCCTTCAAGCTCATCCACTAAGCTGAGAGCTAGACAGGGAACTAACTTGAGACCAGGCAGGACCAGACTGAAATCGCACATGGAAAGGTAGGCTCTCACATAAAGGTGGATTATGAAGTGTCTGACCAGCCTTGCCTGTTTAGCAGGAAAGATTAGCAATGTCTGCCTCGGACCCAGGGCGACTACAGGACACTTGCTTACCTCCTCTTGTCTAAGCTTCTTTAAATAGTCGTGACACTGTCCAATCAGTGCCCAGGCACTCTAGTGGGAGAGAGTGGGAGTCTCTCTCCCACTCACTTTGTTAAATCTTACTTGATCAGAGTTTGTCTGTTGTTCGTTAAGCGGCTGAGTTAACAGAGATGACATGCGAATGCTCTCAGCACAGCATCCCAAGACGTCAGCTTCCCAGAGACAACTAATTTTGTAAATGTGATCTAGCCTTTGGATAGGTCAAGATGTCATGGAAAGTCCAAAGTAGTTATTACGGAACTGCAAGAGGTCTCACACTTGTAGCTCTGTGATGGCATTCAAATCGCAAATGTTTTGTATCAAGATAATACTAATGATGATGATGAGGATGGCTAAATACTTAGCTTTAAACACCAGACTCACACAGCAAGTCAGCCAAGAAGGGATGAGGGAACAGCGATTGCCAGCTCCCACCTCACTGTCACACCAGCATGGAGTGGCAGGTAGGGAGACTGGCACTACTGAAATTAATTCCCCCACGCCTTTTGCGGGGGTTGTCGCCAATCTCGTAAAGTTGAAGTCATCTAAGCGAGACGTTCTTACTGTGAATGTGTACTATTTTCCCAGCCACATCCATACCGGGAGAGCAACCCTGGCATGTTCTTTTAAGAGACAAGAATGGGACGCCATTGAGACGTCCTAGTAGCCTTGAGTCCCCCAACACATCCCCAGTCCTGGGTAGTTTTCCTAAAAAGCACTTTGCTAATTAGAAAGGGAGAAGTCTGCGTGTAGTAGAGAATACCTTAGTCAACAGAGGAGATGAAACACAAGATTTGACCATAAAAAAGAATGAAATAATGCCATTGGCAGCAACATGGATGGACCCAGAGATTAACATACGAAGCGAAGTCAGAAAGAGAAAGACAAATACCATATGATATCCCTTATATGTGGAATCTAGAGAAATGATACAAATGAACTTATCTACAAAACAGAAACACAGAAATAGAAAACAAACTTATGGTTACCAACGGGGAAAGGGGTGGGGGGAGGGATAAACAGATACAAACTACTATATATAAAATAGATAAACAACGAGGACCGACTGTATAGCACAGGGAACTATATTCAATATCTTATAATAACCTATTTTGGAAAAGAATCTGAAAAAGAATAGATAGGTACATATACCTGAATCACTTTGCTGTACACCTGAAATATTGTAAATCAACTATACTTCAATAAAAAAACCCCACAAGCTTTGAAGTAAGACAGGTATGAGGCAGAATCCCAGCTCCACTACTTATCAGCTATGGCATTATGTGGCTGTTTAACTTCCCTGAGTTCTTTCTTCATCTGTAAAATGGGTATACGGCACCTACCTCATAGATAATAATACAAGGATGCATGGTATAGTAGGTGTAAAGTGCTTTTTCTTTTTGCACATGGATTCCAAAAATGAGTGCACTCCAGTCATTTCAGTGAGAGAAGCTGTTTTGGTATAAGAATAAAATTGGGCTATGGGGATGGTTGTGACAGGGAAAAAACATGGCCATCAAAAGGAGAGGCATCCATAATTCACTCCACCCAATTTTTGTCAGGCAGGAATCTATCTCAGTATTTCTATATTTTCTAATTTTTCAAGGCAATTTTTTCCCCAAGGGACAGAAAAACATACACTTTCATATGAAATTTCTCAGTAACTCATATTTTAGAAACATTACCAGTTCAACTGCCTAGGCTAGAGAGAACCTGTTCTAGAATATGATTTGGACCTTCGTCTGTCTCCACCTCTAGCCTAAAAAATCATAAACAATCAATATGTAAGTCATTATTATTATCATTAGTCTTGCCACTAGTAGAAAAACAACCCAAATTGGAAATCTCTTTTAACATTTGCACAACAACTGTCTGGTCATATAGTGACGTTGATGTTGGAATCCTTGAAATTAACTGAAGGCCCAAGGTCCTGTCTGTTCAGATCTAACTATGAATTTATCAGTTACTACCTTCAGTCAATAAGCTCCATGTTATCTAAACTTAAAGAAATGTGCCAAGCCCAAGTGGAAATTCAGTATCATCCCATGAACATAATAACAAAATGCAACGCATATGCCAGCGTATCAAGAATGCATTCTACTTGGAAAGCAGGAGAAAAAATGAAAAGTGCCTGTTTCTATGTATAAAGCGTACCCTGTAAGTGCTAAACGCAGTTTTACATTATAATAGTACATAAGCAAAGTGCTTATGATATATTTATAAACATCCACATAGAGAGAGATTTGGGGAAAAAGAAGCACTTGTGTTTAGTCAGGATGAATTTTCATCCCATGAGAAGCTGAAGAGGCTTGTTAAGTGCTGAGAGGTACATTTAGAATTTATTTTGTCAAAGCTCTTCCCTTCTTCAGCTGTGTGACAAGAGGTCAAGTGACTCAATCTCTCTGAGTCTCATCTGTTAAATGGGAAAAAATATTACGTTCTACCTCAGAGGCTGACTCTGAAGAATAAAAAAATTTAATGTAACGATGCTTTAGTACAATGCCCAGAACATAGTAAATGCTGACAAGATTAGCTATTAGGAGGAAATGACTGAAGTTAAACTAGAGAAATTAGTATATAGAGAGCTTGGCTTTTTAAAAGGGCTAACATTTTTTATCACGGTATCTATCTGGAAGCAAATTACAAAAATAAAGACTTCTGGCATTTTCTAATATTAACATCTATAAGGTAAGACTTAAATGCCTTTATCCAGGATGAATTGTTAGAGGAGAGATATGCTCATGCAACATTTTCGTGTTATGAACAAGGAGCTTTTGCCTGGTAAACTCATGGGGTGAAATCTCATCCCTTGATCGTCATAGTGTGACAAAGAGCTATTGATTGAGAGCATATTGTCATTTAAATTACAATTAGGGATGGGTGAAAGGTGGTTATTCAACAATTCAAACCTTTCTTTTAATACTGTCAAGGACGACTTAACCTTCACCCAAACACACTTCTAAAACTTCTGAGTTTCAATATGTCTGCAATCAATGCGCTTTTCTTCAAGGATGAGAATCATGTCATTACTCTCAAACGCTGAAAACTCGGTAGTTTTGAATCTGGTGGTAAAAATCTTTCAGAAGGTTTTGCTCTCAGTCACAAAACACTTGTGTCTCGACACAAATCCAGTACTACATTTGCACCTTAATATGAAATTAAATCATTCAGCACATTTTCCTAGAGTAGCAAGTTAGAAAAGCATATGCATTTTCAAAAATCAAGTGCTATGTGGGTGATGTATGCTTTAATTTAGAGTAGTTTTTTTTAAAAAAAACCATCCTTCTGAAGGCACAAATGGCTATGAACCTCATGCCTTTTATTACTGGCCAAACAATGTTCAATTCTAAAGGCATTAGGCAGTACGTATGTTAAACGAGACAATGGATAGAATGGAAAGGGTGAGTATGTGTGTGTCTGAGTATTTATGCTACATTACAACTTCCTTGCATTTTGCAACACGAACACACTTCTTACATAATTTGCTTTGATACTTCAAACACACAGACACACAGACACACACACACGGAGAAACAGATGCAGACACACACACAAACACGCTATGCCTGCATTGGTAGAATGCTGGACTCAATCTCACTATCTTGCCCCAGCCAAGTTCCCTGCAGCTTTCACAGGCATGCGGATAGCATGAAGACTGCAGCTTTGATCTCCTACACTGAAGTACATTTAGAATTTATTGTGTCAAAGCATCTCTGTTCTCTCTTGCTCTTCTCTCTTTTCTCTTTCTTCCCCTCTCTCTTTCTATGAGGCATGCACCTCTATCTGTTTCTCTAGAATGGCAGGCATTTACTAGCATGACATATAATTCCAGAGGTGCCTTTGGCAGCCTCTCATCCTCAGGGCAGCCATTGTTCTGGCAGCAGTAAGTCAGTGAACAGTGCAAGGTCACCCTGTCCCACAGTCTTTCGCCCCGTTCTCTTGCATGGGGCTTGAGCTCTAAGGTACCCCTTCACTGGCTTGACACATGAGATCATGGAAGACAGTCTCCAGCCCAGGCACCTAACAGGTAAGCCACAGCACTAACAAGAGAGTTGGTGGTTCCCATGGCCGGTAGAAAACCTACTACAGCAGTTCTGACTGAGTAGGAAAACCTACTATAGCCGTCCATTCTCACTGTCATTAGATGCTTTCTTCTCACTCGTGAAGGAAACCTATTAAAAGAGCATTTTTTTTTGTACTGCAATGGTTTGTTGGGGCATTTACTAAACCAACGGGTACATCCAATTTTACATTTTATTTAAAAACTCCGAGCAGAAAAATCACATGTGAATGCCATATTCACAGAATATGTTAGGAAGAGAGAGAGAGAAAAAAAAAAGTATCAAAGGTAACATTGCTCAAATTGCAACTTCTCGTATCAGAAAATTTAGAGGGACTCTTTGTCACCCTGAAAAACAGGAAAGGAGTATTGCTTGTCAATATAACTAGGCAGTTCACGTTATCAAAACATTAAGGATTTCTACTCATCATTAGTAAGGAAAAGTAATTGTCTCATCATGACCAACTCATATTTACTAGTATATTCTGTTTGGATGACAAAATGAAAACTTAAAGGCAAAATAGTTTTTTGGATTATTCAGGCAAGTATAATATCTAAATATTTAGAAAATGAAGACTTAGGAATTCAAGATATTGGGGGGAAGAAAGATGTTTTACTGCCGCCTTGTGGACAATTTAAAAGAACTGAGTACTTATTTAAACCAGTGAGTTAATTTATGAATCTTGGTCAGTAAACAGAACCAGACAAAAATGAGTACAGGAGAGAGGTGGGACAGAATTAAAGATTAATTCATTGACTTTAGTCCAAAAAATATTTCCTTAAGCCCAAGGAGACTCATAAAGTCTTCAAGTGATTATCTCACTGTATTTCAAGGAATTCCTGACATCCACCAACAGGAGATGGGGAGAAAGCGAGGCGGACTTAAATATTGGTTAATAGCGTTCAATCAGAATAACATTGTCCTGCTTTTTTTTTTTTAATCAAAGGAGTTCCATAGATACTGGAAGTAATTCTGCCACTCTATTTCAAGAAAATTTACAAAATCTGTTAGTCACCACAGAATTAACTGCAGCTCCAGAAAAGCAGTGATAAGAAAAACTGGACATATTCTAGGGTTCAGCCCAGCAATTTAGCTTACAATGTTTATTTAAACATAACATGAATTTATAAACTTGTTTTCTAGGGAGATTTATAGTGCTTTCAGATTTTGGCTGGATTGAAAAAGTTCAACTTGACTTCCTGCAAAGACCATGCTTGTGTAAACCACCTTCTTCTTAAATTTTGACATGAAAATTTTTCATTACATACATTTCAAATTACAAACAAATGTCCAGGTGGATGCTTAATTTAAATCTAGCTATCAGTATCACAGAAACAGCATCTTGGAACTTTTAGCATTGCAGCACCACAGAAATCCTTGTTGACAGAACATCAAATAATATAGTGTAATTTCTAATTTCTCCTTGTTCATCTGTTAGGTAAATATTTGAAACGTCTAACTAATCCATTAAGGAAAAAAGGTATCTTAGCACTTTTGAGTAGTGACTCTAATTTTAAATTGAAAGAACAAATTAATATACTTTTAACTAAAAAGGTTTTTAAGCATATCAAGTTATACAATAAATGATTTAAACTTTAGAACATGATGCACAATGATTTTTGTTGCCACTATTGAGTCATAATATTTTTTTCACTGGAGAGGAGGGGGGAGAAGCTCCTTCAGTGAAACAATCTGAAAATCAAACAACAAGGTAATCTAACTTTTGCTAAATAATCCAAAATTTAAATTATTCATTTTTTATTATTAAACAATCTTGATTTGTGTAAGAAGTGGATATAGGAAAATTACTTAAATAAAACAAATATAAACCTATATTCGCTACCAAACAACAGTCAACACTTCATAAGCTACAAAGCTAGTGTGGTAATAGTCCTGATTTTTTTCTTGGTATTGAGCGTGGAAAAACTCATGTAAATATCATTTTCAAAATTTCCGTCCCATTTTCGCAGTAGTAGAGAAAGCTTTCAGACTGTTGATAAATATACTGATTCCTATTGTTAACATAAGGGTTCAGTTCTATCTAAATTATTTTACAAATATGTTCTTCCCTGTCATCAGTAGGATAGTAATCACTTATTTTTCAAGGTCACTGAGTGTTCATTATATGCTGTATATTTTGGCTGCATTCTCATTACAGCCTCATTACAACCTATAAATAGGTTATTATCTTCTTTTTTTACAGATCAGAAAATGAAGCTTCAGAGAGGTTAAGAAAACTAGCCATTGTCACACAGCCTTTCAGTGCTGCTTCTAGCAGCATCAATGACTTTGTGTACCTCTCTTCGTTCTCCACATATCTTTGGGGAATCAACATCACCTGTTTTTTTCAGGAGGGGCTGGCAATGCCTTTTTTTTTTTTTTTTTTTTTTTTTTGCTCCGTCTTAAGACCAAAGACCATCCAACAGTGTTTAAGCAAGAATTGAACAAGTGCTAAATCTGTTTATTATTTACTGGTTAATTCATTTAATAAATATTTATTTCATGTCTTGTGCTGGGTATAGTGCTAGGAACAGGGCTACAATAATGCCACATCCAGAATGGTAACTGCATTTTTGGAGCTTACAATTTAGACATTAAGTTTGAGAAACAGAGAATGAGCAGGAACCAGTCCTTCACGATAGAGGGAAAAAAACAGTAGCTTTGGAATTATATGAAGTTCAAGCGGCTCTACTATCTTCTGTTTCTGAGAAAGTTAGAAGCCATTTGTCTTCCATCTTCATTTCTTCTTCTGTACAAACAGGTGTATTCAGAGGCTTAGCATAAAGCATGTAATGTCCCTGGGCAAAAGCAGGTGTTCCACACATAGTGACAATTATTGCAACAGGTGAGGGGGAGAAGGAGATGAGTAAACAATTCAGTGATCACGTGAAAAGTACCATCCTAATGATATTGACAACGTTTTCTGGTAACCCAGAGGGCCAGGTGCTAGAGAAGGCTGACAGAAATGTCACATCAGAAGCGATACTTGACTTGGGTCTCCAAGGATAACAAGACGCCTACTTGGGCACAGGGACTTCTATGTACTAAGACATAGATGGGTGAGTATTTCTATGGGATCAGAAAGCTAGCACTGGGAAAAGACTGCAGGCAGTTTTCAAAAGTCCTCAACTTCACAGTTTAAGGATTGTACTCTGTAAAGAATTTTGTAACATATTCCTCCTGTATCATTTAGGAAATGAAATTCAGGGGAAGTTAAATAAATAAGGTATTCCTCGGTTCAAATAACTAGAAATTCAAAAGTGAGACTGGCTTCAGGTGAGGTTTGATCCAGATGTCATCATGCCCGGTTCTGCTATTTTCTCAGCTCTTCTCGCTTCCATGTGGTGATGTCACCTTCAGGCGAGGTGCCAGGCTTGGCAGCAATAATATCTGCAAGCAGTGAAATCAGGTCTCCCGGGCCTAATAGCGTCACGTGCTCAGTCTCTTACCAAACACTCTGTCCTAGCAGGAAGATATACTGATTGGTATGAGCATGCTCCAAGAGCAGGAGGACTCCCACCCAAAACACGTGGCCACAAGTGAGGGAGGTAAAATATAGGAGCTGTGAGCCAAAGGGAAAAATGCAACCAACCAACATCTAATACTCTCTCCTTATATGATGGCGTCTCAGTCGGAGTTGATCCCTGAAAGGGCTGGCATCCAAGTCTCCTTAAAATGATTAAATTAAACAAAACCAAGAAGAAACAGAGTAAGTATATTTTCCTATTTTTTCACAAGGAATATATCATTGACACATGTTGGAGACACAGCAATGAATGATATAGCTAAAAAGAATTCCAAAAAAAATTTGCTCTCCAATTCATCAACGTGTATCCACAAAGGAAGGACTTAAGTCTGAATCAAGTACATTTCAAGGCTCTTAGAAGCACGAACTCCTAGAATTCCTCTTTAGTTTTTTCATGTTAATGTCTTCAGTTTTTTTCATGTTAACATAGGCCAGAATGAGTTTAAATCTGATGGCAACAAGAAAATTGAAATAAAACATTTATTGTATTTTTACTTTGTGTTTCCCAAAATGTTTCCCTTGCATAAGCTTCTAATATCTATAGCTGTAGATGTGTCATCATTACTTAGGTGGAATGTTTGCATTATTAGAACCACATTAGTCAGTAAGCAAAAACACATGCCCAGGAGTCTAGTTATGAGATTTGTGCATGTTTTCTTTGAGTTGAAACAAAAGAATAATGACCAGCAGCATACAGCAACTTAGCCTTGTCTCTATCCTATTAGGATCACAGTCCCAGGAGAGAGCTCTGGTTTTAAAAGCTATTTGCAAATGTAGAGCAACTTTTTTATTGTAATTTTTCACAAAGCAGTTTCAGAATAGAGCAGGGGGAAAGCCCAAAACGTCATGACTTGAGGATGTCCTTCTGTTTTCTGAAATGATTCCTGAATGACCAGAATACTAAGGAAAATCATGATTTGTGCTTCTCATTTAGTACTGTAGGGGCATTTTTCCATTTGCAGCTTTTAGCTTGTGAGAATCGGCTTGGAACGTTCAGATGGTCAATGCACCTTGATTAGTCGGAATTACTGTAATGTGCTGAAAGTCAGGCCCTAGTTCATTTTTACTCCTAAGACAGTAACATGTATATTATCTTATCCTTAGTCCATAAATTAAGTTCACTGAAATATAACTTCATGAGGTCCCTCAATTCAATGGTGTTTCTGGGTATCTTATTAGAGAGAGTCCCTAAATTTTTGACACTTGGGTTGGGATATCCATTCATTTACTGCATGTTTATTGATTCCTATTATATGCTGGGCATTGTTTTAGGGCTCTGCAGATGGGCAAATCAATACAAGATCTATCCTCATAGAAACTGTGTCGGGTGAAGGTCAAGGAATAATTAATTCCGAGTTTGAGGAACGTTTTTAAAAAGAAAGGAGAAACTAATTAGTAACGAGAGCTCTGAGAACACATGAAAAATGGATCTAAACTAGTCTATGGGGCAAGTGGTCAGAGATGTTGCTAAGGAAGTGACTTTTAAGTTGAGATCAGATGAGAAGATGTGATCGGATTAAGAAGATGTGATACACACGCACACACACACAATGGAATATTACTCACTCATAAAAAGGAATGAAATTCTGCCATTTGCAGCAACATGGATGGACCTAGAGACTATAATGCTTAGTGACATAAGTCAGAGAAAGACAAATACTGTATGATATCACTTATATGTGGAATCTAAAAAATAATGCAAATGAATGCATATGCAACACAGAAACAGACTCACAGATATAGAAAACAAACTGTGGTTATCAAAGGGGAGATGGAAGTAGGGGAGGGATGACTTAGGGGTATGGGATTAACAGATACAAGCTACTATGTATAAAACAGATTACTATTTTTATGTATATATATACACACACATGAAGGATATACTTTATAGCACAGGGAATTATAGCCATTATCTTGTAATAAATTACAATGGAATATAATCTGCAAAAATACTGAATTGCTATGCTGTACACCTGAAACTAACACAATACTGTAAATCAACTATACTGTAATTTAAAAAAGGATAGATGAGTATCAATTACCTGGGTCAGGTCTCTGACTTGAGAGAGAGCAGGGTTCAAGGCAGGATTCATAGACCAAAGCAGACCACCTGCAAGTATGTTCCTGCCAGCAGTGACCCTAATGTGGTGGGGTAAGACAGATCCTGGAGGGCCTTGAAATTAAGGCCAAGTATTAGTACTTTATCTTACAAGCAATGGGAAGGCAATGTTAGATTCTAATTTGGGGGGCGACATGAGCAGATCTGAATTGTACATGGTCTGTCTGGCTGCTGTAGAGGGAATGGCTTTCAACACATATGTAGATTACAAGTGGAGTATTTTCATTCTTGGTGTAAAACTCTATTTCTTTCTCCTTATTTGCTTCAAGTTGGCAATAAGGATTCCTGACTTCACACCTTCCATCACCAGATCGACAACCAGCAGATTCACCCCGACCACTGATTTCAACCAAAACTTTATGGAGTTGAGCAGTTTTGTGATTTATGTGTTTTTTTCTTCTTTTTTTTCTAGAGGCTCTCTAAGTAGTCTGGTTACTGCCAAGTTTACAACACGTAAGGGATTTCACCATGGAAGTTCTCTTGGAGGTAGCCAGAACTAAAGCCAACCAATTTCCAGCCTTTGAATTAGTTCCGCTAAATTATCTTCTTTTAATTATGCGCCCGCATCCCATATTACAGCCCCAGAAGACTTTAGTCATATGACATACAAAATTATTGAATGACTGATTTTCTAATTTCACCTTTTCAGAGGTCTAGGCCACTCGGTATATGTAATTATGAGAGAACTTACATGCCCCCAGCAAGAGACAGAAGAAGAATATATGGCCCAGAAGGATAGAAATGTTCCTCTTAATTCAGCAATTCTGTTCTTCAAGTCATTAACAGAAAATCAAATATATTGGACCTGATTATACAGAAAAAAATAGAACTTCCCAGTGTTCAGGTGAATTAGCTTTCCAAGGTGCAATTCCCTTTTTGCTTTGGCTGCCAGGCATCACAAGGCTAGATTCAGGCACATATCTGCTCTTGTAAATGACACTTAACATGCTTCCAACACCTAATAAACCTACAATTCACTAACACTGATTTTTCCTTTCATTCTTTTGCCCAAGTTTTCTCTTTATTTACTTCTCATGAATGTATTTCTATAAGTCACCTAAAGGAATTTTTTTTTAACAATGTGGAGGTATAAATAAATTAAGGTTTGGCTGTCTTAGACTCTCCCCAAAAGATGCGCTTTTAAGTGTATTAAAATATGTGTTAAATAATATTTCAAAAACAGGTTCCCTACTCTGAAACATCTGTGGGATTGAAATGCTCCAAGGCAACCCAAACAAATGAACTGCACAAACTGCGCACCCCCCCACCCCGACCCCAAATTCTGTCTGCATGTAGCCAACAAGACGGTGAATGCTAGAATTTGGCCCCAGGCTTCTCAATAATTGATCTAAATGGGCTGTGCATCTCAACAGACTTTGCAACTGCAAGGTCAGATGGAAGGAACTGACCTTAGTGAACTAGGCCGGAGAACATTTCCCTGCTGTGGCCGCCCCTTCTGTGAGTATAAACAGGACTTCAAAGGGAAGGGAAAGGTCGGCCTGAGAGGGGTTTAGCCACCAGCACTGTCAGCAGCCCCCCTTCCCAACAATCAGCAGAAATCCTACGGGCCCACCAGCGTTTTTAACTAAGAAGGAAATATTTTTGTCCCGTGGTCATTACAACCACTGAAGAAAAAGAGAGGCCATCCACTTTTTATCCTTTCTTCTGTAGTCAACAGGTCTTTTCAAGAGATAATATTCGATTATTTTTCTTTTTTTCTTTTTTTAACATTACACAGTTGGCAGTTTAAATGGGTTTAGTCACGTCTAGGCCATGGCTAGTTAGGGTGTCAGCAGTGCCCCCAACCTAATGTCATGAAATGTTCAACAATGACTTTAAAATAAGTAGCTTTTGGGAAGTTATGTCTTTGAAGTTTCATTAATTAGTCATATCATCGGGAATGTATGGCTAAAGTAAATTACAGTGTTTAAAATATCCACTCTTTCAATGTGAAAAATGAAAGGATCCTGCTACCTTGTCTTTACACTAATGAAGATATTATTAATTGGTTTAGCAAAAACATAGATCTAACCATAATGTGCAACAGTTATTAAAGATAATTAACTACAGATCATTGGTTTGAAACATCTAGTCCAAAATGATTTCTGAAGGGCACATTATTCTACGAGATAAAATAATTAAATTTCTAACTGCTGCACGAGACAACTGTGGCATATCTAGTGCTTTAATTTCTTTTGTTCTATTCTCAGGGTACTCTTACTGTGTTAGGTTTTGAAAAAGCTACCCGTGTTTCACAGGGAGCTCTCTGTTCAGCATGTTTTGCCGAAATCTTTCATGTCTATGGAAAAATTATGATTGAAAGCAAAGGATTACAATGACACTAGACCTCATAAAAAGCCCGCATAAATGGAAAGCCTCCCATTTGCAAAATAAATAAGGGAAAATATAAGAATGAACTCGTGGATTAATGAATGATGTCATTATGTGCATACACAGAAAATAAAATTAAACAATTAGGGTAAAAACAACTGAGGCACTGAAACAAAAGGCTGTTTTTTAAAACTGTAAGATTAGAGGCGAAAAATTCTGACCATATTTCTCAAAATTGTTTTACTTGGTTTTTACTATTTGACAATCCGTTAAATCAATGGGGAAGAAAATTAAGACTCAGATGCCAATAACAGTAGTGAATCCTTAACAAAATTAGGATTATAATATTTAAGACTGCTAGCACATTAAGATGTTCGTTGATGACCAAGTGTAAAGTGAGGTCTGAAGACCACATTAGCCTCAATGTGAGACGTCCAAATTTTAAAATATTTATTGCACTATCTTGTGGCCAGGAACTGGCTTTGTAGCAAAACCAACAGTGAAAAATAGTAGGGATGTACTTTCTTTTTTGAAGTAATTCTAATTTATATTAAGTCTCAAATCATAAATCCTGTCTTAATTTGTGGGAGGCCTGGAAAAAGCAATGTGCTTAAAGGCCCACCTCAAGGCTTAGGTATAAATTATTGTTTAGAGAAATATTATTAATAACTTTAATCCAGTAAGTGTGCACTTGGTAAAACAGACCTAAAAAACCATAAAAATAAAGGCATTTCTTACTTGGACTAAAGTTTAGATACATGACTGAATAGGAAGATTTTGAACTTGGGAAGTTTATACTGATATTGATACTTGGAAAGAACAAAACCAAAATATTTAACACATGTCTTTTTTTGTCCAACATAAAAGCAGTAATGCCAAAAAAAAAAAAGGGTAAAGCAGGTTTTGAGGCTAAATATGAGTAAAGTCACTACAAGCTCCTTACTGTAGATCAACACTTCTGAAGACGTGTACTATGGGCCGCTAGACCCCTAACAAGAAGGAAAAAATGTCCTTTGGTCAAAGGTTTGAAAATACAGCATACGGAGTGCTCCTTATTTGCAGTGCACATAAGCAAAATCAAAGGTTCTGAAAAGTCCCGCAATCACAATATTCACTTAACCGAGCTCTCAAATGTTTATTTTCCTAGAACAGTGGTTCGTTCACAGGGAATTAGTATTCTGTATAACACTTAAGGAGACAGGGGCTTTAAGGTCCCTTGGGAAGCTGAATTTGATTCGATTTCAGGGCCCGCAAAGTCCCTTTTTTTATTCCTCTGGTGTCACATTCTTTCACCTTCAGCCACAGATTCCATCTCTTCTTACTGAAACCACTTCTAAGGGTTTTGTTAGCTATTTGCAACTCAGGGACTATTTAAGTTGCTTTATTGTCCTTCCTAGGGATATTTACTTTTCAATGTCATGTTCTAATTGTAGAATAAAAGACTTTAAAAATAAGAGAATACCTGGCATTGCAGAGCTTGGGGTGGGGGTTTTTTAAGTCTCCCTGACAGTGTGACACAGGTCTCTGCTCTCTTCATAGATGGGGAGGGCAGAAGCTCCCATGCACAATGGTCTTGGGCATGTAGCCACTAATATCTAAAGCTGAGGCTTGACCCTGTCCTCTTATTGGCAAATTCAGGTCTGTGTTCTCTTATATTTTTGTGCATACATCTAGAGGTAAATATCCTAAATGTAGCCAGAAGTCCCAAACTTGTAGCCTCCCAGATGCATTTGACATGCAGATATATTTGTCTGCCCAGTGTTTAATGTAAAAATGCCAGATTTAGTTGGCAACAGTTAAAATGCAGGAGATTCCAAATAATAACCTAGATTCCACCTTCTGAGAAAGCAGAGGGTCTTGGGATAGCAGACCCACTGGCTGGAGCTATTATGGTCAACCAATTTAGAAAGGGCATCCCGGACTTCCCTGGTAGTGCAGTGAAGAATCCACCCAATGCAGGGGACACAGGTTCGAGCCCTGGTCCGGGAAGATCCCACAGGCCGCGGAGCAACAAAGCCCGTGCGCCACAACTACTGAGCCTGCGCTCTAGAGCCCGTGAGCCACAACTACTGAGCCCATGTGCCACAACCACTGAAGCCCGCGCGCCTAGAGCCCATGCACTGCAACAAGAGAAGCCACTGCAATGAGAAGCCTGCACACCACAACAAAGAGTAGCCCCTGCACGCCACAACTAGAGAAAGCCTGCGCGCAGCAACGAAGACCGAACACAGCCAAAAATAAATAAATTAGTTAATTAATTTAAAAAAAAGAAAAGAAAGGGCATCCCCTTCACTCTCCCTTGAGCCCTAATGCCCATCAATCCTTAGAGCCCTGCCCTGACATGAAGCGAGAGTACGTTACCATTTATTGTTGTTGCTGACTTTGTACCAGGCTTGCTTCACTTATCTACATTTTGGGACTTCTTTTATTTTCAATCCTTGATCTCAACAACCTTTCTCTAATGGTTCTTTTCTGTTTGAAAATTCTCTTTATCTCCCTAATAGGGGATGTATTTTAAGTTGGTCACCAGAAAATTACCTTTAGCTAAATAACTGGAACCTAACCACACTCAACATTACGGGTAAAATCAAGGGCTCACCCAGTACTTTGGGTCACCCTGATTAAAACCTTTGGCTAGACCAAACTCAGCCTCGCCAGCCTGCTGGCTATCTCCCCCACCAAGGTCGTAGCAGGTGTGTGTCACTCACACTGCACGGGGCTGGGAAGGCAATGGTCATTTTAACCAGTGACGCAACGGTCTTCAATCAGGAGGTCTTTCCCCTTCGTATATGATTCATTCTGCATCTTTTCAAAGGAAAGACACAGCAAATAACTGGAACAACAGCTCAAGGGTTCATGACATTTAAGAAATATGGATGTTTCCTCCTCTGCCAGATTTCACTTTATATGGCCTAAAGGATGTGTGATGTGGGACTTCCCTGGCAGTCCAGTGGTTAGGACTCTGCGCTTCCACTGCAGGGGGCAGGGGTTCGATCCCTGGTCAGGGAACTAAGATCTTGAGTGCCGTGTGGCACAGTCAGAAAAGAAAAAAAGAATGTGTGATATATGTTTTCAACTAAAACAGCAGAACTCTCCATGGGTCACATATTCATGTGGATGGTGCATCAGCAAGTGATGAGTCTGTGTGCAATAGGCAGCTTTCTTCCAGTGCGTTTCTGAAACTCAGAAAACTGAGTGGTCAAGAGACACATTATTAATGGGCTTCTAAACACAGCCTGAGCTCTGAAACCTGAGCTGTGGCTCTTCCTGCCTCCTCTTTGGAGTGGCCGTCTTGCACCCGCCTGCCCTCTGCGGCTGCAGGAGGGAGCTGAGGGGAGGGTACGGACGCGCTGTCAGCAGATGGAGAGGTGGGGCCATCTGCCCCAACTCCCCCACTTATTGTTGGCTCAGTAACGGCCGCTTTGGTTTGGGTCTTTTAACAGTTCATTTAACTGAGGAGGAGGGAGTGGATTCAGAAGAGGATGCCCCGGGTATTGGTGAAGTTTCCTCGCAGATGTTCTGCTCCTCTTTCTAATTGGCCCCTTCGTATCCCTCCTCTTTTCTGTAAGCCACTCTTTTTCTCTTCCTTTCTTTCTTGGCAAGAAACTGCTACTCCTGGATGCTTTCTGAGTCAGTTCTTCCCAGCAGTGACCCCACGACACTCACCACCAACTATCACTGACTCATGGTATTTAAAATGCTGGGTACACAGTGTCTTCCGGGGTATTTCTGTTGCGCTTGAACTACATCCAGTAATACTGGTTCTTACCAAATTGTCAATACCACAAATGTGTCTTGTTCACTTAGGTTCACTTAGGTTAAAAAAAAAAAAAAAAAGACTCTGCAGCATTATTTCTGTTGAACTTTTTTCGTAGTTTATATTCTGGGTGGAGGAAAGGTTAGGTGAAAACTTCCATTTTTCAGTCCTCGTCACTTGTCTTTCCCTTAACATCTGTCCTTTATCCTCGCTCTCACTCCCACGTAAGACACTTCACCTTCAGGGCAATGGAAATTGTGTTTAAATGAGATCACAGTGACTCCAACCCGCTCTGAATATTGCCTTGCTTTTTGACTGTGCAACTGAATCCTTATACAAAGAAATATTTGACTTTCCTCTGGTTCAGTGACATACCTGTACACGGATCTCCTTCCCCTTTTCCTTAATAAAATTTTTTTTTTAATCTGGCAGCTTTCTTTTAAAATTTAAGGAAGTAGGAAGAACCAAAGACAAAGAAAGAGGCTTGCAATTTGGAAATGAACAGACAGAAAACAAAGAACGCTGAGCAGATATTAGGTCTTTTGTTTTCAATCTACTGTAGAAAAAAATGTAAGAAAAGTCAATGCTGAAAGAGAAGGTACAATTGGAAATTTCTTCCAAGAGGAAGCTTATATTGCCAAGAAGAAAAAAAGTGTCCTGATCAATTTACTGATAAAAACAATACATGATGACACAGGCCACGATATTCTCCCTTCTTGGCTATAGTTTTTCCCCAGTCCGCTCAAACGTATCCACAGATTCCTTCTTACCTCCATTTCCCCAGGTGGGCAAAGGCAACAGAACCACATGGACTGGGGCGATGGAATCCCTTTGACATTCCTATGCTCTTTGATATGGCTTTTGATATCTTGACTCCCGGCCAACCAGTCAATATCTGTGGACGGGAACCATGTCTAAATTGTCTACTGTGTAGGTTCAAAAACTGTATCCTAATAGACCAACTTATTTCATTTCAAAGGAATGGTGCCTTCTGCCACATGAAGGATGAAGGGTAAAAGTTATGAAGACTGATGACGTTTTAACAAGAATATTAGAATCAAGAGACAAATCGGAATCCTGCCTCTGTCCGTTACTAACTGTATGAGTCCAGGGAGTCACCAGGATTATCTCGTTTCCAGGTTCCTGTAAAACAGTAGTAACAAAACAATAATATTCACTTCATAAGGTAGATTGGGGGAATTGAAGGAGATGATGAACCTTAGGCTTGAAAACTCAAACAGGAGCTGGGCAGGTAAAGTGAGTGAATCAAGTAGGCTGGGTATAAGACAATACATGGCAGCTGGGAGTCTCTGATTCCGAGGGAATGGTGGAGCCACACCCAATAATCCCAAGACCTTCCGTCCCTCTAAACCTCTAAAAGGGTAGCTGTTTTATTCGGCTCCAGCCAGTTTCTGCAATGGAAAAAATGGAGACCTGGTATTGCCAGATTTTTCCGGGAAGCTGGAAATCCGGACTTTTAAGTGAAACCTTCCAATTTTCAGTTGTTGGCAATTAATTCAAATTCAAAGTACTGTGCAAGCCAAACAAAACACATCTGCAGGCCCCGTAAGCCCAGGGAGCCTCCACTTGTGACCGTGATAGATGCGAACGTGTCTGTAACAGAACCTGCCTCGTTAGACATACCATAAAATATTTCTCATTTTTTCCTTGTGTGTGATAGCCAGCATGAGAAAAAAAAATTGATTTGATCTTTCTAGAAAGGTATCAGATTGCCCACTCTTAAGGCTCGGATTTATTAGTTAAGACACATACTAACATGTTTACTGTATCTCACTGACCATGGAAATGTTTAACCTGGTTATAACTTGTGCTTTAGACAACATAATTGGATCTTGTGACTTTAAAACAGAAGTTGAATTTTTGTTAGAAAACACACACTTCAAAGATAGCCGAGACACTTCTAAATCACGTCACGGAAAATTCACCCTTTCTGATGCTGAGCTGAGTTCCTTTGGATTCTACGAAGTGAGCAGTTCCTGTCTGGATTATTTTTCTTTGTCTTCAGAGAAGGAGTATCTTGTTTGAATGGGTCCATCTTAGTGGCGTTCCCTCCTTAGGTAGTTGAACTTACTTTTTAACTGTTACATGCCAACAAAACAGGTTGCTTAATTGGTTTGACCTTTCACAGTATTTTTTAATTTTTCAATCTTAGTTTCATAGTTCCATCTGGCCCTTTAAAACGACATCTGGTTAACTGTACTTAACCAGCTGATCACTGTACAGTTATTTTTAAATGTAATGTATGCTTAAACAGATGTTATTTTTATAGATGTGGATCTAAACTGCACTTGTGTACTTGCAATGTCTGCATAAACTCTTTCTGCAATTCAAATGTTGACACCCAAAATTACATGCCAGAATGCTTATGAACTCCACTATTATGGTACTGCACTTTTGTGCTGCTTGTTAGGTAAACATCAATTCAGTTCTTTTTTTCTCTCTTCATTGCACATAAATAAAACATTAGCATTTAGTTTATAAAGTGATGAACATTTTGCTGTGTTGGATTTAGCTTTATAAATACAACTGCCGTCAGCAAGAAAAAAGGATTTATTGAATAAATAATAAGAAAGCTAAGGGAAAATGAAAATATATATATTATGCAAAACATGGTGTCTGTCAACAGGTCACAGAGGAGCCTCCATGCTTTTGGTGTTGCTGTCGGAGATAACTGCATCTCTGACATGCTGCACCTGAAGTATTCTGGACCTTTCTCTCACAGTATGGGTCTTAGATTTAATCCAGGAAGCACGCTACAGAAAATGAATTTACTTTTTAGAACTCTGAAGGCTTGACTGTCTGGGGCATAATTAACATTTAGAACAATTTAAATGTCTCCTTACAAAAGCAAGGATGACGCTGAGAAGACCTGAGAAAAAGAAAACCTAAATGGTCATTCCATCCCACAGTTTTATTTTTGTCTTTTTCTATCAGGAAAGAAAAATGCAAAGGTGACAGTAGTCTGTGCATCAATGGAAAGGTTTTCCAATCAGGAAAGCATCCTAACGTCCAGTCTATCTTGTTTCAGGGAGAACACAATCTCGCGGGACTAAGAGATCTCCAAAGACTATCAGCATAGGTAGAGTTCGCCTGGGACACCAGGTTGAGTCTGCCTTGGGACAAAGAAAATGGTCACAGTTGAAAACAGTTTCCCGAGAACTTGAAAAGTCTCATTCTCAAGGTTAAAAACTGCTGTTATACATAATACCTCAGTAATTGATAGACATTTTCTCTCTCCAGAGTCCATTTTCTCTGAAAAACACCACTGAACATCTGTTCATAAACAGTCCTTCTGTGAAGACACTGACACAGGCCTTGAGCTTTCCACAGGCTCAAGTCCCCTGCCATGTGCAGATGGCACACGATGTACTTATACAGCTGAAGCCTGGGTAACAGAAGCCCAGCCGTATCTGCAGGTAAGACTTCAGGCCAACACGTGCGGCTGTTTTCCGGCCTCGCCCCAAGTTGTCCGAGGGGTTCCTTCTGACACAAAGACAAATTGTTTCCGACTCACGTGTGGGATTCGTTGGAAAAATGACCTTCGGCAATCAATGTCTAACTCTACAGGGGAAAGGACATTTCTCATCTTTTAAAAAGATTCCACACATTAATGAAAAACTAATTAGGTGGCAGAGGTATTTGGGAAACTAAGTAGGGCTGTGATGATTCGGTTGCTTTCTTTTTGGCCTCTATGCTTTATGTGTGATGTTGAACAGGAATTAATTATTACCACTAAAAGCAAAAAGTTTGGGGTTAAGGGTGTAAATAATTAACGCGCAACTTTTCAAGAACGACCACGAGGGGGGAACATGTCATTATAATGAAAGAAATGATTTCCCACATAACTTCCTTTCGCTTCTCCTGTTACACGTGAAATGGAGATGGGTACAAGGATTGGGCTTTTCTTTACTGAGCTTTTGTGGGGAAATACTCAAGAGGCTTGCCAACCCAGGTGAACTTTGGTTACTTTTCCAATCTGGTTTCCCTATTAATCACGGGGAGGTTGGTTCTTTGGCAATCTTTCTTAGAAGCTAGACAAATTCCAAGGACAAGCATATCCAGCTCCTCACAACCTGGAGAAACATGGACTCTAAGTAAAAGCAGGATGCTGGAGCTTCCGGAGGGTTTAGGGGCCCCAAAGATCACCCAAATAAACAGAACAAGGGAGCTATGCACACGCGTAACCTGGGTTTATTTGTACCTGTCTCTGTGACACAGCTGCATTGCACATGAGAGCTAGGATCAGGGAAACATACCTACGGTACCTTAATATAATATAAACTATTCATATTTTATTCTCCATGAACACCGCAGGCAAATTCTTGTTATATTTGACCAGCTGGGGTCAAAAACGTTACGCAGTGCTGGGAGGATTTTTGCCTTAGCTTCAATCTCCATTGCACACACAAGTTTTTGGGTTTGTGCGTTTCAAAGATGCTTTTACACCATGTATGAACCTCCAACTTATTCAATAATCTTCAGATTGGCTTACCAGTTTAGTCTACAGAACCAACTCTGGTAGAGACTTGCAGGAGAAAAAAATTTTGCCTCTTCAGTATATGATTTTTAAGTGTCATGTCTCACTGGAGGAAGGCAGATGAACCAGAGGACCCCTGGAAAACTTCCTCCAGGGGAAAAACTGTAGGAGTCTGTTTCTATATTATGGGGAAACCTCAGTGACATTTCCTGTTAGTCCTTCCCTAGTTATTCCTCACAAGAAACCGCAGCTAAAACAGAAGAAATAATCAAAATGAAAATAAAGTTGAACCTTTAAATCAGACACCGGGACTGCTTGTCACTAAGTGTTGAATTGCACTGTGGTTTAAATGAAATCATACAGTTAGGAGTATTAGAAGAGACCAAATGCAAATCATGTTTTACACTTGAGAAAACACGTGTTACGTTAGGCCAAATTTTTCTGGTTTTGGTTATTAACTTCTCTTATGGATATTTCATTTTTTTTCCCCCAGGAAAATTAAAAGTTGAGGGATGTACCTTCTCTTCTACCTGATGTATGCACATAATAATAGGAGCCTAAATTTGTTGGAAATATTTTTATCATATTCTACATTACCATAATATAATGGGTTCATTATGGCATTATTTATAATAGTGAGAAAAATGGAAAGAATACTAATATCAAATAACAGAGGCCTCATTAAATAACTATTGACATGGGAAAATTATGTCATACGTTAAGTGGAAATTATAAAGATAAGTAATTGCATATACAGCCTACAATCTCAACTAGGAATCTGACATAGATAGGCATGGGAAAAAAACCTGGAAAAAATATGCTAATGTATTAAAAATAACTATTTCTGGGTGGTAGGTTTATGGGTTATTTAAATTTTCAGCTTCTTATATTTAGGTATTTCCCAGATGTTTTACATTGAACGTATATTATTTTAATAAACAAAAAATGTGGTGAAAACATAATAAAGATATTTCTCCTAAGAAATGCATTTGCTATCTTAACAAGAGGAGTTTTGGCACATTTAGACCAGAATATAAGTAGATACGGAGTATACTGAGTTATACTGTGGACAGAAATTTATGATATTTGGAAAGAGATGATTTACAGAAGTCTTTTTCTTCCTAATAAGGTACCTTAGGATACAATCATCATTTGCTGCCTAGATACTGAAATGCATCCTAGGTGACCTTCCTGACTTTATTAATCTCTCCCTCCTCCCTCCCTCCCTTCCTTCCCTTCCTCGATAAATTTTTTTTTATTGATTACTAACTCTGTGCCAGGTACTCAGAATAGGGGTTGAAACCTAGGAATTTGTAGCCTAGGAAGATGGTCAATGAACAAGCAACAAACTATCCAATGAATAATGTCACAATTGTGACAAATAATAATGTCACAATGGTGAGAGCCGGTACACCTGAGGAAAGCAGGGGTGAGCAGCCCTGTCATTTGCAGGCGAGGGGAAGTCCTCTATATGGCAGCAACATTTGTGCTGAGAACAGAAAGCACCAGAAAGAACTGACTGGTTGTACCAAAGGTGGGAGGATGCTCGAGGGAGCGTGCTAGTCCCACACTGAGTACTTGGCATTCCTGTCGCACACCCTCTAGGCACCCCAATAGGGTCTGACCCATAGGAAACTCTCAAATATTTATGGAATTGGCTTGATTTGGAAGATATGCCATTTAAGTCTTCAAAACAGTAGGACCTAGGCAGACTGCATCAAATCCTACCATTCTATAGGTAACCTGATTTCCACCTCTAAAAAGGCCTGCCTTCCATGAGGTCCACCTGACAACCAGACATACTCTGACTCACTGTTCCTAAATACAAAGGCTTTACTTGTAGAATTATGGAGAGCTTGGATAGTTTAAAATGTACCCTCCATCTAAATATTGTGTCTTGATGTACAGTCGGTAATACATATAAATATCAGGCTGTAAAATTATTACCGAATTCCTGGAATGCTCCAGTCAAATTTCTAATCATTATAATGCAGTGTCAAATGATCAGTTAGTAGTGTCAGCCTATGTGACTAGCTGCTTATAATTCTCAATGTTTGTCCTCAATAAAAATATTTGGGCTCAATCTCAAAATCGTCAAAAAGACTAGACATAGGTTGGCCCAAACCACTCATTCTTTTTGAATTTGTAGAAACTGCTTTCCACAAAGAGGATGCCCACACAGCTGGAAAAAAGCTGAAAGAACGAAAGAATTTTTGCTCTGATGGTTGCCAAGAGTGACTGTTCCCCACTGGGTTGGTGAAATCAAGCATTTGCATCCTTAATAATATAAACAGTTCTGTCCCTCGTCTTGGGGAGGGCAATAATTTATCTACTATTTATGACGGAATATCACTCTCAAATAAGATCAAATTCAAGAACTAAGAAAATATATACTTTGTGATATTGAGCAATAACATATTTTTCATAGAAGAATATCGAGTAAGAGAAGGTCAGTGATGACAAATATGGGAAATGATAAACCTTCCACCTCCAATGAAAACAAGATGCTGAACATGAAACTAATATTTCTACCGCCTAGTATTTAAAAATCCATCATATATAACTATTGCCTTCCAGACGTGTATAATTGATCCTACTCATATCAATAGTAAGTTCCTTTTCAGTTTTCTTCTTACGTTAACTTCTTTTTACATGGTATTATTTTCCTTAAATGGCATTTCCACTGACAACTACACAGAATGCACTGTATAATTACTGTGTCTTCAGTTTCTTCTTGTACAGTTCTTTTTAATTACAAAATAATACCCTTTTGAAGCATGCATCTTTGATATCTTAACCATCATTGGGTCAATATAGCAGTGTGCTCATTATCAATATGTTTTAATTATTTCATTCTTTCTAATGCCTCATTTTGTTTTCCATGAACTGCCAGGTAATTATGTTTGTATCAGGATAAATAATTAACGTTCTCTGGAGCAGAACGGCTATTACTTTCCTTTTTTCTTTTTCTTTTTTTTCCGCTCAGCCATGGCAACATGACAAATAGGCATTTACCTGGAGTGACTAAATGTGGTCTTTTCTTGGGGCAACAGTAACTTGGTGATTCAAGAACTGTTTTTGGTGAAGCTATGAATTACCCAGAGCCAAGGTTTCTGGCTTCCTAATTTCTCTTTAAACAGAGCAAAGCTGCTTTCATTAGACTGTTAAATTCTCCTCTGTCCTATTTCATGTCCTAATTCATCCCCTCAAAACAGGGTGTAGGTTCTTGAGGCTGTATGTGCAAAGGCTATTTACATGCATAAAATTACTTCACTATTTTCTCATTCAGAAAAATACACCTTTAAAGTAAATCCTGACTATATAAGGCAAGAAAAACATGAATGCTTTCAAAAACACTGATTGAGAAGAACTTATGAGTGAGTCACAAGTTCAAAGACAACGTAAAACAAGGTGAAGTTCAGTAGGGGAGGCTTTAGAGAAAGACCACGAGATAGGTGAACGGAGCAAAGCAAGGTGTGGCACAGATCGCAGTAAATTTCATTTCTTCATTGTGTGAAAACCGCATCCTAGCAATTTGGAGTATACACTCCTCTAAAGTGTTATTGCAGAAGGAAGGGAAAGGTACTCTGGTACTAGTTGTGTGACCTTGTGCAAGTTACTTAACCTCTCTTTGCTACAGCTTTCTCATCTGTGAAGCAAAGCTAGTAAGAGCAAATGAGCACACTTCTGTAATGCCAGTTTCGTAATGCAGGTTGTCATTTAAAGACAGCTTCCAAGCCTACAGTTCTTCAAGCGAAACATCCCAACATCTTCGGTCATCCCTCAAATCAGAGGCTTTCAAAGATCCCACCACTTTGGTCACTCTCCTTCTGTCTGCGCCCAAGTTTGAAGGTCTCTGTTGAACTCTGGATGGTCCAAAACGAGTCTGAACTGCATAGAGCAAAACAGGGTAACTCCTCTCCCCTTTCATCCAACCAGAAAACTTAAACAGTCACGCTTTTAAATATCCAGCTTTCTGCTCTGATCTGTTTTTCTTCCGCCCTTTGTATTATTAAGTCTTATAAATGTGTTGCTGACTCTTTTCAGCGTCCACATATCTGCTGATGACTGGGCTTAGTGCCAGTGACACAATGTGGTAACGCCTCTTCTAATCCCTGCCTTTGTAGCAGAGTTCAAGTGGAGACAGCCAAGGGTTTGCCTTTATTTTTGATAAGTCAGTATTCTCATATACGTACAAGAAATAACTATATGGTAAGTCAGTAAATCCCCCATTAGGAATGAAAATAGAAGAACCAGATTTTCCCTTTAGGCCAATTAAGTGAGACGCAACAGGAGAGCTGTTTACGGACATTTTAAAGACCATGATATGGGGAAGGGGATAGTTTACTTGAAGTGCTAATCTGAGATTGGCTGGTCCAAATCACATACCAATACTTACTGCAGAAAAAGCAACTTCAATAAAAGGTTGAATTTCATGACTCCTATGGAACAATTCTGCCTAAGATTTATGGGGTAAGTAAGTATGGTCATTCCTGGATGATATGACAAATAATACTACCACATTTTATACTCTGAACCCTAGACCTAGATTAAGAATAGGGCACTATCTAATCCTCATACATATTTCACTAAATGCATGCTTATGTCGTTTCAGAATCTCACCTGTCCTAAGACCATGTTAATTCTTTTATAATTCATACAAAAATATAAATGAGCACCTACTGACTGCAAGGGAATGCTGGGTTTTGATAAGAGCTTGTGTAATAGCATTTAGCCAGTATAATGTCAAACATATTATTGTGGCGTCTTTCATGAGGGATTTGCTACATTGCATGGTTCAGATCCGAGTATCTGCACTTCCTTCTAGAACCCTGCAAATCTCCACTCCTACCATTTGCAATATTTAAAGAAGAGGCAAAAAAGGAAAAAAAGAACAACAAAAAAACTATGAAGTAATTTCATGCTCAGTGATATAAAAAGTGTTTCATCTTTCACAGAAAGAGTTTTATGCTGGGACTTAGGTAAATTCCAATGTAAAGAAAAATTTGCAGTTTCCTCTACGCTCCAGCTTATTCAAATACAATTTTTCCAATACTGCTATCTGAGGCAATATATAAGAAATCTTTAAAATGCACAGTTAATTTAATTATTATCATCTGTACTTTATTAAACAACCCCTTCCTAATAAGAAAATTTAACAAGAGGAAAATATGAAGAATTACTAAGATTGCAAAGATTTAAATCAGACAATTCACATATTTAAGACAGCCTGAATCTCTTAAGTACTGTCATTTCGAGGCTGATGACAACGTAAATGAACACTTTTAAACAAGATCAGGCAACATAATTTTGATCTTTTTATGTTCATCGAATCAGAGAGAAACGAATACACTTCAGGAAAACTAGATTTTTCCCAGAAAAAATTTAAAATCCTGGTAGTAATGTGATTTTAATAAAAGGCTCTCCCATGTAAAGGCTCACCCATTTCTTAAAATGGGTGCTGTCCGTTCAGTTTTAAAAAATGGTTAAAATCCTCTAGCAGCATAAAGATTGTCATTGTTTATCTTGTAAAATCATCTTCAGAGCAGCAAGATAATGCTTAGTTTTACAAGATCCATGCCTCAGTGGTGGGTGTTTATAACCAAGTAACAGATCTAGGGCAAGAAACCTACAGAGTCAAACTAAATATCTAAGAAATCTGATGCAAAAAAAGAAATCTGATGCAGAAATCAGATGGCTCTACAGTACTGTAAAAGTACTGTGAGCCACCACAAAGTTGTCTTCAAATGGGTTCAATTGAATCCGGCATTTATATACAGTCACTCTGCTTTCATTATCTCTTACCTCATGTTCTCACTTTGTTTGTGACTTTATTTGTAAAACTGGGCTCCATTCATGCTTGGAAATAAACATTTTAGGCACTCCCAAAAGGAAGAACTCCAGCTAAAGAAATACTTCAAAATATATGAAATGATAGGGCATACATTTTTCCCTGATTTCCAATGATATGCGATTACAAATATAATAATGTTCTTTCTCCAAAACTGTTTTAAAAAAACAAAAAAATATAACATGTACACCTCTTGGGAAAAAAGGCTGAGAGTGTTGCCTTTAGCAGACAAGGGAAAATTCTGTCTGAATAAACTTTTCAAAAATTGCTTCTTTGCATGTTATAAGTTTTGTCTATACTGGCTGAACATAAAGAGGTTAATAATCTTGCACAGGACAACGGTGCTAGCAATTCAGTAACTGAATAAATATTCCCAATAGAAGGACCCATTTTCTATCAGAAATAACAGAACATGCAAAAGTAATATTCATTAGGGAAAACACAATTTTTTGTATATAGCTGAAGGGACAAAAGGGTAAATCAATTGAGGACCAAATCTGGAGCTGAGAGATGACCGAATGCAGAAGCTGTGGTCTTGTCTCTTTACACTGACCAGTGACGATGGGGCAACAGGGACCATCAATATTCAGAATTCTGAATGGCTCCAAGTTTTTTGAAATTTTTTGAAATTACAGAATATGTAGTCACTGACAACTCATCTCAATTTTTTAACGTGAAATTCTAAGATAAAAGTTTTCACACTCCAAGAAGATGGAAAATATTATTACATTATCTTCTCAACAAATTAATATTCTGAAAGCTGTCAGGGTACCAAAAAAGTAATGGAGTCCTATATTTTCCAGTACTCTCTAAATTATTCAGGTAAAGAATACAGAAGAATATTTTGCACGTAAAGAGAAACTTAATGTCAAATGTGGTAAAACATAAAACTCTTTACAAATTATACTTTTATAAAAATTTGCCCCCTGCACTCTTCATCTGTGCCCATGTATTATTTACATTTAACTTTTGCTTGGCTCAGACTACAGATTCTGGCATTGGAGGTTCTGGGTTCAAACCTTAGCTCCACTATTCACTGGCTTGCTAACCTCAGACAAGGTATTTGTTCTCCAAGCGCAGCTCTACCTCTGTAAAAATGGAAATCACAGTCTACATAAGAGTTCATGAAAAAAGATCAATAAATTCAGTTGCTATGTTATCTTTTTATTACCATTATTATCATTACTACTACTACTACTCTAATTATTAATCCCAAAATTCTCATTAAAATACTTTTCTAAAAACAACAGATGGAATATTTTTAACGTGGAGAATAGCATATTTATTTGAATGCTTTTAATCTTTGTCACAGCTTTGTGAGGTCCTACCTTTGTGACTTAAAAAATATCATGATTTCTAAGTGAACATTTGGTTTCTGTAAGAAGGGGATATGAATGTTTGCCTCTGGGTTTTCAGCGAATTAAATATGATTCTGTATGGAAACAATCAAACACCCTGCAAAGCCTAGTAACTGTGAGGAAAGTAAGCAACTACAACTTTTCAAAGAAAAGATATTACCATTAAAGGTCTATAAATATTGTGGCAATGAAGCAATTTTTAAGATTTATGTGGGTTTTATCTGTCAGCTTCTCTCGACACACTGTGGTATTAAACGTATTACATTAAGTAGTTGAAATCAGATTGAATACAATTCATTCTGGTCCACTTGCTGAAACATGCCAATCCAATGTTTTCCAATTTTCTCTCCTAATGTTTCTCTTGTCCTTTGGGGTCATGGGATAATTTGTGCAGGGAGAATACTCTAACCACTGTAAAAGTGATCAAAGTGTGACTACGAATACTGCCTTAGGACAAATGATTTGAACCCTTCCTTATCAAAACATCTGCAAATGCTCTCGTATATGTACGAGTCAATGAGGGAACATATGCTGAATGAATTCCCTTCTCCCTCCGAACACCTGATACATACCTGACACATATAATCGAATTCCAAAAAAATTGACAAATGATGGGAATTTTTAGGAATTAATAAATCATCTAATAAGACAATACTCAAATCCTAGAAAGCCAGAAAACATTTTGCATAGTCTTAACTGTAAATCCATTTTGCAATTTTGAGTCAATATGCTGGTTCCTAAAATATTACTGTATATAAATATTGCTTTTGCACCTTTTCCAGAATTATGTATGGTGGTCTATAAACCTCCCCATGATGTAGGCCATCAAAGGTCATTTACATGCAGTTTTAAATAATCTCAGCTTGATTTCTGTCATGTATCGGCATAGTTCATGTTTTTTTAGATATGTGTTTTTATTTTAAAAGAAGATCTATATCTTATTTTGCTAACTGGAGCCTTAAGTAAAAACAGGTAAAATATTTGCTTTGACTGTAATGAATAATATGTTTCTTTCTTTGTGTGTGCACATGCACATGTGCACAGTACATATCTCTTACTGAAAATTAAGCTTTAAAATTACAGTGTAATGAAAAATGGGATGATTGGTTGACTTTTGCCATCTTTTTGTTCTAACTGATTGTCATAAGCTAAGTCATTGCTTGATGCTTTGCCCATACATTTTAAGGATTACAAATGAGTAGACTGGTCCTGGCCCATTTCACGTGTACGTGTTATTTAAGTGGAGTTGCGGTAAAAAAACATAGAGCAAAAAAGTGACAATTTCCTTCTGAAAATCTAAATGTGAAGATATGCCTGATAACGTAACTGTCAAAATGGCAAATAGGAAAAAATATTCTAAAATCCAAATGGAATATATTCCAGAAGGTTGGATAATATGGTCCATGTATCTACTACATACACTGAGGGCTCCTGATCTATTTAAAGATCCAATCTCCATCTTCACATTCTGTGTAACCTAATCTTAATGCTCACAATTCGAGATTTTCAGCTCCGTGGTTTTACTTTCATCGATTTATTACTGTTACTATTTTTCTATATCAAGTTTCTAATTCAATTATAAATAAAAGTATATGTTGATGATGGTATTCTAAACATATTACTTTGAATAATAGGAGTGTTTATTGCCTTTCAACTCTAAATGACATACTTGATACTAGTTAAATGTTCTCTGACAATATAACAAAATATAAATCACCTGGTGGAACCCACATCCTAAAATATAACCCAGTCTATACTCATATGAACTCATGGAAAATTCTTTTCTGCACTGTTTGAGAGTGTATGCTTGATGTTTTACTATTGTTTATTTTTCAATAACTAATCACCCTTCTTGGTCTTCCAAAAGTTCCTGGTATTTCACTAGTTTACACATCGACTGAATACCATTCCCAGAATTGCTTTTGGCTCCAGGCCAACAGCTGTGATAATCAGCTATAAGATTTATTCCAGGAGGGAAGTGTTATAAACATAAGGATTCATAAGGCAGCATGCTAAAAATGAATACTAATGCTTTCTATGAGATGCTTGAAAACTTTCTGTGCCTTCAATGAGCGCTAATGTCAGTCTTTACACTCTTCAACTCCATGTGAGCTTTGATTTTGAGGAAAAATGGCATGTTCACTAGATTTGGTGATTTGATATTTGCATTAATCATTATGAGCCGGTTTAGCAAATTGAAATGATTTAATTTCACAAAGGCAAATATAGAAAAATCACAGAGAATAGTTTAAAAGCCCCACCTTTATGGAAATTAAGGGATTAACTGCTATGCATGATCTGACACATTTACTGCAACAGGATATATTATTATATTGGTTGATGGGTGGAGTAAAAGTATAAAGGAAGCCAAAAAAATTCACAGGGAAACAGTTGGCGGTAAATGCACTGAGCTAGAAATTAATAATAAGGAGAAAGGAGGTGAGTGGAAAACAGGACACACAATCAATTCTTAAAGACAAGACACCGAAATAAAGAAAAGTAACCAGAGTTTACAGGTTGAGAAGAAAAGGTTGCAGAAAATTAATCTTAAGTGGGGCAAAAGAAAATAGATGCCACTGAAACATCGGAAAGGTATAGAAATGGAATTCAATTAAGGTAATTTACGGCTACATAAAGACAGGTGTTTGGGGAAATTTGGGGGGCTGCAGAAGAATTAAGGAAGAAGTCTGGAAAGCACAGTGTCAAAACTACAAGACTAAAATGCTTTCCACTGTATTCATCCCTTCGGTGGGCTCTACGGGTACCCTAAGGTCATTCAGAGTTCACCAAAACTTCCCCAGAAAACATCCTCAGATTTCCCAAACATGTGTTGAAAAGCTCTCTTAATTTTTCCTTTTCAGTATGTATGACCACTTGCAATTATTTACCTGTGTCATGACATAATTTTCTCTCCCACAGGAGTATAAACAACAGAAATTCTGGTAGGGCAACCTCACCATTAGAGCACAGAGTTTACTGCAGCACCTGGAGGACAGCAGGCATTCAGGAACAATTTTTGAATGAAAAAAATAAACAAATGAATGACTACGCGGTTGAGTGATAAGGGCTAGCTTCCCCAAGTTCAGTAATGCTGCCTGAAATTAGGAGTTAGAATAACAAAGAGGAAGGAAGGGTTAGGTGCAAAGACAAAGAAGGTCTCTTAGGAAGGGCTTGCCGATAGTTGGGAAGAAGGCAAAAGCAAAGACCTGGGGAGACAGAGCTTTAGAGGTTGGAAAGAATAAAGGTAGACAGTGAAGGAGATGTGGAATAGAGGAGATAAACAGAAATTATAGTTGAAATGTAATTCCATACCAAAAGAGGCATCTAACAAAATATGTTGCAACATTTATATGTCTTGAATATTAAAATCTCAAATATTGTAAACACTGAAATTATAAATAGGAAAGTCATAAATTCTTATACTTTTGGCTTTTCTCCAGTTCTTTTTTTCAAGCAAACTTCAAATGAAAGGATGACAATAGTTCTCATTTACTGAGTGCATATTATGTGCCAGCTACTGTGAGATTCTTGCGTGTGTCTTGTTAATCCTCATGATGACCATAGGTGGGAATTACTATTGTTATCTATGTATTCTGGCTTTACTAGCTCATTTCTCTCTCACTCTAGGACTATCCACAGCCCGTATCCCAAACCCTACTCCCCGGAAATTCTTTTTTAAGAAGTCTGCTTGCGTCCTGAGTGTTGCCAGCTCTTTACAGAACTTGTTTGACCTGTTCACAGACCATAGAGTGAGCATGTGAAGATCAGATTTAGAATGGCATTGCTGACACACTACCACCCTAAGGATATCTCTGGTGTCTTTCTCTGCAGAATGATTCCTAAGAGAAAGCAACTTATTAAGTGCATAGCTGTGCCAGCCAGGTGCATCCGAAACTGTAGCCCACAGCTGCTCAAAGCAGAAGCAGTGGCATGAAATGGGTGTGTTTGATGACTTCCTTTCTGCCTATCCAGTTAAGCCGCTCCCCTGTCTCTGCAGAGCACCGCAAGAGAACATCCCACTAAGAAGGGGGCAAAAAACAAAAATTTTCACCTAACCCTGAGAATACAAGAGATTTCCTCAGTTGTAGGGCATGGGGAACAAAGACACTGAGGTGACAGAATAAGGGTCATATTGAAAGGTATAGTGAAAGGGCCCTTCATTCAGAAGTACAGTTAATATCCAGCCACCCACCCTTCATCTGAACAAGCAATGCCCTGGAATCAACGGAGAGCGAATTCAGTGCCCTCCAAACCATGCAGTTGCCATTCAACTGAAGATCATTTATGCCAGCTCAAAAGAGCGATGTTACTCACAGAAATCTCATTTTTTCATATTAAACACTGGAAGAGATTTAACAAGAATACAAAGGATCTGGGCTTCCCTGGTGGCTCAGTGGTTGAGAGTCCGCCTGCCGATGCAGGGGACGCGGGTTCGTGCCCCAGTCCGGGAAGATCCCACATGCCGCGGAGCGGCTGGGCCCGTGAGCCGTGGCCGCTGAGCCTGCGCGTCCGGAGCCTGTGCTCCGCAACGGGAGAGGCCACAACAGTGAGAGGCCCGCGTACCGCAAAAAAAAATAAATAAATAAAGGATCTGAATGAGCTATATGTATCAAATATGAATACTACAAAGTGACTAAATATATATTTACATACATACATATATGTATGTAAATATATATATTTAAATATACAGTACTTAATGTTATAAGAACTGTATATATATTGTACTTGAATTAGAGACAGCCTAGAAGAAAAGCCTTAAAATTACAAAAATGCCCATTTCTTCATTTTAAGTCTAATACAAATATAATCAAATGTATAATGGAAACTGGAGAAGGTGACAGAACAATTCTAAACTTCAGTATCTCTTCACACTCAGCTTTCGTTCCCCCTGTGTCTCTTTTACAATCTTAACACACATACGGCAGCTAAAATGGACTTCTCAGTCTTTCCTGAATAAATGCTGTCCCCTTTCTTCCTGGTGGGTAGTCGACTTGAACCCATTCCTCCAGACCTCTTTCAAGTATCAGTGGCACAGCCCAGCATTGAGAACAAGGGCTCCAGGAAACAGGTACACGGGCTTTATGGTTTCTTCCAGGTGCTGTGAAGTTGGACAATTAACTCACCTTCTCTAAGCCTCCTTAAGCCCACCTCTAAGACTGGGAAAATATCTGCACCATCTACATCCAGAGAGTAGAAAAAAGAAAGCCTAGGAAAGTGCTTTGTAGTGTCCACCGGATACATCCAATCACGATACCTGTCCTCAACTCTCTTTGGAAAGGAAAGGCTGCTAGGGAGACGATTCAATCCCACTTCTCAGTAAACTGAACTGAAAGGACTGAAAAAATTTCCCTGGTGAAATAAAAAGAGTAAAGGGAGAAGAGAATGTGGAGACAGCCAAACTACATTAATAGAGGATCACCAGAACAAAGTGTTTGTACAACTTGATGTCGAATAATATTGATGGGTGAGACTGTTCAGACCCAACCTTCTGCAGAAAACAACTGAAAATACTGAAAAAACAATTTTAACACCCTCTTTGGCACTTGAATTTGCTAATAAGGTAGTAAGGAATTATCACAACAGCAACTGAATGGAAGTGGGAACCCAGATAGACAGTAGACCCTCAGAGAACTTGTACAGCCAAGAGAACTTGAGCTGTGATTCTGGAGATTTCACTGGATCCAGAGAATTCAAAGCTGGGTCTCCCCAAAATACAAAGTCTAGGAAGACAGCTTCCCTTCTTACCACTGAGACCCAGCAGGGCTTCACCCTCTAGGTAAGCACAAATCCAAGGGAGACTCACCCCATCCCTCCCAAACCCAAAGGCCTTACAGGAAACTGTCCTGTTGCTGAGCAGAGCAGGGACAGAAAAACATCTCTGAGAAATGAAAACCATGAGCCTGTTGTTACAGGGATATTCAAGAACAAGTAAGAACACCTGGCTGGTCCAAAAATCTTCTTGCCCCCAGATCCTCAGGGCTTGAACTATTCTGTATTATTATTGTTGTTATTATTATTGCAAAATACATAGAACATAAAAATTTACTACTATAACCATTTTAAAGTGTACAATTAATGGCATTAAGTACATTCACAATACTATGCAACTATTACCACTAGTTCCAAAACATTTTCATCACCCCAAATGGAAACCCCTTACCCGTTCATTGAATTGCAAAGGTTCAGATACTGGAATTATCAAGGGCAGATTATAAAACAATGCATTAAATTTTTTTTTAATTTAAACCTTATGCAATGAGTTGGATTAACAAAAAGTACTCAATAAATAATAAGATAGTTGGAAAGTAGATAAGGAAAAAATTAGGAAATCTGCATGAAAATGCATAAAGTTAAGCACACTAAAAACTAGATAATATCAGGTACCTGAATAATCATTCTATGTCTTGGAGAATATATTTATTATTTTTAATTCCCCGAGATCCTACATCTGATCTTTCTCAAAATATTATTACTCCTTAATATTATACTGTGCTTGATATTGAGCTCCTGACCAATTATAACATTGTTCTTAGGTGAAAATATTAGCTACTTTATGATATCCAGTATTTCAAACATATTCCTGGAATGTGTTAGGATAAAAGACAGACATTGTTGTATAGTTCATTCTGTAAGCTCTAAGATCCACGGAAGGACTTGGAAATGGAGTAAAATCCACTACGTAGGGCCAAAAAGCAGGTGTAAAATATTAAAATCTAGGCAGTCAGGCAGCTATTAAAGCTTACTTTTATTTGTAAAATTAAACATGGGCACAAAAACAGGTGAATAAAATTTAACAGGCGAGCAAATAATAAAATTCAGGGTATTTTAAAAATTATGACAAATACCTTGAGGCGTTTTATTTGACTAAATTTTAAGAATTCTTTCCAAATGTGATCCCTAACCTCTTCCTGATAAGTGTATGCACAAGGCCAAATCAATTGAACGAAAAATGAAAACTTAACCCATCACTAGATTGCCTTGTCTCCAGAATGCTACATATCCACATGATCCATGTCAGCATAGCTTGTATCCTGTTATATATCCACCCACAATGGAAAACGAGGTAAGCATTAAAGATTGCAAGGAAAAAATATAATTTTGATCATCAAATTAATATAGCAAGATATTCCATAATATGATATACACTTAGGCAAAAGTGGTTCTATTCGACTCCCGCCTACTTAAAGAAAGAAATAACGATTTCTTATCTCACGTGACCAAAAACTATACAAAATTTTACGTTCAAAACTGAAGATGCGTAACAGAAATTAAACAAAAATATCTGAACACAGGCAGTCCTCGCTTTGCATGGCATTGGGTTAACTGAAACTCACACACTGAGTCCTCTCTAAATCCAGCACTGCCTGTATTCTACACAGCTATTTTGCACAAATATAAGCATACGCCAAGGAGCAAAATGTAATAGTCTCGCTATGTGGGTGAGATATGGAACTCTCTGAGCTATATAAATTGTTCTCTGTTTTCCCAAATACCATTCTGTTTTTGTAAAATACGGAGGGAGGAAAGGAATTTCATTTGCACGCAGTTACAATGATTAATAAAAAAAAATGCTGTTTTTATCTGAAAATATTATTCTGGGGTCTATTTAATGTGACTGAACAGACACAGATTACCATATATAACCTTAAGTGAAACTGAAAATGCTCATTCCCGCGAGCTTTATTTTATACTCTGAATTCAGTTAAGTATCTCCTATTCTGAAAGGCTCTCTTTTAAAAAGGACTCTACAAGCACAAACAGATGGATTAATTACATTAAAAACTGACATGTTAAGTATAAAGTTAAAGAAGCCAAACTTATGCAAACAGAAAATTTATCATTTAATACCCAATTGAATCTAAATGAATTCTTTTTTTTTTACTGTCATCAGGTTTCAAAACATTTCAGGCATGGGATAAGAGGCAATTTATCTGGCATCACAGAAATCTGAGAAAATAATTTGTCCTCCCTTTTAGATTCTGAGCAGAATCAACTCCTATGTATAGACTAATAAAAATAATAAAAAAAAAACTTTAGGATAGAGACTCTTTTTAGAGGGCAGGTCAACATAAGGAAAATACAGACCATTCATTTCCCCAAATCAGCATTTTCTTTTCCAAACCTCATTGTCCTTATCTCATACTGCTGGAAAAATAGCAATTACAGAGTAACAGAAGGTTTGCTTTTCTCCAGAGCACTTTCATGGGCAGAGTCACCAATTAAAAGTATTGCCAGATTTCAAACGATATCATAAAAGAGAAGTAATTTTTTCTTTCTCATTTTTATAAATCACAAGGAAGGAACTTAACTATCTACTATAAGCCATGCATTTATTAAATTTCCCTACTTATAACTCACTTATTTGCAAAACGGTAACTGTTAACTACTCCCACCAGATACGCGGTGCAGTGGTTAAGAACACAGACTCTGAAGCCAGAACACAGACTGCCTCAGCTCACATCCCACTTCTGTGATTATTAGCTATACAACCTTGGGCAAGGTTACTGAACTTTGCCTCAGTTTTTTTCATCAGTAAAATGGAATAATAATAGTTAATATCTACCCTATACGGTTAAGAGGATTAAGTGAGTTAACCATAAAAAGCACAGAGATGAACATAATAAATGCTCAATAAACACTGCAAAAGAAAAAGAAAACAATCACAGACTTCTGGGTGATGACAAAACTATTGTAAATGGATAGATTTCCAACTTGACGTAATTGTTTAGAATCTTCCTGTTTATTTACCATTCTATTTCTAATCCTCCTCTTCCAAAGTGTCCTATTTGGGTAACAATAGGGTAGGGCCCATATTTTATCTTATCTTCAAAACTCAGCCAACTTTTCTCAGTCACAACAGAAGGAGAGAATGAGAGGAAAGGCAGGCACACATCACAATCTGCAGGGCATAGTGTGAGTTGGCAGATGAGTTATCTGAAAAGGTTCGATCATTTTAACTCAGAGACTAGTTCTCATACACTGACCCAAAGAAATAATTTGTTCCTTACAAAACAGCAGCATCCACAGTTTAGCAGCTGTCAAGGAAAATGGAGCTCTTTTAAAGCCAAGTCTAGAGTTGGAAGTTTTATAAAAAACCAATTAAAACAAGACTTGGAAAATTATTTAAACAAATTTGTCAATAATGATCTCACATTTGCATGTGCAAATCTGAAAACTCCCTTATGAACATACCAAATGTGAAGGCTTCTTTTATTTGCAACAATAACTTAATAATAATGGCTGCTATGTAAGATATGGTAGCATTTTGATAAACTCTCTGTATGGATTATGTCATTTAATTCATATAGCTCTGTAGGGCAGTAACTATTAAACCTTACGACATAAAGATTTCAAGTTACTCATCAAGTGGCCATAGTCCAGATGTGAAATCAGAGTCTTCTGACTTAAGAGTCCGTGCTCTTAAGTCCTGTTCCATAGTCACAAATTTTTGTAAATTATTTGCTTGATCAGATTCCTCTTGCTGTAGAAATTATCACGGTGCCCTTTCTAACCTTACTCAGACAACAGAGAATTCAGCTTTCTTCGCGAGAGGTACCTCCACCTGCAGAATTTCCAGGGGACATCTCTGTGCTACCTGGAACCTAAATTCCAGAGAACTGGGTTTATTGTTACTCTAATTTTATTCTTCAGATGTCAACCCTGTTTCGGACATAAAAGAGCATGAACTTTTGAAGTAATTTTCAAGGACTTCCGATCTTTTTCCCTTGTTAGAACTTTCAAGTACTGAGATTTGACTTATATGCCAAATTCTCAAATCAGATGTAAAAACTTTGAAAGACTTAAACAGCTTTCAAGATCAAGTTGAGAGGCTAGATATATCTGAAGGGGAAATGAAATGGATTCAATTTTCATGTTAAAATTCAAGTTATTTAAACTTAGCTGAGGTGGTTAGTCCCAAGGTTTGTGTGTGGAAAACAGACAAGAATATTCAGTCCATTTTAACAGCGAGAATATACGGACTAGATGGAAAATTTAATGTGTGCGTCTTTCTCCTGGTTTTTTTCTTTGTTATTAAGATTTCAAGCAACAGCTCCATGCTGCCAAGTCATCACACTACACAGAATTTAGAACTCTTAAAATGGGCACATGCTTTCAACAGAAAGATTCCCTTACCATAGTATCAGTCATTTCAGGCACCTTATTTGAATGTCAGTAGAAATTTAGGTTGCCCCTACAATATAACAACTTCCAAAAGTAGAAATGTGGTTCTAATATAAATGCTTGCAAATATTACTGTCGTCCTCTCTTGGGCTACATTTATTTCTGAAAAATGAAAATGACAGTTTTATTTTAGCAAGAGCGAGTATGGAAATCCTTAATTTAAAAGACACTGGTATACCTCACACCAGTCAGAATGGCCATCATCAAAAAACCCACGAACATGCCCCGTTTCGGGAAGATCCCACATGCCGCGGAGCGGCTGGGCCCGTGAGCCATGGCCGCTGAGCCTGCGCGTCCGGAGCC
>NW_006772616.1:1680599-1692476 GCF_000442215.2 Lipotes vexillifer | reverse complement strand
ACTCACACCAGTCAAAATGACTATCATCAAAAAACCCACGAACAATAAATGCTGGAGAGGGCGTGGAGAAAAGGGAACCCCCTTGCACTGTTGGTGGGAATGTAAATTGATACAGCCACTATGGAGAACAGTATGGAGGTTCCTTAAAAAACTAAAAATGGAACTATCATATGACCTAGCAGTCCCACTACTGGGCATAAACCCTGAGAAAACCATAGTTGAAAAAGGCACATGCACCCCAGTGTTCACTGCTGTGCTATTTACAATAGCCAGGTCATGGAAGCAACCTAAATGCCCATCGACGGACGAATGGATAAAGAAGATGTGGCACATATATACAATGAAATATTACTCAGCCATAAAAAGGAACGAAATGGAGTTATTTGTAGTGAGGTGGATGGGCCTAGAGACTGTCATACAGAGTGAAGTAAGTCAGAAAGAGAAAAACAAATACTGTATGCTAACACATACATTTGGAATCTTAAAAAAAAAAAAAAAAAGTGGTTCTGAAGAACCTAGGGGCAGGACAGGAATAAAGAGGCAGACGTAGAGAATGGGGCTGAGGACACAGGGAGGGGGAAGGGTAAGCTGGGACGAAGTGAGAGAGTGGCATGGACATATATACACTACCAAATGTAAAAGAGATGGCTAGTGGGAAGCAGCCGCATAGCACAGGGAGATCAGCTTGGTGCTTTGTCACCACCTAGAGGGGTGAGAGAGAGAGGGTGGGAGGGAGATGCAAGAGGGAGGGGATATTGGGGTATATGTATATGTATAGCTGATTCACTTTGCTATAAAGCAGAAACTAACACAACATTGTAAAGCAATTATACTCCAATAAAGATGTTAAAAAATAATAAAAAATAAAAGACACTGGTAACTCTTGTGTAATTGCTTCAGCATTGAATTTAACACTGAACTTTCCCTGTGAACTCATATATTCAAGAGTAGGACTCTCCGTAAAACTTTTTAAAGATTAACCATATTGACCCCATTTACCTAGTACGGTATGGGGAATTTATGGTAGGTATAGGAAGCGGTGCTGTATGTACACACGTGGCTCAGAAGAAAGGGCACCCATGGGATGAAGGGAGAAATTCAGGAACTAAATGCAGAAAATATTTGTTGCTGAGGAAGAGGAGAGAGGTATAACAGGGATTTTTCTCTGAGCATCTGCTGTATAGCTTGGCCCAGACAGACACTCAATACCAATTGTAAAACTGGCAAAGGAGTAAAGTGTCATAGGAAAGAGGATAGTTTTGTCTTCTGATGAGTCTAGGAAGTTGTATTCTGCTGCAGAGTGAGACACCTTTTGAAATGGGCTATATTTTTTTAAATGATTGACTGTTTTAAATAACCATTTCCTTTCATGAGTAAAGCAAAGCCTTTTCATAGTAGGAAATGTAGAAATATACATATAAGAAGAAATAAAAAATATAAAAACTGCTTATAAAACTACCTTCAGAGATAACTAGTATTAAGAGTTTCAGGGCTTCCCTGGTGGCGCAGTGGTTGAGAGTCCGCCTGCCGATGCAGGGGATACGGGTTCGTGCCCCGGTCTGGGAGGATCCCACATGCCGTGGAGCGGCTGGGCCCGTGAGCCATGGCCGTTGAGCCTGCTCGTCCGGAGCCTGTGCTCCACAATGGGAGAGGCCACAACAGTGAGAGGCCCACATACGGGAAAAAAAAAAAGAGTTTCATGCACCCTCTAAAATGTCTGTGTGCATGTGTGTATATGTTTGTATGCTCACATGTTTATATAAAGCATGAATGGAAACAGAAATACGCACAATATTTTGGAATCTACATTCTGCATATGTTGGGAACATTCTCCTCAGTGATAATAATTTTTTTCTTCTAAATTTAATGTCTATTTGTAGGGCAAACAAGAAGAATTCGAATTCTACACTTAATACTGGACCACCTTTCTTCTAGACCAAAAAAGTGGCTGGAAATGTTGAAAAGACATAAACTTTAAAGGGAAGAAACCTTGTTATATTGGATTTACTACAATCTAAAGAAATGAATGCTGGGCAAAACCAGAAATATATTATTCACACATTGGATACTGACAAAACTCCAGGGATAAGGGTAAGATGTGCTACTGAATCTAAAAAGGAATATGACTCACATTATTTCTTATCCACAGATTTATCTAATAAGCATTCTTTCCTTTAATATTTAGGAGACAGTAAAAGTACAAATAGAAGTCAGACTGCCTGAGTTTGAATTCTGAGTTCTAAGCCTCAGTGTGCTCCTCTGTAAGATAGGTATGATTAATAGGTTGTTGTGAGACCAAATGAAATACAGGGCTTGGAACAGTACCTGATGCAATCCACATATTCCATAAGTTAGGCTGTTATTGTTATTGTCTGCTTAGACTCCAGTAACTGACTACTGTCATTTGATTACTTGGAAGTCCCCAACAAAATTTTCCAAATAGAATTACCTTCCTTAAGGAGAGGAATGACAACTTGGTAGCCGCCTATCATAGCTGACGTATAATGGAGTACAAAGACAAACAAGCAAAACAAATCAGACAAAGAAAAGTTCTCCTTGGACCCTACTTATCCTGCAGGTTTTAATTCATCCTATGAGCTACCTGATAAAATCCTTTGATTAAATTTTAAAACTTAAGTTAGCCAGTGCTGTTTTCTGTTGTTAGCAATTAAAGATTACTTGTTGTTATACTGACTCGGACGCTCCCAGGGCCAGAAGAGATGGTAGTGTTCACTGGGGACAAATGTTTAGAGGGTAATTATTTTGCTAGTTGGTCAGTTCATAGGGAATCTTTCCATGTAATGACAGTGTTTCCTTCAATATATGACCTCAGTGGTGGGAAAGTGAAAACTGAAAACTCATGTAAGGCACCATTGCAATTAGGACCACAGATTTTGGACTTGATACCTGGGTTCCAGGTATCAAGTATTCTGCAGCAAATCATGGAAATTCTCAGCACTCTATTTCTTTACCTATAAAATTGGGAAAATAATCATTCTAAACTCAGGGTACTGTAAGTGTATTATGTGCTCAGTATACTTCCAGGGTTGCCAAAAACAAGAGGGTTGCCAGAAACAAGAATTCAATAAATTCTAGTAATAACAATTTTAATAATGGTTAATAGCAAGAAGAAGAACACCCTAGAACCAGCTCTGTGTCAAGTTGCTTCTGTAAAGAACAATGTTAGTGAAGTCCAGTGAGGGCCCTTAGTAAGTGGGCTTACTGCTAAACCCAACACTAATCTGAATTCTCTGCTTTACCAATGCACTTTAACAGATGCTTAGTTCTAGAGGAAACAAAATGAAATATAGTAGCCATTAAATTAAATGTGAGTGACTGACTTTTCCTATTAAAGGATAGAGATTATATCACTGGATTAAAAGAACCCTAGCTATACACTATTTCTCATTTAAAATAAAAAATGTTAAAAAGTAAAGGATGTGCAAAGAGTACCAGTGAATATATACGAAGGGAAAGTAAAAATAGTAGTAATACTTATAGCAGACAGCAGAATTAAGGAAGGAAAGCAGTAAGCAGGATAAAGAGGGTCATTAGGACATGTAAAGAGGGAAAATTTACAGATATAACTAACACATCTGCATCTCCAAACAAGCTAGCAACTAACACTTAGAGGAAAACCATTAGCTATGCAAGATCTTAAAAAAAATAAAACTACAGTGAGAGTTTTCAATAGACTTGAAAGAATTAAACAGATCTACTAAATAAAAAAGTAAGTGGGCGGGCTTCCCTGGTGGCGCAGTGGTCGAGAGTCCCCCTGCCGATGCAGGGGACAGGGGTTCGTGCCCCGGTCTGGGAAGATCCCACATGCCGCGGAGCGGCTGGGCTTGTGAGCCATGGCCTCTGAGCCTGCGCGTCCCGAGCCTGCGCTCCGCAACGGGAGAGGCCACAACAGTGAGAGGCCCGCGTACCGCAAAAAAAAATTGGGTGTCCCTGGTGGCACAGTGGTTGGGAATCCGCCTGCCGGTGCAGGGGACACAGGTTCGATCCCTGGTCTGGGAAGAGCCCACATGCCGCGGAGCAACTAAGCCCGTGCGCGACAGCTACCGAGTCTGTGCCCTAGAGCACGCGAACACGCGAGCCACAACTACTGAGCCCAAGTGCTGCAACTACTGAAGTCTGCGAGCCTAGAGCCCGTGCTCCGCAACAAAAGAAGCCACCGCAATGAGAAGCCCGCGCGCCACAACGAAGACAGCCTCTAGTTGCTCGCTGCAACTAGAGAAAGCCCGCGCAGCAGCAAAGACTCAACACAGCCAAAAATAAATAAATAAATAATAAATAAACAAACAAATAAATAAATAAATAAATATTAAAAAAAGGAACTAAAGACAGAGAAATTGATTAATAAAGTGATTTAATAACTATACAGAGATATTTTCATCACTAACGAATAACTTTTTTTATGTCCAGTTACTATTTAGAAAAATTAACCATTAATAAAACTTTATGTTCAGTTACTATTTAGAAAAATTAACCATTAAAAAAAACAACACATTTTTGTAAAAGTAGAGCTCTAATTTTCAGGCTACCTTTTTTAAAATCAATGAATACAAATGCCTGTTGCAATTAGATATAAGCAAAATATGATCAAAATAATTTTATATTTTATTTTATTATTTTTTTTTTTTTGCGGTACACGGGCCTCTCACTGTTGTGGCCTCTCCCGTTGCGGAACTCAGGCTGCGGACGCGCAGGCTCCGCGGCCATGGCTCACGGGCCCAGCCGCTCCGCGGCATGTGGGATCTTCCCGGACCGGGGCACGAACCCACGTCCCCTGCATCGGCAGGCGGACTCTCAACCACTGCGCCACCAGGGAAGCCCCCTAATTTTGTATTTTAAATTAATTATCTAGACATTTCCTTAAAAAATGAAATTAAATACAATCTAGAAAATACTGAGATAGGGCTATTTCAGCACAAATATAGTGGTTCAGGGAAAGCTATACTACTAAGACTAGTTCTGACCTTAAAAGCCTTTATTATTAGAGAAGACAGATAAAAAAATAAAATAAAATCATTATGTAGCACCTTAAGAAATAGTAAAAGAACAAGATAAACACAAAGAAGCCAAGATATACTTAAAATTAAGGAAAGAAAATTAATATGAAGCAGAATGAATATATAAAACTGAAAGCTGGTTCTTGCCAATAGCTAGTAAAATAGATGCCGTTCTTGTAATTATGATTGGTGCAAAAAGAAAAAAATATAACAATAGATATGAGTAAGAATGAAAAGTGGGACATATAACCCAAAGATTCAGGAGAGATGAAACAAATATGAAGGCACTTCTGCCTGAAACTTTAGGGCAGCCAATTAGAAAACCTAGTGAAAATGGGTGATTACCTGGCAAAACACATATTAACAAAATTACCCCTCAAAGAAAGGGATAATCTATTTACCCCAAAACACACTAGAAGGTGGTTAGAAATGTGCCATGAAAGAGCTTCCATTTCCAGATGCCCTCAAAGCTGAGGTTTATCAATCTTTATGGAGATACACACTGTTACCGAAAAATATGAAAATTCTCCCCGAGTCATTTTATGAAGTCACGTTTGTGTGAATACCAAAACCTGGCAAAGATATCGCAAAAGAAAGCAGAACAAGACTATAATATTAACTCACTTTTAGAGACAGATGCAAAATTCTAAATAAAACGTTAAAAATAAAATCCAGGGCTTCCCTGGTGGCGCAGTGGTTGAGAGTCCGCCTGCCGATGCAGGGGACACGGGTTCGTGTCCCGGTCCGGGAAGATCCCACATGCCGCGGAGCTGCTGGACCCGTGAGCCATGGCTGCTGAGCCTGCGCGTCCAGAGCCTGTGCTCCGCAATGGGAGAGGCCACAACAGTGAGAGGCCAGCATACCGCAAAAAAAATAAAAATAAAAAAATAAAATAAAATCCAGCAGTGTATCCAAAAATAATGCATGTAATCAAGCAAGTGACTTAGTATCAGCAAAGTCTATTAAATAGTCCCTCAATAAATTTAAGGAGAAAAAAGGAATTTATGATAACATTCATAGCCCATGAAAAGATATTTGTTAATTTCTAATGAAAAGTCTAAGTCAAGTAGGAATAGAAAGTTACTACTAAATTAAACAATACATATGTACCATGAAACAATACTAGTATTATCTGAAAACCATTTTACCTTCAAGTTTTACTATTTCATTTCTAACCCATCTCACTGTATTCCACCACTCCTTCCTCCCTTTCCCAAGCAAACATTTATTGTGTGCCTAATATATTTTAGGTACTGTGCTGGGCTGCAATTCTAAGAAATTAAATATATAATCCAACAAGAAATATGAAAAACAAGTAGCCAGTGAAAACCATACAGAGAAGGTGACAGATGAGGGAGCAAATTAAAAAATACTAGCCAAGTTGAACTCAATTTCCCTCTTGCGAGTTGGATAAGAATTGCAATTTAACTTTAAGCCTATCACAAGTTAAGAAGTGTTCTCCAAATAGGGTTCAAGATGTGTTAACTACTAAATGATTTCTACTTTTCTCATATATTATAACACTCTGAACCAAACCAAAAGCAAAACCAGTAATAGCATATCACCAAAGAGAAGAGGACCATTTCTATAGCATGTCCATGTTCCCTGTGCTTCTCTGGGATTTTACAAAGTGTGCATTTAATGAGAGCACCCTGAAGTGACTGCAGGCAGGTGAAGCTGCTATTATGTGGCAGGGAGAGCTGACAGACAGCTTCAGGAGCGTTTAGTTAACAAATCATTACATAGTGTTTGCAAGACTTCCACCTGAACCCAAACAGAGCATGGAACTGTCTTGGAAAGAACCAAGCCATCAATTGTAAAACAAACCTTGGTAAAGGCAGCTAGGATCAATAGGGAGGGGAAATAAAGCAATTTATTCAAATTGTATATTTGAACACTAAGAACTTCTTTTTCTCCCAAAGGTAACTTAAATTTGGAATCCTTTAAAAATATGAACGATAGGTCTTTGCCTGCTTTTAAGGACAAGGAGTATATCTGTTAAGTTGAAAGAGAGTGAAAATGAAAATGGGAAAGAATATTAATAAACCACTTAACTAAGAAATGACCATGTGTACACGCTCTAACTTTTGTGTAAAGCATGTGGCAATCTCAGGTTTAGTTTTGTGACTGAAAAGAGAAAGGCAAGTTTTAATGCCATCCCATCATTGTGATTTCTTTACTTTTGCCCTACTGAAGACACTTCATCTTTTTTTTTTAATTGCATCAATTTATGTTTTTACATTTTTAAATTGGAGTATATTTGTTTTACAGTGTTGTTAGTTTCTGCTGTACGACAAAGTGAATCAACTATATGTATACAAATATCCCCTCCCTCTTGAGCCTCCCTCCCCCCCTCCCCCCCATCCCACCCCTCTAGGTCATCACAGAGCACTGAGCTGAGCTCCTTGTGCTATACAGCAGCTTCCCACAGCTATCTATTTTACACACGGTAGTGTATATACGGAAGATGCTTCATCTTCTAATTGCCAAGGCCACACATAGGCAGGGAAGAGAGGGCAGGGCTGAGCCAAAGGCAGAATAGAAAAAAAAAAAAAAAAAAGGTCAAAGCAGCAGAGGTAACTATTATTTTTCAAAGACTACTCGAAGCATTGAAATTCTGATACCTCATTCCTGTGACAAAAATTGTAATGAGAACAGGAAATGGTACCCCATGAATCCGTTGTCCTGACAATGATTTAATGAGAATGGGAAATGGTGAGAGCATAACTAATTCGCATTATGATCCTAAAGTTGTCATCTTGTGGTTCTGCTCAGATGCTGCGAAATGAAGGATGTCGGACATCAGCTGGGAGAGTGTGAGGAAAAGCATGAAGACGGTGACATTGCGTGGCCTGAAAGTAATGGGAGAATGTGTTAGTGATGGAGGGGTACCGTGTGGGAGGGGCAGGAAGGGGATACAAAGCGTGGGGTTTGTCTGCTGAATGACAAACTAGGAATCCATTTAAAGATGGCATGGGTGCCAACTAGAAGGAAAAGACCAGCAGGTAAGGCAAGGGCTGTGATGGAAAACTGAGCTAGGAAATAACCAAAAGATTGAACGAGACTGCACAAACAGGTGAAATCTGGCTCGTCTGGACATTCTGTGTTTTATCTTCTCTTGGAGATATTCAAGTTTGTTGAGATGCAGTTGATTTTGTGGCTCTAAAGCGCTATTTCTTTTCCTCCCTCAGTAGATAAAGTTTTACATCCACATGTCTAATTTAAACTGTGCATTTTATAAGTGAAGCTATCAAACATACCCTATCCCAGCTCCAAAAGCTCTGAAAGAAAGTGGTCAGTGGGAGAAAGAACATCATTCACCTCGATTATGCTGACAGAATCCAGCACGTGGTATATCAAGGTTACGAAGAATTTAAATTCCACAGACGGCAGAAAGTAGTTTACTTCCTGTTAACAAATGAGTTTTAACCTATTTCTCTAAATAGCACAACTCAGGTTCTAGACAGTTCTGAGTGCCGAATTATTCCAGAACTTCTAGACTTTTTTGAGCATGCCAAGGCAATGTACGTTGTCTGCTTACATTTCGGGAAACAGGTTACCATACATGGGAGTGGGTGGAAATCAGCGGGAAAACTGAGAAATAAAACTTTTTAATTATGCATTTTCAAGTCTGACTTGCTACTCAAAGTGCTAGCTAGTCATCTAAAGTGGTTCCTTAAAATTCTCTCTGGGGACTTCCCTGGTGGTCCAGTGTGTAAAACTCTGAGCTTCCAACGCAGGGGGCCCGGGTTCGATCCTTGGTCAGGGAACTAGATCCCACATGCATGTCACAACTAAGAGTCCACAGGCCGCAACTAAGAAGCCTGCGTGCAGCAACTAAAGATCACACATGCTGCAACGAAGATCCCACCTGATGCAACTAAGAGCTGGCACAGCCGAAGTAAATAAATATTAAAAAAAAATTTTTTTTTAATAAATAAAATAAAATTCCCTCTGTAACATTGCCATAACATTTAGCATGCTTCTCACAGGTGAATCCTTCCAGCAATAGAGAAAACAGAGTCATGAAGGAGATCAAACGCTAAAAACCTCTTGGAAAAGAAATTGTTTTTTACTAAATACAATACCAAAGCAGCATAGTAATCGCGATCCACACTCATTCTGTAAAATAACAATAATAAGGGTAAAGGGTGGTGCCTTTCCGTTCAGTTTTCTCTTAGCACCTTTTATTTAAACGCAATCATAAAAAGTGTATTTTTGAAGATGAAAAGCAACTTTCATAAAAATGAAAATGACTGCGATTCTCTCACCACTAGTCAAAAACCTTTCAGACTAAGATAAATGGCTCGAAGCCATTAGAAAAAAATTATTGCCAACTTATGTGTGCCTAAGCCCCCCTACTTTGCATTTTGATTCATATTTAAAATATTGATTCCATCAAATGGAGGAACAGTTAGTGTCAGCAAGAAGATGATGGAGAAAATGAAGTCAAAGGCGAACAATGTAAACAGTGGATTTATTTATTTACCCTTCGGTGAAGGTGCCATATTTCACTTCTACTGAACACTTACTCAATTTATTTTATTAATTTAATCCTTCTAAAGTACTACTTTACACTCTGAGGCAATTTCAGATCAAACAGATCAGTGTGTACTTGTTGAATTCATGGTGAACGATACATGAATTTATAATCCAGAATGATTCATAATCGAGGGAGCTACCTTATTTTACTCCCCTATTACAGGAGACGTTCACAATGAAAGACGATAATGTTCAAGGAAGAAATGTGAAAAACATTCTCAAAAGTTGAACTATATGATAATAATGTCTAGTGAAGATGAAATATTTAATGTCCATATTTAGGTTCTCCATCATGTATAATGTGGTCATGTAAGGGGTGTCTAATGCTGATGAGAATTTCACTTTGACCTGGCAAAAATGAAGTAAGCAACATACAGTCATCCATTATGTCCATTTTCACAGTGAAGGATGGGTTCTATAATACTTTTTTTCCATCCAATGTCAAGGTCTTAAAAACAAATTTTGAAAGCATTTAAGAGGTTCTTTTAATGGCTGTATTTAGTAACAAATGACAGATATCTATTAATGCAAGTACATCTTATATAAAATATTTTAATATGGATTTTAGGTGATAGTATATTCTTATTAACATCAAATGTAAATTGACACATCTGAGCAGCTCTTTTAGATGAAAGATCCATTTAGTCCCATCTTCAAATTATGGATTGATACAATATTCTACGCCATAATGGTTCCAAAAGTATTGTTAGCACTATGTATTATTCATGTTTTCAGGTACCATTGTTTCAGCTCATAATAGAGTATCTCACAATTGTGAGGGAAGCTTATAATGAACTGAAGAAAACTACTTAACTGTTGTATTTTAATAGGTCGCCTAGTTGGCCCTGAGGACATGTGGGCATGAGAACTGTATCAGTCCTCGGCACTGGGCTCAAATTTGAGAAAATAAAAAATTTCAGCTCTGAATGATCTAGTTCTATCACATAAGCACAATGTATTTAAGGTGGTATTTTTAAAGGTGCATATAAACATCAACTATTGTGGGAAAATCAAATTGTAAATTAAACTGTTTAATTGAATTAAAATGAACGTGATTTAAATATAGGCCAATATATGTCCGTTCAGAATAAAACAAATACTAAGTAGTTATGAAATCTAAACATTATGAAACTTGCTTCTCAAGCTTGCCCATGCATACAATATCCCCTGGGCATCTGGTTCACATACAGATTCTAATGCAGGAAAGCTGGGGCAGGGCCTGAGATTTTGCATTTCTCACCAGCTTCCAGAAGATGCTGATTGGTGGTTCAAAAATCAAAAAAGGGAGGGGGGCTTCCCTGGTGGCGCAGTAAATTGGTTTGTGGCTAGAGGTCACTGAATGATTAAAGTTTGTCATTCAATAAATAATCAAATAAAACAGAGGTACAGGGCTTCCCTGGGGGCACAGTGGTTGAGAGTCCGCCTGCCGACGCAGGGGACACGGGTTCGTGCCGCTGTCCGGGAAGATCCCACATGCCGCGGAGCGGCCGGGCCCGTGAGCCACGGCCACTGGGCCTGCGCGTCCGGAGCCTGTGCTCCGCAGCGGGAGAGTCCACAGCAGTGAGAGGCCCGCGTACTGCAAAAACAAAACAAAAAAGCCCCCAAAAAACAGAGGTACATAAGCTGGAGAAGAAATGGCAAAAGGGGTTTGGACCCGTGGGTTATTTACATACAGTGGAATACCACGCAACCATACAAAGGAACGAGAAGGCTCTCTGTGCACTGCTACTGAAAGATGTCCGAGATACATTAAGTGAAAAAAAAGTACAGAATAGTGTGGGTATATGTGATACATTTTATTTTAAAAGAAAGGAATAAGCGTCTATATTTGCTTAGAGTTTAGTAGAATTAAAACTTGGAAACTAAGAACGTATCTTACCTATTGGGGGTGAGAACTGGGTGCAGGGAGGAAAAGAATGGGGACCCGAGAGGGACTTTCTACTTCAGACCTGACTTGATTTGGTTCCCCCAGAAGCTGACCTTGAGTTGATGATTTTCATTGTAGCTTTATAGGAAGAGACCCCAGGAAGCATAGGCAGCGGAGCAGAGAAGGGGAGGAAGCAATAGCTGATGAATGATTAAACAGGTTACCACCATGAGCAACAGCAGCTCCACCCCACTGGCATCCTCTGGCAGACCGTGTGAACTGCACATCAGAGTGACCCCAGCAATGGGCGGAAACCTCACTGATTGATCGATAGCTTGGAGGTGAGAAGCCCTTGGGTGGCAGAGCCACAGCTGCTTTTAGTCACAGGCATGGCGTAGTAAACCCAGAACCCACAGCATCCGTTTGAACACCTCCCAATCTTTTTTTTTTTTT
>NW_006772616.1:1680393-1680574 GCF_000442215.2 Lipotes vexillifer | reverse complement strand
CCTCTCACTGTTATGGCCTCTCCCGTTGCGGAGCACAGGCTCCGGACGCGCAGGCTCAGCGGCCCATGGCTCACGGGCCCGGCCGCTCCGCGGCATGTGGGATCCTCCCGGATCGGGGCACGAACCCGTGTCCCCTGCGTCGGCAGGCGGACTCTCAACCACTGCGCCACCAGGGAAGCCC
>NW_006772616.1:1628368-1679813 GCF_000442215.2 Lipotes vexillifer | reverse complement strand
GGCACGAACCCGTGTCCCCTGCGTCGGCAGGCGGACTCTCAACCACTGCGCCACCAGGGAAGCCCTGTACCTCTGTTTTATTTGATTACTTATTGAATGACAAACTTTAATCATTCAGTGACCTCTAGCCACAAACCAATTTACTGATGTCATTCTGAAAACATTACACCTCATACTGAATAATTCTCTTAAAGCATATTCTCTCTAGCATAACAGAGGTGGGATGCTATTCCTCTTGCCCGAGACAAGAATGAAGTCTAGGTCAGCTTGCTCACACTGTTACACAGTAGGTTGATATTGAATCTGTAAAGAGGTAAAGCTCTTAAGGCTTGTTCACATGGAATTCCTCATCCTGTATTTATATAATCAATTTCTTTTGAGCACAGGTCTGGGACTTTACTTTCTTCGTGTGTATTATATGCCCATTGCTTCAGCTCCTTGCCCTAGTCCATATTCATAACACAATCATTAACTCCCACTGACTGAACATATGTCCCAAACCCCGTCATTTGTACTTCATACTTAATATTTATCGATATATTAATTGTCTTATGAGTCAATTATTATCCCTATTTACAGGTGAGGAAACGGATGCTCAAAGAAGGTAAGTCATTTGACGGAGTCATGTAACCAGCAAGCGGAAAAGCTCAGGATTGATATGCTTCAGTCTGAATCCTATTGGGCAAAGAACAAACTATCCTCCCAGCTTTCTGTCAAGTGCACAGAACTATCGCTGTCTTCAGTTAAGCCGCTGATAAAATTACAAATTAGTCTCTGACTAGGGATTGGCTCATGAATGGATATCTATAGAGAACACTTTCCTGTTACATTAGTCAAAGTTCTCCAGAGAAACAGAACCAATAGGATATATATACACACACACACATATATATACAGTTCTCTGACGACATTTTATATGCATATATATACAAATGTATACATATATATGAGGACATTTATTATAGGAATTGGCTCACACAGTTATGGAGACCGATAAGTCCCACAATCTGCCATCTATAAGCTGGAGAACTAGGAAAGCTAGTGGTGTAACTCCCAGTCTGAGGCTGAAGTTCCATAGTCCGAGGTCCCAAGAACCATGAACTCCAATGCTGGAACGCAGGAGACGATGGACGTCCCAGTTCAAGAAGACAGGGACTTTATCCGTGCTTTTTCTTCTACTGAGGCCTTCAAAGTACTGGCTGATGCCCACCCCCATGGGTGTGGGCAAATCTTCTTAACTCAGTCTACAAATTTACCTACTGATTCAAATGCTAAACCTCTTCTAGAAAGACCCTCACAAACATATGCAGAAACAATGTTTTACCAGCTATCTGAGTATCCCTTAGCCCAGTTAAGTTGGCATGTAAAATTAGCCATCACACCTGTTGAGCATTGATCAATATTCAATATGATTTAGATATTGTCCTTCAGAAAGTTAATATGCTTCTATGGATATTACTATACCCTTTCACCACTGCCCAGAAGAGTATCACGGTTGTTAGAGATTGAAAAACAGTAACATAACAACAACAAAACCCCAAACCCTTTATTATATTCACTTTTTCTCCTTTATCAGGTAAAGAAAAGGGGTTTGTTTGGTATGATGTGGTTTGGTATGATGTGGTTTGTTTGGTATGATGTGGTAGAGCCAATCCTCTACTGTGGATTACCAAAAAAATGCTTTGTTTTCTGAGCCTCCCCCATCTGCCACTTAAAGAAAGAGTTGCCCAATTTGGGTAGGAATCAATGCAACCTCATTAGGTTGTCTCTTCTAGATTTTGAATTTTTCTGTGCTTTGGAAAATTATAACAGGATTTACTCATTTCTAATTTTCTAACACTTCTCCCCTCCCCCAGAATTCCTTGTAGACGACTGAGATACGTTCTAGTATTATACCTCCAAATGGTACCCTGGACAAAATCCTTATGAGCTTTAGGACAACCTACTCTAAAGAGCCCCATACAGTCTGTTTACTCCCTCTTCTGGACCTCCTGCTTCTTCCTTCCATCACAGTTCTAAGATTATTTCCGTTGGAGGAAGCAGGCGAGCTGGCCTCCAGCAGTTTGCTTTCTTGCTGTCATTAGTTATCAATACACCATCATCAGCCTCATCTCTTCCCAGTGCTTTCTTTTCCTCCAAACAACCCACAAAAACCTTCTTTTCAAATATATTTTTAGAGCATTTTGAAAGCTGCAGATCATTTTAGACACTGGCCTTTTATACACTGCTTTTCTGTTTCATGTCATCATTGTTCAAGGCCTTTTATTTTATTTTATTTTTTCCGTTACTAACTCACTGCAGGTCCTTCTTCACAGACCCATTACTTCTATCTGATATCTTGCAAGAATTTAATTTATAAGAGCATTCCATTCTTGGAGTCACCTTTTCTTCTGCAGTCACTAGCCATGGAATTTTATGCGCCATTTCCAGCAAACTTAAACCTTAATGTGATCTCGGTTTATGGGTTTTAAAACGCCCCCTTAGAACTTTGTGAAGATGACAGTCAACTTCTACAGAGTAGGAAGCTGGATGATATCTAGCAAATAGCACCTTGTTCCCCTTCATTTGATATTTGTGTCAGAGCAAAACAAATGTACAGTTTTAATATCTAGTATTGTGTGATCTACTTTTATGAGAACTTGAAAAAGCTAAATTCAAGTAGTACAACAAAAAAAGTATTAATGAAGTCTCACTTGATGCGAAAAGTTGAAATAATAGAAATTCTCCCAAATTTTAAAATTTCATCAGGGACTGCAGTTAAACGTAGGTAGTCTCAGTAAATCGTGTTTACAGTACTCCCATAAAAAATTACCCCCTCTGATGTTATCATGTGAAACAAAGCGGGGTTTATGTGTACCTTTGGTGACTACTCTGCTGGTTTTCAACATTCTAATATTCACTATTATATAAAAATATTCAAGCTCTCATAATAATCCACCTATCTTTAATTATCCACCTATCTTTTTTACTGAACTATAGTTGATTTATAATATTGTGTTAGATCCAGGTATACAGCTAAGTGATTCAGTTTATATATATACGCATATATATATACATATATATACATATATGCATACACACACACACACACACACACACACACACACACACACATACATATATGGACTAATCATACTGTTGGAGACCCAATAGGAGAATGTGGACCTGCTAACTGCCAGAGAGCACAAGAAAGCAGTAAGCAGTACTGTTGATGCTGAATGATGCCTCTCTTCCCCTGTGTGTTTAGCACATACTTGAAATTGACTGTTAATTTCATAAAATGGAGTTGCTCTGCAGGAGTTTTTATATTAATAAATGTCTTTCAGCACATTCCTTAAAAACAAAAACAAAACCCTCACCAGGCTCAATCCTGCCACATGCAGGCCCTGTGCAGGCTAAGAATGGGAAAGTATGGAGAAGCTTCCTGAATGTGCGCCCGCCAAATATACATATTCTTTTTCAGATTCTTTTCCATCGTAGGTTATTACAAAATACTGAATATAGTTCCCTCTGCTATACAGTAAACCATTGTCGTTCATCTATTTTCTATATAGTGGTGTGTATCCATTAATCCCATACACCCTCCCCACAGCTTTCCCCTTCGGTACCCATAAGTTTGTTTTCTATATCTGTGAGTCTCTTTCTCTTTTGTAAATAAGTTCACTTGTATCATTTTTTAGATTTCACATATAAGTGATATTGTATAGTATTTGCCTTTCTCTGTCTGACTTACTTCACTTAGTATGATAATCTCTAGGTCCACCCATGTTGCTGCAAATGGCAATATTTCATTCTGTTTTATGGCTGAGTAATATTCCATTGTACATATATACCAGATTTTCTTCATCCATTCATCTGTTGATGGACACTTAGGTTGCTTCCCTGTCTTGGCTACTGTAAATAGGGCTGCTTTGCACACTGGGGTGCAATTAGCCACCTATATTTATCTACACATCTTTATTTTTAAAATCTCTGAAGCATTTGTCTTCTCATCTATTCCCCTGAATACTCCTTGGTCCTAGAGACCTCCCTTACCTCTGTAGCCCTCCATCCTTTGTCCTACTCTCTGTCCTCCCTCTAGACCAGCAAGCAGCTTTTCATCTCTTTGTTCTACATGAAGGCCCCTGCTTTGAATGGCATTTGAATAACTGTTTTATGACTAGTGATATTGGAAGACCAACTACCTGGTATCTATGTCTAACTAAACTGAGTATTCTATTTCTGGACTAGTTTAAACTGTAATGAGACATAATGGAAATATGTGGTTTGACAAGCTAGGTGAACAAATCTGCTTCATCCATCCACTCATAAAAATGTCCGATAAACACGAAGACAAAGCTATCCAAAGCCCAAATAGAATTTCCAGTAATTCCATCTTTTAAGGAGGTGGGTGGCTAAGCATCTTCTTGCTCTGTTAACTTGGTGTAAGAACGAAGTCCTCACTAACAGCATCTTACATCAGAGACAGAAGCTGTGCTGGCCAGATAAATAGAAGCCCATCTCTAAACTCTTTGTGGAGTCATCTAGAATCAGTATCCTTCTACCTTCAATAGCTCCTCTCGATAAATTCATTATAAGGCCATTGAAAAAAAATTAGATCTACAGAGATAAACAGACAGATATACAGTCCTGTGGGATACTCCTACACATTACTATCAGTCTACGATAGACAAATTATTTAGAAATAAATAAGGATTTAAATGACATATAATGACGTTGAGTTAAAAACCATATACCAATTTTCAAGTGCTATATAAAACTATCCTTTTTAAGCATGAATGAGTTCTATTCAAAAGAATATGTAACAGACTGAAAAATATTGAATACACCCTATAAACAATAAGTGACACAGAATATAGTCTCTGAGCGTGATAAACAAAGTAAGATTAATATTAAAAACTAACATTATAAAAACTAGACATTAAAGAGCAAGCAATCTCCTCCCTAACCCCCCAAAACGACTGGCCTAAAACAAAATCAAATATATTATTATAAACTTTTTTGGAGATAATAAAAGTGAGACTTACCACCTTTTGTGAGATTCCACCAAACATAAGTTGAGTGACAAATTCAAACCACGACATTTCACATTTTACATTTAAAATATAAAAACAGGCCATAGACCAGATTTAGCTGCTTACCCATAGTTTGCCTACCCCTGTTCTAAGAGATGGCGCTGTTAAGAGACATGAAAATTTTAACAGGTGCTAACCTCCAATGAGAAAAAATAAAAACGCACAGGAGATGAGAGAGCTGAACCCTTCTGTCAGCACTTGTACATCACCTTTGTCACCCAGTCTTGAACACGTATAATGATAATGCATGACCTCCTTGCCAGGCAAACCCAGCGCCATTTCCCACTGGGCCTGGATAAGCCCTCAGAATCCTTCTCAACCCATTTCTCGAGGCAGCCACAAACAATGAGAATTGACAGAAGACACAAAACCTATTTGCCATCCCTGATCTTCTACCCTCTTAGAGTATATTATCCAGAATTGGATCCAGCACTTTGGGGTCCCAGAATAGAGAGGAGCCATCACCTTGCTTGAGCTAAATTGTTGTACCATACGATCACAAACAGTTTTCAACCCCATCATGCCACTGACACGCATTCAGCTAACAATCAACTGAAACCTTGAAGCCTTCTCCATACCAGTTGCTATTAAGCCATACCTTGAATGCCTTATATGTTAGATTCTAATGCATATTCTCCCAACTTCAACTCATTTAAATCAAATTAGCATGCCTTTGGAGCTTTAAGCCAGTTCAACACGATGAAAACAGTGGTCTCAAAAGGGATCCCTTAACACACCATTTGGCAACATCTTCTTGATAACCAAAATAACCATGTTTTAAATTACTCTCCCCATCGGGTGTTGAAGTCTTTGGGGTAATATTTATATTCACACTGTACATAGAATCTACACCAAAAGAAAATACATTTTTTGAGCACAGAGAGTTCTTTTACAAAACCATTATCACTGTTTTACTAAATTAAGAAATAAAGATAACTTTAAGATTGTTCTAGTATCTTAGAGCCTCAAGGACTGGCTCCAGCCAGAAAAAGCTTTAGGCAAGTAGTGTATCCCAGGAATTTCTTGTCTTCCAACTTAATCTCTCAGTCGAGCAACAGAATACCTGTCATCATGAAAGATAAGAAGAATGTACACACAACTGAGTTTCATAGTGCTAAACAATAAGAAAATGTGAGTTACTGCTAAAATACAGCTGTAAGACATTAAATACTATGATGAGAGAGCTTTGAAAAGTTACAGGTGTTATACGAACATAACGAATCATTTCTGTATGTATTTTGTGACCTTAAGGTGGACGTTGTTATTCCATCTATACGTTTCTTGAAAAGAGATAGGAGAGTAGCATTCTGTGGTCTTAATTCACAATCCCAGATCGTACCGTCTTCATTTTAACTTTATTTTTCCAAGATATAATTATTTTCCTTTTAGGTCTAATGTTCTTCATGAAAAATGTAGTAACCCATTCAGTAAACTCTCATTTCTTGGGAAACCGAATGCTTTCAATACAGAAGTCTTATTTAGATGTATTCTTGTACAGGGATCAGCAAACTTTTGCTGTAAGGGCCAGAAAGTAAATATTTTAGACTTGGCGGCCAAGAAGCAATGTCCTTGACTCTTTTAACATCTATCCTCCCTGAAATACTCACCATCTTTCTTACATTCTACATTTAAATATGTAAAAACCATACTTGGCTGACAAACCATACAAAAACAGGTGGTGGGCCAGATTTGGCCATTGTTTGGTGACGCCTGCTCTAGAGTACTGACCACTGAACAAAAATAAGATCACAGTTGTCTGGCCATCCATCAAAACCTGCAGCTTAGTAATTTCCATTTGTTGTGTGTGAGTGACAAGACAGATGACACAGTTCAAAAATCACCTCCATTTTGACCAAAGAAATTTCATGTGTCAAGTTTTGAAATCTTCCAATGGAAAAAATTAGAACCCCAAAGAATCCTATTCTTTCTCTTTCGATTAACAAATATTTATTGTCATTTGTAGGCTGTGTGCCGGGCAATATGAAGAAACAGATAACAAAACCAGTACCATTAACCTAACTAGACCCCAGCCCCTTCCACTGAAAAACTATAGCATTTATAGATGATATTTTCCTACTTTACCTAAAGATAGATATAAGCCTCATAAAGGAATATATAAAAGGTTTAAAAAGAGCTAGTCACAGAAAAATCATGAATGAAACATGAAATCGTTTCTCTACATTTTTCAAATCTAAGTTTTTCTTCCTACACAAATAATTTAAATATAAATACCTTTAAGGACTTTGTAATAAATAATTACACAGCCAAAAGCTGAATACTCACAGGTTTTAGTCTGATAATGAACTGTAAAGTCAATGTCCACCAATGACAAGGAAGCGTAAGGAAAACTGTACTTTTTTTTTTTTTTTTTTTTTTTTTTTTTTTTTTTGCGGTACGCGGGCCTCTCACTGCTGTGGCCTCTCCCGTTGCGGAGCACAGGCTCCGCGGCCATGGCTCACGGGCCCAGCCGCTCCGCGGCATGTGGGATCTTCCCAGACCGGGGCACGGACCTGCATCCCCTGCATCGTAGGCGGACTCTCAACCACTGCGCCACCAGGGAAGCCCCAGGAAAACTGTATTTTAAGTGAGAAAATATAAAGAGTCACAACAAGCTTCCCAAGTCAAAACTTTTTGTTTCTTCTTTTTCCAGAAAAGAATGAAACTCATGTCTAACAAGGCAGAGAAGGTTCTATACAACCTGAGGCATTCTAATTTGTCACTGAGTCGAACTGTAGTGGTGGCTTGTGCTCTCTGTGTTCTCTGCCTACGTTGCACATTTGGAATATTCCTCCTGTACTGGAAGAATGTCTCATCTTAGGAGTCCTGCATCCCCATGATAGAAGGTGAAAAACTTGCTTTCTCACCTCTCTTTCAGACCTTGGCTTTTTCCACATGAGACTTCACTTTGAAAGAGGCAACATGGAGAAACTGGTGCCATACACAGAGCTCATATTCTCATGAGAGCAGAGGGGCCTTCCTCTCAAGGGCAGGAAGGCAGACGTTCTAGAATCTCACACACGACGGCAGCAACAGTAACCAAAGCTGTGGTGTCCATAGTAAGCACAAGTGTCTCTTCTTGGGAACCATTCCCTTGTGGTAGGGTGGTGTTCCTGGCTTTGCAGTCTCCAAGGCTCAGACTCTGGCCCTTCCTGTGAGTTCCCTAACTTCATGTGTCTTAGGTTCATGTCCTGGACTGAGTTATGTCTCTCCGAAAAGATATGTGGGGAACTCCTAACTCCTGGCACCTGTGAATGTGACCTTATTTGTGAAATAGGGTCTTTGCAGATGTAATCAAAGTTAAGGTAAAGTCATCGGCTCATAATCCAATATGATGAGTGTTCTCAGAAGAGAAAAATAAAAAACACACGGGGAAAATGCCATGTGACGACAGAGGCAGAGATTGGAGTGAGACAGCTTCAAGCCAGGAAATGCCAAGGACTGTGGCTGCCACCAAAGCTGGGAAGAGGCAAGAAAAGACTCTACCCAGAGCCTCAGAGGGAGCATAACCCTGCTGGCACCTTGATGCTGCACTTCTAGCCTCCAAAACTATACGGGAATAAATTTCTGTTAAGCTACCCAAGGTTGTGCTCTTTTGTTACGGCAACCCTAAAAACCTGTTACGGCGGGGTTCCTCAGAAGGAGACCCTGAGACAAGGATTTAGTATAAATGACTTTTTATAGCGCTTCCAGGAGAAACCAGTAAGAAAGTAGAGAAAGCAGAACAGGGAAGGATTTCAGAACCAAGTATGCATGAGATCTCAGGCAAAGTCCCAGCCTCAGCCCCATCCTATTAAGGAGCTCTGGGGGTTAAATTACATCCAGAGTTTGTCCCCACTGGAAGCAGAGGAGCTACTTTCATGCTTCCTGCCAGAGGAGCCAGTCAGCCATTGACTGCCCCACTGGACCTAATCTCCCTGGCACTTCAGGCGCTCTGGACTGGCAAAGCAGCAGTAGCTGCCATTGGGCAGGTATCTGAAGAAAGCTGCAGGTGCCAACCTTCGAAGAAAATTACTGGAGAATCTGGGTGTGAAATACACAAACAGAGTAAGAAGAATTTAGGGGTATTTGGGCAAAGCACAGGCTGTATTTACTATGCCCACTGGTAAATTTCTTTTCTGCTCAAATTTCCTAGAGTAGAGCCTGTTGTTTGCAACTAAGAACAGTAACTGATATGCCACCCAAGAGAATAAAATCATCTGTCCTTTTTAAATTTACAATAAGAGGTCAAAGTCATTCACCTTTTCAAACACAGATGAGCTCCTAGAATACTGTGGGAAAATCCAAATTTTATAAAGCAAGTCACATTTTAAACGCATTAAAGAAAACTCAATATTGAAAGAAAAACTTGTGAAATATTGAGTCAAGTGAAGACTATTTCTATAAATATTTAAGCATATCAGTTTTGTTATTTCTTATATCTATAAACCTACTATTATCAACAGATACGTTACAAGTGCCTCTTAGTTATAGAACACTACTCTTGGGACTATAAAAAATATAAGTTATGCTTCCTGTTTTCAAAAGTTCATATGTTAACATCTGTAGGATCTTTGGTCAAGTCACTTAACATTTCTGAGCCTCAGTTTCCCTTCCTGTGAGATGTAGATGATAATGTCAGTGCGAACTGCAGGGGAAATCATGATATAACTTATGTAAATGCTTTTTGTGAATGCAGAAGGTTATATAAATATAATGATATTGAGAAACACATAAAAATATGATGTAAATAGAAAGTCCCACAGGAATTCCAATTGAAAAAAATATCAAGTCCATGGAACCTGTGGAGTCCTAGCAGCAGACAGATTCCTCTCAAAGATATAGGCGCACTGGACAATTGTCAATGGATTCTATAAAACCCTTGAACCACCCATATTACTCTGCTGCCTCTAATTAAAAATACATCAAGTAAAATTCCAGTTACAATTTATCTTCCCACACAGCTTGCCTGGAAAGAGATAAAGTGCCAAACAGAGGACAGGCACGTCCTTGAGGCCTTGACAATTACATTTCTCAGTGGACTTTGAGAAGATGGTACTCCAGTGAGTAAGTCTGTGTGTTACCAATTTGGTTAATGTGACTTTGGCCTTAAGAGGTCACTCTACTCTTAGGGCATAAAGTCAAGTTTGTGAGCCTTCAAAGGGATAACCAGACCCTGAAACTTTTTCAATTCCCCAAGATACCCTAGGGTCTTGGCTTGGCGAGTAACTAGCATCTTCTTCCTTGAAATTTCTGCTCGCTTTCGTACATTTTAAATGTATTAAATGCCATAATTTTCTTTAGGTTCTTGAGATTCCCTTTAATTAAACTTGCAGGATGCCTATAGAACTCAAAAAGTAATAATAGCCTATAGAAAAATGTTCATCAGTTCTGACAGCTACTTTGAATGCAGACAGTCGTTTCATGGACTGCTGATTTCCAAAACAAAAACTATACAAAGCCCCTGTCTTTTTTTCCTCTTTGGATAGAATCCCTTGTTCACTGACACTTGAAATGTGCTTACAGTAATTTGATTCTTGTTTGTTTTTCAATCTATCCTTAGCATAGAGGAATGGCAGGAATTTAACACTCCTCTACTCTGACATCTAGGCAAACATCATTGAAATCATATCCGTTCAAGTTCACTTAAGATTTTACATTGATATCCTGGCCTGGCCACTCTGGCCTCAGAGAGAGGATTAGGCATTCTCTTTTCCTTCCTTTCCCCCTTCTGTCCCCCCTTCCTGCCCCCCTTCCTTCTCCCCCTTCCTGCCCGCCTTCCTGCCTCCCCTTCCTGCCTTTTGTAATATGTGGATCACATTTCTTCTTTATCATTTCTATTCTCTTTTCTCTTTCTAGGTTCTTCAAATTCTATTAATCTACACACAGATTTTTCCTTATTCGTGCATGCACAGGCCTCTTCTTTGTTAGAAAGGAAAGAAAAATAAAGCAAAAGACGAAGGTGGGAAAAAAATGGAAGGAAGGGAAAGGAAGGAAGGAAGGAGTAAACAAAAGGAGGAAATAAAGAAAACAGCTGGATACATATATCTTTTAGGCAGGCATGAATACATTACTATGTTAAAATTTTTTTTTAATTAAATGCCTGCTCCATGGAAGACTTTGGGCGCGGTGGTGGGAAAGTAAAGTTAAATAAGACATGAATTTATCATCTAATAGAGCAGACATCAAATCGATGTAAATAACCTAACACAAGGCAAAAGGTGGACAAGTTCCCTAAGAGAGGAACCACGACATGGTAAAGAAAGAAAGATGACCATGACAATGAGAAAGAAGAAAAGATGACATTTAATTAGGTAGAGGATGGAGAGGGCAGAAAGAGTCTCATGGAAAGATGGCACTTGAGACGCACCTTTGAGGATAAAATTTGCTTTCCCTTCCAATTTGTTCCATCAGTTTCACTACAAAATTCTTCAAGAAAGTTCTGTAGATGCCTTTTCTCATCACCCCTTCACTTCCCAGCTCATTTGCCTTCTACTTATACTCCATCCTCAAAATTGACACTTCAAAGAATACCCATAACACTTTTATATTCAAACCCCACATCTTAGAGACTTTGATTAAAAAAAAAAAAAAACTTTTTAAAGAACAAAACTTGCTCTCTTCTTAACAACCCCAACATGGCAGTATCCCAGGTTTCTTCTTACTTTGACCCAGAACAGATACTCTAATGAGAACTGCTTTGCAATTTTATCACCGTCGGTATCAGGGATTTACCACTGTATACAACCCTGAAAGATTTACTCCAAGACATGCCAAAGGGGAAAGGTGGGGAGGGAGTGGGGGGATAAACTGGGAGTTCGGGATTGACATATACACACTACTATATTTAAAATAGATAACCAACAAGGACCTGCTGTATAGCACAGGGAACTTTATTCAATATTCTGTAATAACCTAAACAGGAAAAGAATTGGAAGAAGAATAGATATATGTATATGTATAACTGAATCACTCTGCTGTACACGTGAAACTAACACAACATTGTAAATCAACTATAGCCCAATATAAAATAAAAGTTTAAAAAAAGACGTGATTCAAGACTTACGTATATACTCTTGTACCCAAAGTGTGATTGCATCACCTTTGAAAATCTTTTTTGATCCATGCTCACCTTTGACCAAGATTCAGTCACCTTTAATGACAGATGAAGTCACCTTTAAAAAGCCTATTCTACTCCAAACTCCAAAAATTAATCGATATTTTACTAATGAAATTGAAGAGAGACAGGAAACAGGATTTACATCAAACGCCACCCTGGAGAACCATACCACCCACTGTGTACTACCATTCCTCTTATAAAATGCCTTCCATTGGCTGTCTAAGCCCCCTTCTCTATAGATAAAAACAGAAGACAAAATTATCTTTGTAGAACAGAATGAAAATTATATAAAGATTCAAGTTGAGATGTGGTATTATAACTAGGAAGAGACATATGGTAGAGAAAATAGGTGGAGAGAAAACAGGGGTCCTAATATTTTCATCTTATATAGTAGGGTGTTGAGGGTAGTCGGTGAACATGAAATGGCAGCTTAAATACACTATTTAAAAGTATAAAGTTCTTTAGAGAGGCAAAAAACTTGTCAAAAATTGGTAGTAAGTGGGGGCAAGGGAGGATAAATGTGGTAGCATAAGCCTCTCGTCGTTTATGTCCAATATTTTACATTCCAATTGGATAAACTGAGATATATAAATTAACCGTATCACTTAACTTTTGGAAGCAAACACTCCAAAGAACTGCACAGAAAAACGCTTGAAAGTGATTTCCTCAGTAAGACTGGAGACACTGAGGATGGAGGTGGCCAACTACTACTTAAATTATAAGCCCTTTGTCCCATTTGGTTTTCTCGAACTAAGTACACGGATTCATGTACTAAAATTTCACAAAGGAAAAACATACTGGGAAAAAATATTTTTAACATCAATTACTTGAATGAATGGTTTTTATACATTTTTGGTTGAAAGGCTCTATCCTAAAATACAGATCTTTTTATTCTTAATATAACTAAACATCTATTTTCATGCTAAATCTAGATGCTAGTAGAGATAAGCAGAGTCAGATATAAAGGTTTAATTAAGAAATAATGGGAGAACAATCTTCAAAGGGAGATTGTTTTATTGACAAAGTATTTTTTTCTGTGTGAATTAGATCATTTAAAAATATTCCGCTTCAAATGTCCAGTGCAAGGGCATCATCTGAGAATCAATGTCCTAAATATTCACCACTGGGTATATCTCACCTAAAAATAGAGAGCCTCTATTTTATCAAAATAGATGCCCCTGTAGGTAGTGGTTGTGTCAGGCTCCCTCTGTGTTTCCTCTTTTCTTTCCATTCCTCTGTTGGGGGTTCTAGCCTGTTGGGTGTTCTTGCTCTCACTGCTCATCTGTTCTTGTTCTCTTTTTATTTCCTTTTTTTATTCAATTCACCCTTCTCTAATTGCCATCCACAGAACAGTGTCTGAATATGTTTTCAATTATGTGTTACATTTGGTGAACAATTTGTTATTCCTTGCTCTCAACTCAAAAAGTAGATCAATGGACTGTTTCTGTATTTCTGTTATTAAGATAAGAAAGGAGGGCAATTAGGAAGGAAGAAAGGCGGGAAGGAGGCAGCGAGAAAGAAGAAAAAGAGAGAGAGGAGGAGGGAAGGAGGGAGTATGTGGGCAAGAAGAAGATACAAAAATAGGCAGAAAGAAGAGAAACATCTTTATGTTTTTTGGTGTACAACAGAAACTAACACAGTATTGTGAAGAATTAGACTCCAATAAAGATCTATTAAAATAAATAAATAAATAAACAAATAAATAAATAAGTAAGTAAGTAAGTCCTGGTTTAAGTTTTCTTCTGATGCTTCAGTGGCCCTGATGGAAAAGAGCTGCCACAACTCTAGCTGTAGTCTAAATATTCTGTTTTCAATTCTAAGAAATGCAATTTTTCTCAGCTTTACTGGGGTATAACTGACCAATAAAATTATAATATATTTAAGGTGTATAATATGATGGTCTGATATACGTATATATAGTGAAAGAATTCTCCAGGATATGGAAATGTTGACTAAGATACTGAACCACATATTCAGAGAAAGGCTATCATAAGGGGACGAGATCCTCATTTTTCAAAGTTGAGATAACTTAAAAATTCAAATTTGGTACATTAAGAAGGAGTGTGTAAGCAAATAACTACTAACGTCATCAGGCTAGGCTGACCTGATCTTTTGATAAGTTTCTAAAGCTACAGCTACCCTTTCAAGAAAATATATCTTTAAAGGTGTTCTCAAGTACACATGGCCTGAGCACAGATCTAGAATCCTAGAGGGGGCAGGGACTTTAGGAACAGCCTAATCCCTTATCACAGACAAAGTCTGAAGCCCAGGGACATCTGAAGACTTGACTATTGTGTTATAGCTTAGTACTGGGAAAAGGCAAACTATGAAAAAACAATATATTCAAAACTACTTAATTCAAAAGCACTTAAAAAATGGGTGCATTTTATTTATTGCAAATCAGATCTCAAAGTTGGTTAGAAGTCAAAGTATTCACTTTTTTACTCACAGGTGTACCGTGTCTCTGGATTGGTCAGCGTGATAGTCATTATCCCTCATTCAACATTATCTAATATATACTAGGGACTGTCACAGGTACTGGGAGAAAATGATGAGCAAAAGCAGACATGGTGCCTGTCTGCATGGAGCTTACAGGCTGTTGAGAAACAGGCATTAATCAAAGAATGACACCAATAAATACATAATTCAAGTATGCAGACAACTGCTACCAAGGAAGGTACCATGTGTCCCAGTACCATGGCAGTAGAGGCTTTCATCCTAGTCACAGAGGTCAGGGTCTCTTCTTTAGAGAAGGGACCACTAACTTTAAATCTGAAGACATACTGAAACTGGGACAGGGTGGGGCAAGGGAGTGAGGAAACATGTCCATGGGAAAAACATGTTTAAAGACCCTATGTTGGTAGAAACAGGTACTTTCAAAAGTCAGAAAGACAACGAGGAAGGAACCCAGAGAGCAAGGGGGAACAGGGTGGAAAAAGTTGCCTGAACTCAGTTAAGAAAAAACCAAGTTGGGACTTCCCTGGTGGCATGGTGGTTAAGAATCTGCATGCCAATGCAAGGGACACAGGTTCGAGCCCTGGTCCAGGAAGATCCCACATGCTGCTGAACAACTAAGCCCATGCACCACAACTACTGAGCCTGTGCTCTAGAGCCCGTGAGCCACAACTACTGAGCCCACGTGCCACAACTACTGAAGCCCGTGTGCCCTAGAGCCCGTGCTCCACAAGAGAAGCCACCGCAATGAGAAGCCTGTGCACCGCAAGGAAGAGTAGCCCCCGCTCACCACAACTAGAGAAAGTCCGCGCACAGCAACAAAGACCCAACGCAGCCAAAAATTAATAAATTAATTTAAGAAAAAACACAAAAAGAACCTTCTTGTTAAAAAAAAGAAAAAATCAAGTTAAGCAAGGTTGCGTTGATGCCACAGAACCGTCAAGATCAAAGAAACCCAAATGCCATTATTTCCATTTGGCATATTTACCTAAAGTAATTAAATGATGGAATTAATTCAGTGAATGTTTCTATCAATGATGCTAAAGAAAACAACAACTTGATTTGACAAATTTTGAGTAAGTCCCTTTCAGTTCATACGGTGGCAAACACGCACTCTATTTAAAGGAAATATTCCTCTCAGCAGTTGTTTGATTGGTTTAACCACTTATTTGAAAAACATTCTGTTCTGACTGAAATGGTTAACTTTAACTGACTGTATTTTTCACCTAAATGGAATACCCATCAACACTGATAACTGGAGGAGCTGTACTTTATCATACAGCTAGTCAAGTCAATGACGTTGAGAAAAGAAAACCAGCCATACTGGTCTATGTGTCACATTTAGGCCAAAATTTGGGATTAAAATGTTTACTTTTAAAGCAAAGGATCTTTTAAAGCAGCCTGTTGAAAGGCTTTTTGTTGAGGTTCAGAAGCCCCTGTCTGGGACATCAATGTGAGCTGAGAAAAGCAAAGCCTGGGGGCAGTATTGCTCAGGGGTTAAGAATTTAAATTCTGGAAGTTCAGAAATCTGGTCCTACATCTGATTAGACCATCCTCCAGCTCTGTGACCTTGGTCAATACACTTAATCCCTTAATTTTCTAATCTGGATATTGAGGATAACAATAATTTCATCACGGGTTGCTTGAAAGACAATAAGTACGTTATCCAATGCAAAGAATGGCGCTCAAATCTTAACCATTATTCCTAGGCAATAGTAAGTAGCTTTTCATAGTTACCAAAGACTACAACATCAGTCTCCTTGGCATATCTAACAAAACTGTCAATTTCAACATCCAATGAGGTTGCAATCTGTGTGGATACGACCTCAAAAGTCAGAATGAGACATCTGTGCAACTGTTTGTGATCATCAACTACCTGGGGCAAAATCCATGGAGGCAAAACATCCCATCTCTTCTAGGATGTGGACGCTCCCTTACACAGCCCTCTGAAAGCTGGCAGGCTCCCCAGGCAGGTGGGGATACTCCAGGTCTAATCTATGATAAGACTGTTTTAATGAAACTAAGCGTGTATCATAGATCAGTGTCTTGTATTATTCCACACTAGACCGCTTTTCGAACAAGATGTTTTATTTTCATGGTAATTTAATCATTAAATGTTATTAAGTAGGAGTTATAAAAAGGCAATTGTTTCTCAGAACCTTGAAATTCAGGATTCTCTTTTCATTTGCCCCTGATTCCCCTTCTGGTTGTGACCTTGGGATTAGTTATTTAGTTATTCTATACTCTCTTTTTATACAAAATGAGAAAAATGCCACTTTTACGAGCAGGCTGTAAATTCCTAACTAATGCTTAAAGCACACTTTAGTTCCCTTCATCTGAGAAAATTAAAGTAAATGAAAATATTTCATTATTAATAATCTAATTCTCTTTGAATCTTTGACTAATACCATTTTAATATATGAGGTTTTCAAAATTGGGTCATATTCTTATAAATTTTTGAAGGTGGAAGCTATATACAAATAGATAAATTTGAGTTAAAACTAATTCTCCTAAGAAGATTTAATATGGACATAATACCCCATGAATTAAGCATAAAATAGCAGATTCAGGGATAGCCTCTTAGAGAAACCAGTAGTGTATTGCTACTTTAAGTATTTTACTTTCATTAGTGATGAGATAACCACTTTTATAATTTTGAATATTTTTTTTTTTTAAATAAACTGAGGGGGTGTCAGAGGCCTAACATACCCGGTGCAAATGGTACACTTAGAATGCCATTTTGGATTGGCGAAGTTTTCTTTTTCCCCCTACATCGCTAACTCAAGGGTACTGTGCAGTATTTCTCACCACTACATCCTTCCTCGTGATACTCTGTTAAAAATACAATGATTTAACATGAATGGATATTTCCAGGGAATCTTAAGGAATACTGACATTTCAGTTAGAGCTCATTTGGTTAGTTCAAACTTTCTTAACATCCTTCTATGGCATGTGTAAACCTACTAAAATGCAGGGCACATTCCAAAGGAAGGGTTTGAAAGTGTTCAAGGAAAGTGTCAAATATGTTATAAAGTCCTATCATTGAACTCTGCATTACCCTTTCCCTTTCATATTTAACATGCACGCAGCTGCTCATGCCATGTAATCAACTGATTGTTACACAAGCATTTTCTAAAGCTATGACAATCTCAGATTTATGAGGTCAAGAAGTGCAGACTTAATCCATTCAATAGCTGCAATTTATCGTCTGATTATAATTGTATACACAAACACAGTAATGATTTAGATGACATAGTGTAAAGATGAAATCCGTTTATTTTAAAAGGGTTTCTAACCTTTAAAATATGTTGCCATGAACACCTTGCGATGTCTGCTTTTAACAACACAATTATTATTGTTTTATTGATCAGGGTTTTATTACGGATTTGACACTTATATTTCATGCTAATCGAAAAAGGTGTAATTTTTCTGAACAATTTTAACAAGAATATGACTGTAATTAATTATATCACTATTATGTTTTCAGTGTCTAGAAAGAAGTGCTTAATTTATCACAGATGTCTCCTACAGCATATGGAAACCTCTTTTGAAAAGACAGGGTGCGTGCTCCTTCCAGAGATGATAGGATATGACATAGGCACTACATTTATAGATTTCTACTGCCATGCTGACCTGATTTTACAGTGACAGCTCTCCTGGAATGGGATTGTACATTAGCAACTCAGATAGCCTGGGTGGCACCCGATATTACCATCGTTTGGTCTTATAACACTAATTTGTGGTCATTCCCTAATGCTTTCATAGATCAAGAAAACAACCTGCAGACAAAGGTCAAAGCAGTGTTGAATAACACCAGCCATATATACCTCGGATATTTCTTTGCCCGTTTGCTAGTTGTAATAAATGATGAAATGCCAGTACCAACTTGCTTGCTATATATGGTAGTTTTGTTCACTTAATATTTACTGTTATACATCAGTGGTTATAAGCTATACCTATAACACACACACACACTAACAAGTATGTATGTAGTATTTATATTGATCTTTAGTTTATTGCTAATGATCTTATCACTTTTCTAAAATATCATGACTCTATTATACAAGAGAATTAGAACCCTTATACATAGCAGTAAAATTTATGTTTCAAATAAAATTTTTAAAATAATTTGTATCCCATGCTAATAAAGCCAAGCTTTTCCTTGTTCAATTTTTATGTTGTTCAATAACAACCTTATTAAATCACATAAATTTACATTTCAGTTTCCATATTACCTACATATATGAATTACATTTCATTATATACTGCTGTCCAGTATTTGTACCATTACACGGAGTTTCTATTACATGAATCTATAAATTCTAATTAATACATATAATTTGGTACGTTTAATATTGAGATACACAGTTTTGCATTTTCTAAAAATGCTCAAAATTGTTATATGTCATAAGGCTTGATCTATATCTATATCTTTTTCCTAAATTTTCAGCATGATGCTGATTATTTTAGTTTATTAGAAAACATGTGATTTAAAACCCTAAATGGGAAGGCATTAAATATTAAAATAATTTATAAATATGAAATTCTATACCTAACATTATGTAGAATGGATGAAAAAGTATATAATATATTATAAGATGGCAAATGAAGTAAAATCAATAGTTGAATTGGTAGCATGTTCTAAATGTAATTAAACAGTCATGCTCACTTGCTTTTCTGCCCCACTGTTTTAAATAGCACAATCCCAATGGAAAAACACAGGCTAAGAGTTTTTGTTCCCTCTTTGAAAGAGCTGAATCAATATTATTATAGTCAATATATCTTTATCTTTAATAGAATGGCGAGGGGAAAACATCATAAATAACAATAAGTATTTCCTAGTAATTAAAATTTAAGAAGATAAATTATATGTGCTCTTTCCAAACGTCACCTTAAAATTAATAGATTTTTTTACTTTTGCTTTTATGTGAACAGTCCCTATCTGAGCGTTTTCATCACCAAAACTGCAGTTTTAGTGCTCGCTTGGCCTGGCTGTACTTGAAACTTTGTTTCCCGTTTCATCATTACCCTTCTAGTTTTAAGCCTGCTGTGCTTGCTGTTAGTGAACTTTGAAACCATTAGAAATACACTGCAGCAGTAGTAGAAGGATTTGTGAAATGCTGATTAACAGCCTTACTCATTCAAGAGTATTTATCAGGCACCCAGTGTATTCTCGGCACTATTCCAAGCCCTGGCAATACATCAGTGAACAAAACACAGAAAGATCTCTGCCCTTTTAAAGCTCATGTTTTAGAATGGGAAAGATGGGCAGTTAACGTAGAGTGAGAACTACAGAGTAGGCTAGGAAGTGAAGGTGATACGGGCAAAGAAAAGGGAACGACCCGCGGGGCGGGGGGAGTGTGTGGAGGTTGAAATTTTAAATACTGTAGTCTGGATATGGATTATTGAGAAGGTGTCATCAGAAGGAAGCGCTCAAGGAGGGGAGGGAGGGAGCCCTTCAATATCTGCACGGTGATGGTCCAAGCAGAGGAAGCGGCGCACAGAAAATATGGGGGCGTTCTGATAGGTAGAAGGGTCCAAAAGCGCTGACGCTGGAGCAGAGGTGAGAGGTGGGCGTAGGGGAGAGAGGACTGGGAGATAAGGGTCCAGGATAGAGAGGTAAGAAGGACACAGAGCCACGTAAGCGAAGGTCACTGGCTTTCTACTCTGAGCAAGATGGTGGCCTATGGCAGGCTGCCCAGCAGGAAGGAGCCTGAAATCGTCTAATTCACATTTTAAGAGGACTGTTCAAAGAAGGGGCTGTCTTGAGAGTAGGCTGTCAGGAGACATGCATGGAGAGGGGAGAGGACGGCAGGAATCCACTGAAGAGGGAAGGGAGACTCGAATCCAGGTATGAGCAGTAACAGCGTGATGGAAACACAGCATAGGCTTAATTTAATACCATTCCTAATTGTTTACACCTATCTACATGCCTTTCCTAGGCAAAGCCAGTTAGAAATCAGAAACTACTTAGGGTCACACTTCCATTTTCAGATCTTGAGGTCAAACGCGAGAGACAGGACTTTCTTAAAAAGCAGTTTATGCAAGTTTCTTATAGGTTCCTTTCTCTCCCTCCTAGCCAAAATAACTGCTTCCATATTATTCTTGTTTTATTATTTGTAAGTGATACAACAATATAGAGAATTATTGATTAACTATAGCCTTATCTCGGAACTTCCATATTAACTGATTATCTCAAGCAGATCTATGGGCTACCAATTACCTTTATAACCATTCACTATTTCCTTCATTAGATATCTGAGTACAAACCATCACCCAAGCATTGTGCTTGGCAGTTAGGTGTTAAACAACAACTTTCATCCTAGTTCACCTAAGATGATGTCTTAGAACCTTTATTTGTAGCAAGAACTCTTGTAATTCCACACAAAGCATTTCTTAGGATTCACACCTTGAAACAGGTAATAACAACAATCATAGGGTTCCAGCCCTTCACCTACAGTGAAAGGAAGGAGGACACACACGTCTCACCATCGCACAACGTAGAAGGATGAACGCCAAAAGGTGAAGCCATGAGTATAATCCAGAAGCAGCACCGCGGCCACCTCTGGGGCCACTGCCCCTTCACCAGCTCCGTGTCCACACACAGTGCTGACCCAGAAGACTGGGTCAGTGGGTGGCATGGAGTGCGTGAGGGTGACTGCAGGTTTGTTTTTTGTGTGTGTGTGTGTGTGTTTTTTTGTGGTACGGGGGCCTCTCACTGCCGTGGCCTCTCCCGTTGCGGAGCAACAGGCTCCGGACGCGCAGGCTCAGCGGCCACGGCTCACGGGCACAGCCGCTCCGCGGCACGTGGGATCCTCCCGGACCGGGGCACGAACCCGTGTCCCCTGCATCGGCAGGCAGACTCTCAACCGCCGCGCCACCGGGGAAGCCCCGGGCAATAGCTTCTTCATGACTGGAACTTAAATACATCAATTCCACTATAATGCAACATAGGTGCTGCATTATAAAAATTATCACATTATGCAAATTCACACAATAAAGACCCCAAGGCTTATGAGAAAAATGGGGTTGGGGTGCAGCACTCAAAAACAGCGACACATAAACATAAAAAATTTTAAAAGCTAATAAAAGCAGTGGCATAATTTTACACATTTAATAAATACAGAAATATGACAATAAATATGGCACTTTACAATAGATACGAACTAAAGTTTGCTCTTAGAAGTGGGTGTTAGAAGGGTTCAGCTTGTAAGCATTGTGAGCGGTAGAAACAGGGTTATCTGGAATTGAAACAGGGTTATCCAGATGTGAATGGGTGTGTATAACACATGTTGAACTGAAGTAGATGGTTTAAGGTATGTTTGCGTGTGCATTCTGTATATACCTATGGGACCGGGTTTAGCTAGGTGCATTTCCTGCATTTATCGAGCGTTTCTTGCAGACAAAAGCACACATATGTAAGTGCAAAATTCCCGTTGTGCTCAAATGTCCCCCAGTATATTATTCGTGTTGTAACAAATCACATTTTCAAAACAAGCATTATAGCAGAACTTCCGTAGTTTGCATTGGTTCTGCACGTAAGATTTAAATAAGACTTATTCAGACAACTTGTTGGCAAAGGGCTTGAATCGACACCTTCAGGGCTGATGCAGTCTCCCTAGAAGGCTTTTCTGAGGGACGGTGCCTTTGATTGATTAGAAAATAGTGCCCCTAGCTCTGGGGGTGCTGCCCGCTGAGTGCAGGGCCGGCTGGCTAGATTTCCCATCTACTTGCTTTCTCAGGCAGGCTGATATTATCTAAACTAAGGTGAACTCTGATGGGTTTATAAGATAAGAATTCACTGACTGCTTTGCCAGAGATTCGGTGGTTTAAGGTCCATGCTCTGCTACAGTTGTTTGTTAGCGTGGCTTATGAAAGAATTCATTCTGAGTAATTTTTAACGGCTCCAAAATGCTGCTGTTAAAAAGTCCTAAATTATTTCCTAGTATTTTACCAGATAATGATGAAAGAGAATTCCATTACAAAGAAGTCCAGATAGGACACAAAAAGCAAAAACCATAAAAAAAAAGGAATGAGATTTTATCAAAAAGTTCTGCTCATCAAAAGATAGCTTAATTGAAAACTGATTAATGTACAAACTATCACATCAACAGGCTCAAGAAGAATAATCATATGATATCAGTAGGCGCAGAAAAACATGTGACAAAATCCAATATCCATTCATGATAAAAACTCTCAGTAAACTAAGAATACAAGTAACTTCCTCAACTTGGTAAAGATCATGTGCAAAATACCAACAGTTGACACAGTACTTAGCAGTAAGAAACTAAATACTTTTCTGCTAAGAGGAGGAACAAAGATATCAGCTCACCACTTCTTTCAACAGCATACTAGAAGTCCCAACTAATGCAGTAATATAAGAAAAAGAGAAGAAAAAAATAAAACTGGCTCTGTTCACAGATGACATGGTTGTCTATCGTCTAAGTAGAAAATCTTAATCTGGAACTAAGCAAGGTTGCAGGATACAAGGTTACCATGCAAAACTCAATTGTTCTTTTATATACTAGCAATCGGAATTTGAAACTGAAAATGTAATACCACTTACATTAGCAACCCAAAAAAAGACATACTCAGGTATAAATCTAACATAATATGTACAAGATCTTCATGAGGAAAACTGCAAAGCTTTGATGAAAGAAAAAAAAATAAATGAAAAATATTTCATGTCATGGATAGGCAGACCCAATATTACCAAGATCCCAGTCTTTTCAACTTGATCTATAGATTCAATGCAATCTTAATCCAAACCCTAGGAAATTATTTTGTGGCTATCTACAAACTGGTTCTAAAAGGAAAAGGAAAAGACCCAGAATAGCCAACATGATATTGAAAGAGAAGAATAAAGTTGGAGGACTGATACTACCAGACTTTAAGACTTAATATCAAGCTACAGTCAACAAGACACTGTCATACTGGTGAAAGAATGGATGAACAGGTCAAGAGAACAGACTGAAGAGGCAAGCAGTGGACCCAAACAAACGGAGTCAGCTGATATTTGGCACAGAAGCAAAAGCAATTCAATGAAAAAAGGATAGTCTTTTCAACAAATGGTGATTTTCAACAAACTGGACAACAACATGCCAAAAAGAAAAAAATCTAGATACAGATCTTACACCTTTCACAAAGATTAACCTGATATGGATCACAGACTAAACTGCAAAACTATAAAACTCCTAGAAGATAACACAGGAGAAAAGTCCAGGTGACCTTGGAATTGGTAATAACCTTTCAGATATAATACCAAAAGCATGATACATGGAAGAAAAAAACTGATAAGTTGGACTTCATTAAAATTAAAAACATCTTCTATGCAAAAGACACAGGTAAGAGAATAAAAAGACAAGCCACAGACATGAAAAAAGTCTTTGGAAAGCATACATCGGACAGAAGATTGGTATCAAAAATAGATTAAAAACTCTTAAAACTCAACAATATGAAAAAAAAAAGCAACCCTATTTAAAAATGGGCAAAAGATCTGAACAGACACCTCAACAAAGATGCAAATACAGATGGCAAAGAAGCACAAGATGCTCCACATCATATGTCATCAGAGACTTGCAAATTAAAATAACAAGATACCACTACATACCTATTATAATGGCTGGAATCCAAAGCACTGACAACACCAAATGCTGGCAGGATGTGGAGCGAGAGGAATTTTCATTGCTGGTGGGAAAGAAAGATAGAACAACCAGTTTGGAAGACAGCTCAGCAGTTTCTTATGAAACTAAGCAAACTCGTACCGTATGTTCCAGCAATTTCACTCTTTCCTATTTACCCAAAGGAGTTGAAAACTTATGTCCACACACAAACCTGCACACAGATGTTCATACCAGCTTTACTCACAACAGAAAGCAATCAAAATGTCCTTCAGTAGATGAATGAATAAACTGGTACATATATACAATGGAATATTACTCAGTGATAAAAAGAAATGAGCTATCAAGTCACAGAAAGAGGAACATAAAATGCATACTGCTAAGGTAAAGAAGCCTATCTGCAAAGGCTACACACTGCATGATTCCAACTGTAGTACATTTTAAGCACGGCGAAACTATGGAGACAGTAAAAAGATCAGTGGTTGCCAGGGATTTGAGGTCAGGGAGGGATGAACTCAGTACTCCCTCCTCAGCATCAGTTCCGTTTTTTGTGCTTTCAGTTACCTGCAGTCAGTTGTGGTCTGAAAATGGAAAGTTCCAGAAACAACGAACTCTTAAGTTTTAAATTGCACACCGTTCTGAGCAGCATGATGAAATCTTGGGTTGTGCACTCCCTCCTGCCCGGGATCTCCAACCATAACATCACCTGCTCCGGACATCCAACCACTGACAACATCATGGCTGGATGATCCAGGATCACCCAAAGGAGCTGATACTCCTTCTGACATGTCGTGAGAAGGTCAACAATACCTAACGCTATGTCACAATGCCTTTAGCATTCACTTGTCTTCATCTCATCATGTGGGCATTTTATCATCTCACATCATCACAAGAAGAAAGGTGAGTACAGTATAATAAGGTATTTTGAGAGAGAGATCACAGTCACATAACTTTTATTACAGTGTAATATTATAAACGTTCTATTTTATTATTCATTACTGTTATCTCTGACTGTGCCTAATTTTTTTTTTCCATTTTCTCGCTTTGTCCCAGCTTACCCCTCCCCCTCCCCATGTCCTCAAGTCCATTCTCTACCTCTCCGTCTTTATTACTGTCCTGCCCCTAGGTTCTTCAGAACGATTTTTTTGTTTCTTTTTTTAGATTCCATATATATGTGTTAGCATACGGTATTTGTTTTTCTCTTTCTGACTTACTTCATTCTGTATGACAGACTCTAGGTCCATCCACCTCACTACAAATAACTCAATTTCATTTCTTTTTATGGCTGAGTAACATTCCACTGTGTATATGTGCCACATCTTTATCCATTCATCTGTCGATGGACACTTAGGTTGCTTCCATGTCCTGGCTATTGTGAATAGTGCCACAATGAACGTTGTGGTACATGTCTCTTTTTGAATTACGGTTTTCTCAGGGTATATGCCCAGTAGTGGGATTGCTTAATTTATAAATTAAACTTTATCATAGGTATTTATGTACATTAAAATTAGAGTATACATATATATGGGGTTTGGTACTAGCCACAGTTTCAGGCCTCCACTAGGGGTCTTGGAACATACCCCCTATGGATAAGGAGTACTACTGTAGATGGAGCACAGAGGATTTTTAAGGCAGTGAAAGTATTCTCTATACTGCAATGATGGATACATGTAATTGCTCATTTGTCAAAACCCAAAGAGTGTACAACACAAAGAGTAAATGAGCTCTAATGCAGACTACTACACTTTGGTTTGCAATGATGTATCAATATTGGGTCAGCAATTATAACAATTGTACCACACTAATCCAAGATAGTAATAAAAGAGGAAACTGTCTTTGAGAGGCTGAGGGGTTATATGGGAACTTTTTGTTCTTTCTACTCAATTTTTCTGTAAATTAAAACTGCTGTAAAAAAATAAAGGTTATTAATCAAAAAAGAGAAAGCTTAAGAAAAATGAGTAAACAAGCTACATATTATATATACACACCCCCACACACATATTTCTTTGTTAAATATTTGACAATTCTTGTAAATATATAAATTCACAGTATATTATACATGTACATATATGCCTCAATATATTTTCTTTTATGAGTTATCTGTTAACATGTTTTTGTTTATTAGGCTATTCCTCATTCATTGTTGATGCTTAGGAGTTCATTCTATATCCAGATATAATTCTTTTGTCAAATATACGTACTGTGAATATATATATGCACATACACGTGAATTCATATACGTATATATGTGTAAGTATGTATACATGTATATGTGAATTCATATATATATAAAATATATGTGGACATATGTATCTTCACAGTACCTAGATTTGACAAAGGAATTGTATCCAGATATATAAAGAACTCCTAAACATCAACAATAAAAGAAAAATATCCTAAAGACAATTAGTTAAAAAAAAAAAACTTCGATACCTCATTAAAATATATATATTAAGGGACAATAGGTATATGAAAAGCTCCACAATGAGCTAACACTTCATATCCACTAAAAATACTAAAATTAAAAGGATTGACAAAACCACCTGTTAACAATATGGAACAAATGGAACCTTCAAATATTAATGGTAGGGATGTAAAATGATACAACCTCACTGACACAGTATTTGGCTTTTTCTTATAAATAGTCTCACCCCGTGGCCACCATGACCAAGTAATTCTATCCATTAGTATTCATACAAAAGAAGTAAAAACCTATGTTCACAAAGACTTACATCGGAATCTTCTTAGCAGCATTATTCATAAGAGTGGAAAAGTGGAATACATTGTGGTATATCTATACAATATATAAGCACTCAGCAATAAAGGATGAATGAACTAATTATATATGCAAAAATATGCAAAAAGTATCAAAAACATTCTGTTAAGCAAAAGAAGCCAGAACCTAAAGAACACATATTGTGTGATCCATTTATGTGAAATCTAAAAACAAGTAAAACTAATCCATTGTGATAAAAATTGGATAAAATAGTTGCAAGGGAAATTGCCTGGAAAGGGGCATTAGGTAAGTTTCTGGGAAATATTCTGTCTTGTTTGAGGTGATCATTGTATGGGTGTATACAATTGTCAGAACTCACTGAACATTCAAGACCTATGTACTTTACATTATGTTAATTACAGCTAAATATAAATGCCCAGATGCCAGCACAATAAAATATACACACATGAATTAAAATGTTTCCTACTATAGAATTTGGGCAGACCCTGTTCCCAAGCTAATCATTTCGGAGACAGATTGAAATATTTTATTATATTCTTATTACTCTCAGCAATTCTTATCCTGAGAGAGTTTCATTCTATACTAAACAAGCAAAAATGAATGTCTCACAAGAGAATCACGTAATGCTCCTAAGTGTCAGACACAAAGGTATGTTTTACCTAATGAGGTGTCTCAAAATTTTGTTTCACCGGAGACAAATTGATGAACTTTTGTAACTACCGATGCCGTATTTCTGAACAACATCAGCACCTTAACATTTGAAACTCAAAGCTCGTAAGAATCAACACTTTAGTGAGAGCTTTCTTTCGCTGCAGAGGGACGCTTCTTCAAAATTTAAAGCATTTTGAGCTTTTCTGAGGACTGCATCTATTCTTTTAAGTGTTTCTTTGTTCTTCTCATTTGAGCTTTTTCAGTAAGTTTCTGCTCTTTTCAATGAATATCTCAATAGGTTGTCCAAACTATTCTCTAAGAAACCAGGAACTCAAAGAAAAATTCAGTGATCACCCATCCATGTCCAATCACTAAACAGTGGAAATGTATTTAATTTCTCAAGTGAAAAAAAAAAAATGGAATGAGGGCCCAGGTATTGAATTAAATGAAGTATCCTCTTTGTTCAAAACCCTGGTAGAATTATCTCAAAACTAAAATGGAAAGATAAAAAAAGATTGAGTAGAAATTATAACTATATTGTGATGAGGCACAAATGTAAAACCATAGCCAAAGTATTTATCAACCAAATCCTTGATGAATCTGATGAGGGGAAGGATACTTTAAAACCTGACTTTGTCTGAATTTGTGCCTAGTAGATAGCCACAAGTGCTATGAACAATAAAAAATAATGGCCTTTAATGAGTCCAAGGTCAGAGGCTTACAGTTTAGGACTTGGGTTATTCCTTTGGTTTCATCAACTCAAGGGTTCCAGTTATGATGTTTTGCACACTCTTTGCCAAAAAGTAATGACTAAGAACCATTCAGGTCTCAACCTCAACATCTCTTTTTCTTAGAAACCTTTCCTAACTGCTCCCCCAACTCTTTCTACTAGGTTAACCTCAAGTCACATGCTCTTACAACAATTTGGAATTTGCAATCAAACATATTAGGATTTTTATATAACTAGCGTTGTGATGATTCATCTACTGTGTCTCCACCACTTACTATCTTCAAGGATCCATCAGGATAGGGATCATGCTTATCTTGTTCATCACTGTAGCTCCAATCTCTTTGTTGAATGAATGAATCATCACAATAAGATGGGAGGATAACAAATAAAAGCCTTCACAAGAGGCTATACTAGTGACCTATATCAGGTATCAAAGAAAGAAGAGAGAAATACCATTTGCAGACTATAACATCCTCACTGGTGATGTCCATTAGATTTCAAGCTCAATTTTTTGCACACAGATACCCAACTGTTTCAGTATCATTTGTTAAAAGCACTTTCTACTGTACTGCCTTTGTACCTTTGTCAAAAGTCAGTGGTTTATCTATATGTGGGTTTATTTCTGAATTTTATTCTTTCCACTGATTTATCTGGGTTGAAGACAATTCTATACCATTTTGATCACTGATTCTTGAAACCAGGTAGTTTTAGTCCCCCAACTTTTTCTTCTTTAAAATTTTTTGGCTATTCTAGGCCCTTTGCATTTCCATATGAAGTTGAGAATCAGTTGTCAATCTCCACACAAGCCTGCTGACATTTTGATTAGATTGCATACAATCTATAGATCAACCTGGGGAGAAGCAACCTTGATTATATTGAGTCTTCTGACCCATAAGCAAAGTACATATCTCCATTCCTTTAGATTTTCATTAGTTTCTCTCAGCAATATTTTACAGCATCCAATGTCATGGTTTCTCACATATTTTGTCAGATTTACCCCTCAGTAATTCATACATTTTTACACTATTTTTAATAGTATAAAATTCTTATTCTGAATTTTGTTTCCTGATCGTTGGCTGCAAGTCTACGGAAACACATTTATTTTAAATATTGATATTATATCTTTCAACCTTGGAAAAAAAGGATTCTACATTGACTGAAAAAGATATCCTTGAAGTTACCAATGAAATCAAGACATCTACAAATGTCAGGACTTTACAATTTGTGTGAATAATGGAGATTGTTGACACATTTTTATGAGGATAGTTTCTAGGTGTTACTACACTTGTACCACTAGAACATTCTGTTCAGTGTTGTTGCATAAGTGAGAAAATATGGAAGAAATACGCATTGTAAACTTTAAAACTCTATACAAATACCATCTAGTACATACTACTAAGAAATCACATTTGAACAAATGAATGAATAGATGAGGAGTACAACAATGAATGCTTGGACGATCAACTCTGAATACAGAAAATTTTGAATTGTCTGCCACCACTGATTTTAGAATATGCTATGCCATCTCAGCAGAAACTCGGATGTCAGAAGGCTTTCCTCACCCACCTCTTCAGTCTCATCACATTTTATGATTAGCAATATGTGTTACATGATTTGTCTTTGTCTTAAACTATACAGAGATTGAGAAGCCAGTGGAGTAACTTTCTGAAGAATTTATACTATTCATCAACTATTAGTATATTTATCATAGATACCTTTTAAGCAAAAGTTAAAGCTTTATTCCATCATTACCTGGGACAAGCTGAATAGAATCTATTTGGGAAATTCTGAATGTGAAGGTGATCTGGATGTGAGATCAGTTGCTCAACTAATCATGAGCATTCTTCTGTGGGATCCAGTTAGTTAGGCAGATTTAATTTTCCTCTACATAGTTTCACACTCATTCTTTCTGCATTTAAGGTCTCAAAAGATGCCAAGAATCCAAAATTGACCCATGTTCTTCAGGGCATACAAATAGCTCCACTATCTTATGAAAACTTTAGTCTGGGAATGGCCAAAAGCTCTGTCTACTGACATAGAAGTGATGCCGATATTTAAAAAACTATTAGTGGGAGAGGAATTTAGACATTATCCTTTGTCACACTTATTAGAAGAAGAAAGAGAAGGAGCGGGAGGACAGGGAGGGGATGAAAACAAAATCCTGGCCTTTCCATGTTAAGTATCTAAGTTTAACAGCCTCAGAATCCTCAACCCAGGAATCCTTGCAGATTATGAAGGGAGACTTTCTTGATCAGGGTAGGTCACCTCCTCAACATGATTTAGTGTTTGCAGTTCCCCTTCAAATCTCTGCTTCAGTTATCATAGTGGTTGTGTGCAATATACTATTGTTTCTAATAAAAGATATGCTCTGTTGAGTTAAAGCAATTTGAGGACAGGGACCTCATCCAAGCTGTCACATTTGGTCTCTTCACTGTCAGACAAATGGTTAGGATCAAAGGACTCAGCCTTGAGAAACAGCCTGTTGCATGACAGAGGACAACAGGCTTGCCACGTTTCTTAATATTTGTCATGTTGTTCCATGTTCAATAAAAGGACCCAATGCTACTGAATTACTGAGTGATTTATAAAGGCTTAAGCAAGCAGTTACCAAACAAGAAAATATTCTAGATGCTACATTTCTAAACCTTTCCTTCCAATCAATATTGCTTCTGCTAATGTTTCAATGAGAACTATAAATTTAGGTCAATGTAAGTTTTTGACAATATCACTGAATTTAAAGAGCCGTGGATGTGGATGGTAAAAAAGTAACTTCAAAAATATTTCTCTGTTGAACTTGACCGCAGGAGAGTTATTAGAATTATTTTCTTTCAAATAACATACAACTAAATTTTAGAGGTTATTCATCCTGAGTCCTCACACAGGCCTCAAATAAGAAGTAATTCTTACTGGTTTAAAATAATTGCTAAATTAGTGTTCCTAGGTATTTTCATCAATATAGAAAATAGGCAACTCTGAATAGGCCATTAGTCCACTGGTTGACAGAGTATACAAGCAAAATTTCAAGGTGTGACAGGGAATTTCTTGGTTCAATTTCTTTGGTGCTCGTAATAGAGAAAGGTAATAGTGCTAAAAGTGAGGCTGGAGATCAAGAAGTCCAACATTGTTATTTCACAAATGAAGCTGAGAACCAAGGAAATTAAATGATGTGACCATATTCTCTTTGCTGATTCCAAACAGGGCAGCGCTTAGAACACTCATCTCTTGACACATGGTCTAGTGCCTATCAGGTCAATCTGCCTCCTACAAATGTTCCTGGCTCCTCTCCTTCCCCTCCTCTTTCTCCTCCTTTTTCTTCTTCAGTCCTTTAGTTCAGTGGTTCTCAAATGAGGGCAATTTTGTCCCTCAGAGGGCAATGCCTGCAGACATTTCAGGTTGTCACAACTGGGAAGGGAGTGCTACTGGCATCCAGGGGGTAGAACCAAGAAATGCTGTTAAACATCCTATAATGTACAGGAAAGCCTTCCTGCACACCAACAGCAAAAAAAAAAAATCAATCTGGAAGATCAAAAATGTCAATAGTACTGAAATTGATAAAGCCTACTCTAGTTACATTCTGCAGTGATTAAAAGTGGGTATTATTTAGATTAGTCCTTTTTTTTTTTAGGGTAGAATCTTCTATATTCTTAATGATCTCTTAGGTATAACTCCAGTATGAAAATAAAAGCAGTTTTGATTGAATAGATTTATTTTATGAGCACAGATCCACAATTTTTACGTATTATGGAGGCATTCAATGAAAACCCACAGTTACTATGTCAGTGACATCCAGTGCAGGGTGGGAGGCGGCGGCACTTGGTACTTAACACATTTTAGTCTGTCTTTCATTATCGTTTGAAAAAATATGTAAAAATGTGTTGAAAAGTAAGATCCAAATCAAACATTTTTAAGATTCCTAAATGGACCACCTCTTGCTCTGATCTGTTTGCTATAACCCGCAAATAATATAGTCCAAGTACTAAGACCCGATTTTTCAAAAAATATAACACGTGACTTTTATGCAAATATAAAATTAACGAGTCAAAAACGTATTTAATCAATTAATGAGGGAGCCAGTAAAGTTACTAAAACTGGTTCAAAGGAGAACTTGAATAACATCAATACACACACACACACACACACACACACACACACACACACAATAAATAAATAAAATGTAACATTTGGGGTCTTTTCTACAGGATGGAAATTAATTGTATATCTACTGGAAGAAAATTCATTTACTTCATTATGAACAAAAATCACTGCAACTTAACCTCTATTCCAATAGAGGTGTACAGTGACTTAGACACAGACCACCAAAGGTGCATACCCCTGTAGGATCTCATAATCCCGGACCAGGAAGGTCTGCTAAACAGTGCCCAGCACTCCACTCAAAGACACGCAGTAATCTCTTTTGCCCATTTCCAAGTCAATGACAGTTTTTCCCAGCACAAGTCAGTCCAGAAGCTTCTGTATTATGAAGAACCCTTAGAAGAACTCAGAGTCATTTCCAAGTTTTATTTAAAGATCTCATTCCTCCATTCTACCCCCACCTAACCCTTCTGTTTCTAAGAAGTCCTACACAATTAGGTCCACTGAGCCTATACTTTTTAGACCGACCTCATGTGAGTTAGAGAGGAAAGTTAATTACTTAATGTAAAAATAAACCAGGAGAACACGTTTTTTTTTTTTTTCACTGATTGCCTGACTGTTTTCTGGTACTTACAGCTGAGAGGGAAATTAAATTATCATCACTGATTGGAAGCTCAATGCTTGTTTTTATTTGGGGAGCAATCTGGAAATGGGAGATGCTATTAGATAGAAAGGTAAAATGTGATCTCCATGTTGAGCGCTCTGCATGCCTACCCGCAAGGATGCAGCAGTATTTCTAGAACTGAAATTCTTACATGTCATAAACCATCTTGGTCCTATTTCTCCATGAAAGGGCAAGGAAAGGGATTATTTTTATAACATTTTATCTGATTAAAAGAGAAACACATTAGTTCTACAAAATTTGTAAAATACAGAAAATCACAAAGAAAAACACAAAATATATCTGTAATCTCCAGACCCACAGGTAAACACTGCTAATATGAGTATGATATATATCTTTCCTTCTCTTTCTCTCTCTCAGACAACTGACCTCGGTTTCTCTCTCAGTCTATTTTTCTGCCTTTTTTATATACACATATCTGTTTATTTAAATAAACTTAATTTTCAGTACCCCTTGTATACATCGTTTTTAGTAACTTGCTTTTTCATGTAATGATATATACTTCCCATATCACTAAAAAATTCTGCAACTCCACTATAAGTATGTGACTTTCATTATGAACATGAATTTCATTAAAATTATATTAACATTATAAAAATTTATAATTGCTTTGGTGTCAAATTTTAGGATATATGGAAAGAAAATAAAAAGTGTTATTTTAATTATTATTTATATAGGTACTAACAGAAGAAAAAGCACATACTGTATTAATCAAATTTTAATTTGATTAAAATTAAATCAAATTTAATTTTAAAATTAAAATGCATTCTCAGCTTTATTATCATCCTGATTAGTTTTCATAGGTGAATCTGACAGAAATGAAATGAGAAAGCCTTAAGTTTGTTAGATAACTTATAGAAATTGTTATGTAAGGTTCACAGTACAATGTGGCTACTGTTTAATTTTCTAAATTCAGATAGTATTATACAATATATTTGTGCCAAATAACTCGAACTGTTCTTTTGTGTTCTTCTAGTACAAATTCCATAATCTCAGAGATTGTTATAAATCAGAGATTACTAAATAATATGTTGTTTAGAATAAAATAGTGATTAATATGAAAGAAGGAAAGCCAGTTATATAACGTGGGATAGTCAATGAAGATAAAAACTATTCTCAGATTCTAAAAACAATAGTTGGTATTGAGTATCTCTTTGTTAGAGCTAAACGTGAAATTGTGGGGATTAGGTGTGAGGCAAATGGGAATCACAGAAGATAATCGAAGAATAACAATCCGTATATTTCTCATTTTATTCCTCGGTCCTCCTTTTTAGTATGGGTTTTCCCTCACACAGACTTTGTTAAATACACAAGTGCCTCTAATTTTTTTTAACTTTCTCAATTGAATATCACACCTTATCTAACACAATATTTTAAAATTACGATTTTATAATTTTTAACATACTAAATACAAGGTTCTTAAGTACCTCATACTGACTTTCTCTTTTATGATATTTGGGGGTTGTAGTTTTTCAACGGACCAGGCATGAGTCAATTCCATCTACATTTTTTACTGGTGTAAAATACCGGCATAATTTATTTTAATCAGTGTAGCCCTCAGCCATTTCATGTTCTTAAGGGAAGGGAATGGCAATCTCTAGAGAAGAAGAAAACTGAAAAGTGTGAATCACCTACATTTCTCATCTACCCATGCTAATTAAGACCAAGCATTTGAACGTTACCATCTGAAGGAAAATTAAGCCAATTAACCCACTGATGAAGATAATTTTCAATATTCTATCAGGAGGCAAAAATCTTCACCAGCCGTTCTTATTTCTACTGTGGAGGTAATTTCCATACTGTCTCTGAGTGTTAAGAACTCAAATGAGTGTCACACCAGTTCTGGGGGTTCTAATTGCAACTTTTATTTAAATTCTGATTTTCTGCCCCACAGTTTGATTTCTGATTGGCTGGACCTGATTACTTTCAGACCTGACAAGATTTTATTTGTAGGCCCTTGGAAACTTGCATGGATGAACATTCTCTGAGTTTAGAGGGAAATCCTCCTAAGATCTAGCTTTCCATGTCAACTGGAGCATAAGAACCACTAGAGGTTCTTTAGGAAAGGGATTAATTTGGGAGCATTAATTACCAAATAATTAGAGTCTATGTATAAGTTACTCAAGAAGATGTATTTCTAGATCTAAAGCTGTTTCTCAGATGAATACGTTTCTTTTTAATTTCAGCATAGGCAGCATTTCAGCTATTTATCGTTTTTCTTTATGCCTGGAGTCAGCTACCATGGCTAGCATAAAAGACACATTACAGTAAAAATGCCTTTGTTAATCGAAATTGGGCAAGTTACTTTGCCCATTTCTTTGTAAAAATCTTTCCTTTTGGGGGGGAAGGGAGATTGAAAGAATTAAGTGAGATATAGTTTAAAAACCTGGAGCCTTTTAAATATAAATAAAAGTAATTATTATTTATCTAAATATTTAAACACTTTCAGTTTTTCAGACAACAATGAACTAGCTTGCACAGAATAAAATTAAATTAAATTAAAATGGTTATTTTACATGTGGCCCTGTTCATGTTTTTAAATGATCTGCAGGGCTACTCTAGGCTTTGAGTGTATGATACTTGCTCTGGGTTCTCCACACTGGCATACACATCCGCTTAGTCTTGTTGGATTCCAGCTTAAATACTTTTGGAAAAATGTTATTACCCTTTTCAATGATGAAAATAAATCAACAATCTCTACCTAAGTTCCCACAATCTCCTCCTATACATTATTTCTGAAACTAGACCATCTTAAACTGCCCTCAGTGCAAGCAAGAAGAGATAATAATGCTATGAGTCTCTATGGAGACAGAGGGTGACCTTTTAGGATGAAGTTTTTATACAGCTAAAATCTGATTTTTATTCATTTAATATTTTTATAATAAACTTTTAAAAATAAAATCTTTAAGCAATTTGACTATAATACTACTACATTAGAGACGTTCAAATAGCCTTTAGGAAAACTCTGTTATTCCTAATCAATCACGATCATCTGTCAATGGAAAAAACTGAATATTACATTGAATTATATTTACTATTAATGATAACTTAGGAAATAGTGGTTCTTATTGTACATTGATTTTTGGAAAATCTACAGGAAGAGACAGTTGCTCTCTCCACTTTAATCAAAGCAAAATCAAATCATGGACCCACTAGCTACCAGCACACTTCTGAAAATAAATGGTTTTTTTCTTCTTAAAAGCATGCAATGAACTCCTTTGAAATTTCTTTGACTTTGTGGTTAGTTTGGAAATGTCTACATGTGTGTCTTTCCTGGTTTGGGCCTCATGAGTTCTCTGACACAGTGGAAATGACTCTGAAAGTACACCAGAAACCACCAGGTATATAAAAGGACATGGGAGGCAACTAATCATTCTATTACCATTTTGCTACAAGCCAGTTAGCCTGTACTACCTAGGGCCTAGCCAATGAGTCATAAAATTTGGAGACCTCTCACCAGAAAGGCTCTTCATACAGGGCATATGCCTCGCTTCAGTCTCTTCTGCTTCCCTCTCAAAGAGTTTCTGGAAAACTCTTAGTCCCCTTCTTAACAAGGAATATGACAATAAACCAAGATAAAAGAAGACGCTCTATATGTATAATACCATTTTACATAGAGCATAATTGTGGTTGGGTTTTCACCTGTTGGGGAATGTTTTTGTTTCCTACATAACCTGTATCCTGGAATCGACTTTCTCAAACCCTTCTTCCCATCAGCACCACATAGGCAAATACGGAAACATCTAGTCACAGCGCTAACCTGAGAAGTGATCAAACAGACAGGGAACCATCTAGGGGCAATAACTATGTAGTAGAATGAAATTTGGAGAACTTACGTGAGACTTGTTACTTCCATGCATTACCTCGTTGACTCAATGACGAAGCTAAATAGACCAAAGAAAACAGAGTTCAACTTTTGGGTTTCGAGTTCTACCATAATGTTTTGATATTTAAAAGAAAGAGGAATACATTTTACTTGTAACAGTCGACCATGGCGCATGGAAATCAATGAAGTTAGAACACTCCCTCACACCATACCCAAAAATAAACTCAAAATGGCTTCAAGACTTAAATATAAGACAGGACACCATAAAACTCTTGGAAAAGAACATAGGCAAAATATTCTCTGACATAAATCGTAGCAATGTTTTCTTAGGTCAGTCTCCCAAGACAACAGAAGGAAAAGCAAATATAAACAAATGGTACCTAATCACACTTACGAACTTTTGCACAGCAAACCATAAACAGAACAAAAAGACAACCTACAGACTGGGATAAAATATTTGCAAATGATGCAACCAACAAGGGCTTAATTTCTAAAATATACAAGCGGCTCATACAACTCAAAAACAAAACAAAAAAAACAACCCAATCAAAAGATGGGCAGACACCTAAAAAACATTTCTCCAGAGAAGACATACAGATAGCCAATAGGCACATGAAAGGATGCTCAACAGCACTAATTATCAGAGAAATGCAAATAAAAACTACACTGAGGTATCACCTCACACCGATCGGAATGGCCATCATTAAAAAGTCTACAAATAATAAATGCTGGAGAGGGTGCGGAGAGGCTCCTACACTGTTGTTGGTGGGAATGTAAATTGCCGCAGCCACTATGGAGAACAGTATACAGCTTCCTTAAAAAAAGAAAAACAGATTTGCCATATGATCCAGAATCCCACTCCTGGGCATGTATCCAAAGAAAACTTTATTTTGAAATGATACACGTACCCCAATGTTCACAGCAGCACTATATACAGTAGCGAAGACATGGAAGCAACCTAAATGTCCGTGGATAGATGAAGGGATAAAGAAGATGTGGTATAAATATACGACGGAATACTATTCAGCCATAAAAGAGAATGAAATAAGCCATTTGCAGCAACATGGATGGACCTAGAGATTATCATACTAAGTGAACTAAAGACAAGTATCATATGATATCACTTATATGTGGAATCTAAAATATGATATGAATGAACTTATTTACAAAACAGAAACAGACGCACAGACATTGAAAACAATTGAAAACAAACTTATGGTTACCAAAGGGAAAATGGCAGGGGGAAGGGATAAATTAGGAGTTTGGGATTAGCAGATATAAACTACTGTATATAAAATAGATAAACCACAAGATCCTACTGTATAGCTCAGGGAACTATATTTGATATTCTGTAAAATAAACCATAATGGAAAAGAATATGGAAAAGAATATATGTATAAAACGGAGTCACTTTGCTGTATTTTGCCGCACACCAGAAACCTAATACAACACTGTAAATCAACTGTACTGCAATTTAAAAAAAAATTTAATGTCATTTAACAACAACAACAAAAGAGTTGGCCATGGGAAAATCTAGAAATCTGTTACATTACAAAATCTCAATGGCGAACATCAAAAGCATGTTCTGAAAAATCCACACATGTCTTGTATTAGGTTCCCTGGAAATAGGCTCCCCATCAGAAAGCTGCCTGAGGAAGGTTTACTGGGGTGCACTCCTGGGATACACACTTGTGAAGCAGTGAGAAAAGCAGGACTGGCCTGACAGAGAAGCTGACCCGCAATGTGGTTGTGACTGAGACCTCCCCGTTCCCACAGGGAGCTCTTGAGCTGGGGAGGCCCTTCAGAGTGGTGCCAGTCCAAGGTAAGGATTCAGTGCCTTTGCGTCCCCCTTTATTTGTCAGTTGCAGGCTGACGGCCACCCCTAACCCTAACTATAACCTTGGGAAGGCAGTTCACTGCTGCAGAGGGACACAGCCGTAAGCCATCTGCAGTCGCTATTTGCAGCAGCTGGAAGATGGGTGCATTGGGCCCTGAATTGTGGACCAGGTGTAACACCAAGGTATCTACTGCAAGGCATAAAGTTTATTTTATAAATGCTGGAAAGAGAAGGACATTAGCTGACCACCTCTTTTACAGATAAATCTTGCCCAAATTAGAGAGGAACAGCTGGAAGGAAAGGAATAGAGTTATATTCTCCCAGGTTTCTAAAATGGGGCTTGTACTCTGCCATGTGTCTGGGGTAAAAACCCCAGAGGGAAGGGAGGGAGGTAGATGGAGAAGCATCTGAATTTCCCCACCCACTGAGGGAGACTGAGAAGTTGACTGAGGAATGGCTATTAGATTTCAAGAGGTCTAATGGATGGGGTTGGGAGAAGACAAAATAGCAGACTGTCCATTAAAGCCACTGGGAAGTATACATGGCCCAGCCAATGCTAGAATGGCAGGGTATCAATGCCCAGGACCTCAGGAGAAGGGCTGGATCTCAGCAGAGCCAAAAGTAGGAGAGCTGGGCCAGGGGGCAGATGCCCTGACACCCATCCCCACTTAAAAATAATACAGTAGCACCTAACCACCCTAGGAAGAAGGAAGATGGAGAATTGACAAAGTATAAACGTGAAGTGGTGAGCACACAGAAGTGACAGGGCTAAAGTGGACTTTCCTAGGTGAAGCTGTCCAAAGTCACACGCTTGAACAGGCTTTCAGTTATGAGGGAAGTTACGTTCATTGTACCTGAGTTTGTTCACTGCTTTCTCTGAAAGGGAAAAATAAAGACCCCTTCAGAAGTCAGCATTAGCGAGTATTATCAAAGATTGAGAAGTACCTGAGGTTAGTAGTCAGACCTTTGACACAACAACGTGCTAAGGTCCTGGGATCAGAAGGGTGAAGGACTGGATGGACAAACGGTGACAAAGCTTCCCTTAGCGTCTCTTTTATTTCTTCTGTTTAGAGAACCATCTATCTTTTATCAGTCTGGCCCTATCCCATCAGGATAAGGTAGAAGGCACACAGCTGCTCATCACACGTCCTTCTGTTCTTTCAGTATAAAAGTGTGGGCTCATGACCCAGTCTGGCTTTAAACCAAATGTCATTTAAGCTGGGAGTGGGAATGGGATCAACCAGAACCAATCAGAATCCTTACGTGGGACAAAGAGGATGTCTCCCCTTTGATACTCAAAGTCCTTATAACCATAAAGACCTTCAGTTACTGGTCTTTACTGCCATGGGGAAAACTGGCTTCCCGGAAAAGAAAAGAGAAAGTCGAGAAGAACACAGAGAGAAGGAGAGATGATTCTCTTGGTTGAGCCCCTGGGTCCAGCCATGCTTGAAGTCAAGTTCATTCTTCTTTTAAATGAGAAAAAAATATTCCCATATTTTAGTTGAGCCAGTTGGAGTTTGTTATCAGTCATTTGGGACCAAAAAGTTCTGATGAATACATCTTCCTATAACGCCAAATTAAAGGAGGATTCAAGGTACTATTATAAAGAGAAAAATAAGGTGGCCTCAAACTGACAATTGCCCTGGGAAAGACTGTGTTAAGGACACTTGAATAGAATGATTTTACACTTTGTTCTGCGGAGGGTTCCTTACCTTAATGAATGACATCCATTTTAAACGTGTCCTAAATCATTTTCACCTGACTGATGTTTTGGTTCGAGTAAGTAGGCTGAATAAGCCCCATGATGACTGACATGGGCAAAGGGGTGAAATATTCTGAGGGGGTAAGTCTCCCTATTCAAGAAAGGGTGCTGGGTTTTACTCCTAGGGCAAGTTATTTGATAGTTTTGTTCCAGGTGGCTGCCTGCAGCAGTGTGGAGAACAGCATTCTGAGACTGGGCCTGGGCTCGGTAGAAAAGTGGTCTCAGCTGGTTACTGCTGTCTGTCACAGGAGTTGGAGGGGGAAATGGTGTGATCTATGGCAGGTGTTTTTGCTACTTCTGCCTGGCTATAGAGTCTTATTCTCAAAAGCAGAGCTCTCGAGCAACAGCTTTTACTCCAATAGGAATTTCCTGGGTCAGTGAAGAAATTCAATAGCTTCTGTTAGCTTCCGATATGTAAACTTGCAATATTTAACATTACAACTAAAAAAAGATTTAATCCTTGGCCTGAAACTTTCTCACGGAAAATTCTTATGAATTTCACTAAATTCCCAGTGATATGTATCCCTTTCAACAGTTAAAATGAGGGTGAGAGGAGCGGGGGAGGGGAAGGAGGGGTTCTATACCACACAGATGAGTAGCGATTCCATTTAAATCAGCCATAAAATTATGTGGTTGGTTAAAAAAAGAAGAAACTGACCAAGGTCTGCACAATACATGCAGTAAAATCACCTCATTGTATTTAGATTGATATGGAAGACAACAGAAGGAGAACTGTAATGTAAAATACCGTAAATTTTACCACCCATCCGTGAGTAATACACTGCTAAGATAGAGCATATTTACAGTAGAGAGAAGGAGTCCAGATTTGTCCCAATTAACCTTGTAACTAGATGTACTCCAGTGCTTATTAATGACAGTAATGAGATGCAGACAAGACAATGCATTAAACATCATTGGCATATAAATTAAATTCACATACAGTTTAAAAGCAATAGATACCTTTATGTACTGGGCACGAAAGGAAATTATTAAGAAGCTATTTCATAAGAAAAAGCTAATTAGAAAGAAAATTCAATACTTTCTCTAGTGTTCATCTCCATCAGTGTTGGAAACAAGTTTGACCACGGACTAAGAAATTGTTCCCATTGAAATTACTGTGCAAGGTATGAAATTAATTTTATGATTGTCCCAATGGAAGCTACAGTAGCTACAAATACTTATATGCCCATTATCATTTTCCTCTATATTGGCCTACATTTTAATTTGCTTAGGTTTCTATCTAAAGCTTATGAATAATTTAAAATAGATCTGCTGTCTTTACAGCAAAATCATGATAGATAGAAGAACAAGATAGACATTTTGCTGTACAAAGAATCCAAACTAAGCAGCAAAAACAAAATGTGAAATATATACCGGAAGACTGTTTTAAAAGGCCATTTATAGGACTACATAATTAAAGGGTAGATCAGTATGCAACATTTAGCAATATGAGTCTTGTTCAGTATATTTGATAATTAGTGAGAAGGAATTCAGGCAGAACTGGGGTGTTCTGTGATTTAGTCTTTAGAAGATGGTGTCCCAGACTTTAGAAGAAGCATCTAAATTTTTTTCAGGGCTAAAGACAGTGAAATTTGATTAGGACATTGACCTCTCCTGACAGTTTTTAGAAAGTATTACCATAGTGAAAGGCTGAACAGAAAACTGGGTCTTCCCAATTGTCACAGGCTAACAGCTACTGCTTTTTCCCTGAGATCTAACTAAAAATGGGATCCAGTCTTATAACAATAGCAGCAACCAAAAAGGAGGGGGAACTCCTCCCCACTCACCTATGTAATAAACATCAAACAATCAGGTTGGCACCGAGATTAAGTACAATCGTGTCAGAGCCACCATCAGAAATCAATCAAAGACATTTTTCTTTTGTGGTGGTGTTTTTTTTTTTTTTTTTTAATTCACAGCAACTCAGAGCACCAAAGAGGGGAGGTAAGCGTCTAAACAAAAAACGAAATTAGTAACAGCAGACCCACTGCCAAGGGCAACATGAATCTGACAGAAGATTCAATGATGACAGATGAGGCCTCATTCTCAGTCTAAATTTCGTCTACAAAATGAATTCATAATATCTTAAATATTATCAGCCATGCTTCACTCACCTTTGTTCTATAGAATGGAAGGGGGCTGTGTGGGCAGAAGTCAACAGAGACATAATTTCCTCCATTTCCCCCTTGTGATCCTCCCCACTTACAGTGGACAGTAATTGTTATAGTTTTTCCCCCCTCCCCTGCACCCATTCTCTTCATTTGTTTCTCTGTATTCATGGATCTTTTTCCCTCTTCTCTCCTTTCTGTTACGAAGTTGCAGTGCAGTTGTCTAGTTTCTGCCACTGGGACCATGAAATTTGTAACTGATTTGAAATACTCTTAACTAAAATCATGTTTAATTTTAAAATTTCTTCCTTTGAAAAAATGTTACTTTTCATTCAAATGATTTCTTTCTGTTTTTTTTTTTTTTTTTTTTTTTTACCAAAAAAGCATAGCATCCAAGGGAAGAAAGCATTTCAAGGAGTAGGGAGTGATCAACCATTTCAAATCTTAGGAGCATTCAAATAGCCTCCAAGGAAAACGTGGAGCTTTAAAAGTTTATTGGCCTTTGCAGGCGCAGTGGTTGAGAGTCCACCTGCTGATGCAGGGGACACGGGTTCGTGCCCTGGTCCGGGAGGATCCCACATGCCGCGAAGCGGCTGCGCCCGTGAGCCTTGGCTGCTGAGCCTGCGCGTCTGGAGCCTGTGCTCGGCAACGGGAGAGGCCACAACAGTGAGAGGCCCGTGTACCGCAAAAAAAAAAAAAAAGCTGTCAGGGTTCATCTAGTGCAAACTCATTTTATAAATGAGAAAACTAAGATCCAGGCCACGTTAAATACCTAATATTGGCATAGTCTCAAAAACTGTTTAGCAAACTGTTTTCAGTTGTATTTTGCTCTCCGATTTTGATGATCTCAAAACCTCATGGGAAAACCAGGTATTAGCTATCACCACTTTACAGATAAAGAAATGCAGGCTCAGAGAAGATAATTCATTCACCCAGGGTCACACAGTGACAGCCTTGCTCAGTGCAAGTATGGACACCTCCCCATAGGGTTTCCCTTTATTATGATACCATAATAGGTAAGTTATTTACAAAAATATAAATTCCTATTTTTATATTTCATACTAGTGTGTTTACTTTCATTTTCAGTCATTTCCCCCACCTCCAAAATTCATAAATTAATCACTTTGATAAAGACTCTCGTCTCATTGTACTTATCGGCCCTATGAATCCAGTTAGAAATGGACCCAGAGAGATTGTGCCTCAATACTGAGGTCCTGGTATGAGCTGAAATGACCCCATGATAACGGGGTTTTCAGAGCAAATCAGTTTTTTTACTTGTCAAAATGTGTGCCCCTCACAGGAGCCTTTACAAATTGTCTAACGATCAGAAACTAGAGATTTTCAGAGAGCTCTCAAAAAAACAAAACTATCGAAGACAAATGTAGGACACATATCAAAAATTACTCTAGTATTCTATTTATTAAGCTCTTTCCTACAAAAGACTGGATTCTCCCTTCTCCCACTTTTTTCTTTGCCTGATAAGCTGCGGAACAGTTTCTACAAAGGACTAGCTGGAAAACAATACGGAGCTTTCAAGCACACTATGTTTAGACGGACTGTAAAAGTAACAAAAGGTACAATTAACAGAAGCCACCGCAAACTAATAATGGCAGAGCTATTTATTATTGAATCATCTTCCTCTAATTTTAGAAACGGAAGAACCTTCATTCCCTATTGTCCATATTTTAATTAATGCCTATTATTTTCCCTAAATAGTGCCCTCCTTTGACATGCTATTTATACACACCATTTCTGAAAATACACAGAATATGCATGGCAAGCAGAATCTCCACAAAATGTTTTGTAAGAAGTATTTGGGTCCCTTTTGTCTCAGGAATGTCTCGAGGACAAATTTCTGGTTGTGCCCTCTTGGGGGGTGTTCCAGCTTTCAGCTGCTTTTTATGTAATTTTAATATATTTGATGTTGTATTTTGATTACTCTGCAGACATTTTCTGCTTCTAACGATTAATTGGGCTTCCGTAGGACAGGCTTATAATAAGCACTTCAGTTGGGTGCTGATCTGACTTTTTCTGGTCCTTTTCAGGGCGACTTTGCAGAAGCCCACTGGTGCTATCACACACAGAAAGCGAGTTTTTAGAAAGCCTATTTACAGAGAACAAATGACACAGGATATCTGTCCAGCCTGAATGAAGTGTAGCCTAAATGTCTTTTGAAGCAATAGAGCTCAGCTTGATAGACAGAAAGAATTAAAATGGAAGGCTAGAACAGATTACTAAAGAAGAAAAAAGAACCTCCATGTGTGGGTATCTAGAATTACAGTGCTTAAAGAGAATTTTCAGGGGAGAAGCTTCAGAACACACCCAAGAGTTGACCTCTCATCCATTTGTTTAATATCTTGATTTCCTTCTTCTCAGTTTTCTTAAATTAGGAAAAACAGGTTTGAAAAGACTTATCTTTAGGATATTTCCTTAAGAACTGCAGAGTCTATGCTTTAAAAAGAAAACGGTCAAGCTGAAGATGCTGTCATTCCCCAAGTTGGCTTTCCAGGCCTCAATTTTGAGGTGAAATGTCTTATTTTATGATTGGGCAAGAATATATATTTGTTCGCCATCTCTAGAAGTAAGACACTGGAATACTGGCGAGATGTTAAGAACACCTTTATTCAGCATAGTAATTTAAGTCCCTTACTTCATTCAGGATGTCACCAGTTGCTTGATTCTAGGTGTTTAAGTGAGTTCCCTTGGGCTTCTAAGACGATTCAGACCTACGAACTATATTATGTTTAATCTCACAGCAGGTACATTACTCTGACGTCAATGCAGGCAAAGGAGACACTATGTTTAAACACTGTGAAGGCGCCACTGAGCTGTGTTATTCAAGTCCTAGTCAGAACCCAGCAAGCATACCTACTTGTACCTTACTTACTTGCAAACATTTCTGCATGTTCGTTCTTATAAGAACAGAGAAACCACTCAGTAAAGTGACAACTCTTTATACACGTTCAATGGGCTTTTGGCGCTACCCCTTTGTATACATCAAAACTTTTCTTAAAGTTTAAAGAAAAAGTGAGCATCTAGGCATTTCACTCTTTTGTTTCAAAACCTATTTTAAAGATCAAATATGTTGTTAAATGTACCATGCGTTGAGAAAATATTAAACATAAAATTACGGGACAGTTGACAGTCAGGTATGTTTAAACTAGGATGGAGGTGTGATATAATGTGGACTTGACTCCCAAACGACTTCACATTTAAAGAAGTCTGTCTGATCACTTTGGTAAGATAAGTCCATAATGGTTAGTATATTTCTACATATTCAATTCATGAAGTTTAACTGCTTCTTTTAATTTCATCAGTGTTGAATGAGTCCTTTAAAAGCTTCCCCTCATTAACGTGAAAGGAAATTGAAAGGAAGAGTGAATAGAATGGGTCGTGAGATCATTAAAATTATTGGAAATAATAATTCCAATTATTATTGGAAGTGTCCTTCTTGCTTGCAAACACCCAAGGACTTTCTGTTACATATTTCACAGGTACACACATTTCCCTTCATTATAAAGCATAAGCAAAACCATTCTCATCATTATACATATACTGTCCTATCCACTTAGCACCAGAACCAAAAACTTCCAATGTCTAGAAACAAACAGTGAAGAAAATAGCTGTAGATTCTGTTCGTGAATGGACACGAATGTTTCTCATCTAACTAAGAGGTGGAGGAAAGCTTTGAACTGAAATAGTCAAGATTTTTCCCTAAAATGAAATTCGTATCCACAAAGCAAGAACCAGTTCAATGATTTAAGATCTTAATCTCTAGAAAGACTCAAAGCTAAGCCACCTAAGACAGACTGAATCTGACAAACAAAATGCAAAAACCTCATTTGGATATAAACCCTAAATCTCAATAAATCTGTCTTCGTTTTAGCCTAAACAATTCTGCAGAATTCTCGCTTCTGTTGGCTTGGCAGTACTACCAGCTTTCCAGTTCATACTTGTGCAACTTTAGGTAAATCAATGGCGGCCTTCAGAGGAATGGAAATCCTACTGGGGAGGTGGAATAGAGGAAATTCAAAGGCAGTACATAGTGTTAACCACGCTCCACCCCGACGCTTCTTAGATATGATGGTGAATGACACAGCGTTCTGGACCTCAAGAACTATACAGCCGAGGGATGATTATGATACAAAGAGGCTATAGCCTCACCAAACTTAAGTGATAATAACAAATTACAAAATGGTGGCACTTCTATTTTATTGCCCTTTCACAATCTTCATTACCACATGGATGGTTCTAAAAAGGCCTGCAGTCAATAAATCCGTTTTGCCTTAATTACCACAGTGTATCAATATCTCTAACTTGTTTGCTTCTGGATCCCTTCTCTTCCTTCTCAAGTACCTTATATTTATATCTCCTGAGGGTCATTTCTAAACACATTTTGGAAAATAGACCTTATATTTGTGTTCTATGTTCCTGTTGTTGACTGTCAATGTTTTATATCTGTTTTTTTTTTTTTTTTTCATATCCTAGCAGAGGATAAGCCCAGAGGAATGATTAGAGAGTAGGAGTGAATAACAGTCAAAGCGTCAGGACTAAGGGCTGTGTCATCTTCATTTCTGCAGCTATAAAAGGAACAGATTACCGGGTTTACCAGAATACTGCATTTAGCTTGGTAGAAAACAGGCCGTAGAAAGGATTCACAAGCAGGGTCTAGTGAGGAAGTCAAATATGGATGCCAGGGCTTCCCTGGTGGCGCAGTGGTTGGGAGTCCGCCTGCCGATGCAGGGGACGCGGGTTCATGCCCCGGTCCGGGGGGATCCCACATGCCGCGGAGCGGCTGGGCTCGTGAGCCATGACCTGCGCGTCCGGAGCCTGTGCTCCGCAGCGGGAGAGGCCACAACAGTGAGAGGCCCGCGTACCGCAAAAAAAAAGGATGCCAATAGCATAAGGCAAGTGAAGAGGTAAAAAAGATACTGGAAGATCAGATGAAGAATAGTTCAGGGAGAAAAGATTTTTGAGTTCAAAAGCCTGAATCTTGAGCATCAAAAGCCGTCTCTGAATGACACCAGGGTTGAATATATCTCATTCTATGAGACTCTCCTCTTCTAATTCCTGAAGCCACAGAGGATAATGAAAGCAGGAGTACATTTAAAAAATATTAGATAATTACTGATATGTTAACTGCGCCTTAATTTGATTTTTGGTCCCAAAGCACTTTAATAATACAGACTCTATTCTGATTTTATAGAAGAGGATGCCAAGTATCAGAAAGCTTAAATGACAGGGATAAAGTCACACAGTTACTTGGGGACAATGTTACAACCAGAATACACGTCTCTACCTTCCACAGTCAGCAACTAAATATTTAAATTTTTCTTCAATTCTTTTCCTATAGGAAAAGCATTTTAGTTTTTTGAGACTTTTATTCTTTTTCTCAAGTGATTTTGGTTTCATAAAATTTGGTTTCTCATGATATTTTTAAAAGGTAATCATATTTCATGAAATTAATCTAAGAAAATTAAAACTTCATCATCCAATTATTGTGCCTTCCATTAATTTATTTACAACAAAATATATTTTGAGGAAACAGTCACAAAAGAAAATAATCGTTGGTACCAATCATTATGTTGGATCATCAGAATACAGGCTCACAGCAAGATCCTCAATTATATGAGCACTTAATGATACAAAGCTGCACTTCATCATTTCACTGTTTTCTGCGTGCCAGTTCTGTTCTTTGTTCTCTTCTTACTCCTTTCCTGACTTCTTTTGGATTAAGTTCCTTTTTAGATTCCAATTAGTCTTCCCTATCAGCCTATCAGCTTTCTTAGCTGTACTTACTGGCTTTGTTTCTGAATGGTTGGTCTAGGGTTCCATAGCATCTTTAACTTGTCACCATCTACCTTCACATAATATTGTATTATATCATGCACAGTGTAAAAATCTTCCATTTCTCTTCTATCATCCTCTGTGCTCTTGTTATCATAAATTTTACTTTTCCACATATTCTCTCAATACATTATTGCTATTTTAAGTGGTCAATTATCTTCAAGGAATTTTAAAAACCAAGAAAGCAAAGTCTTTAATTTGCTCCACATATATACCATTTCTGGACTCCTCTAACATTTTTTGAAATACAAGTCTGTTGGCAACAAATTCTCTCAGATTTCATCTGTCTAAAAATTACTTTTATTTTTTAAAGAATATCTTCATTGGATACAGAATTCTAGGTTAACTGTACATTTTTTCTTTCAGCACTGTGATGTTGTTGTTTCACTGTCTTCTGATTAGAATTGCTTCTGATGAGAAGTTAGTAGCGATTCTTATTTTTACTTCCCTGTATTTAATATGACTTTTCCTCTTTAAGATTTTTCTCTTTATCATTTGTTTATAAAATTTGATTATGATGTGCCAGGGTATAGTCCTCTTTGGGTTAATCCTACTTGTAGTTCATTGAGCTTCTTGGCTCTTTGGGTTTAAACTTCTAAGAAAAAATGGACCAATTTTGGCCATTATTTCCTCAAACATTTTGCCTGCCTCCTGTTCCTCCCTTTCCTTCTGAACTCCAACTGCATGCATGTTACACTGCTTGATTTGTTCTACAAATCACTGGGTCTCCATTCGTTATTTCAATTTATTTTTCTTTGTGCTTGAGTTTGGAGAGTTTCTATTCTATTGCTATGTCTTCAAACTTACTGATTTTCTTTCTGCAGTGTCTAGTCTGCTATTAAACATATCCAGTGAATTTTTTGTATTTCTTGTTGTATTTTCATCTTTAGAATTCACGTTTGGTTGTCCTTTGATAATTTCCATTTCTCTACTTCTGTTTTATTTTTTTCTTTTGCCCTACCCAGGTAAGTGGGGAGTTTCTTGCCTTTTGGGAGGTCTGAGGTCTTCTGCCAGCGTTCAGTAGGTGTTCTGTAGGAGTTGTTCCACATGTAGATGTATTTCTGATGTATTTGTGGGGAGGAAGGTGATCTCCACGTCTTACTCTTCCGCCATCTTGAAGCTCCTCTACTTTTATGTTTTAAATCATGTAACATGTTCATAATAGGTATCTCCAAATGCTATCACCTCTGTCATTTCTGTGCCTGTTTTTACTGAAACATTTTTCTTCTGGTCATGGGTTGCATTTTCCTGCTCCCTCTGCCAGACTATGTGTAGTAATTTTTTTTTATCAGATTCTGATAATTTTAAATATTGCTGAGTGTTTGGATTTTCATTTCTGTAAAAAGTTTCAAGGATTTTAATTTTTTTTTTCTGGCCAGCAGTTAAGCTTTATCCTTTGGGTCTTATTTTAATAGTTTGCTAGGGCAAGTGTAAAATAAACTTTAATGTAGGACTTGTGTAGCCTGCCTAATACTATGGTGTGGTCTTTTCTTTGGTATCTACCAAACATCCCATTGTTTAATGAGGTTGTGTCACTTTAGGTGGTTGGAACTTGAATGTCTCCTAGGCTGTGAGAGCTCTGGGAATTGTTCTACTTACAGCTACCTGGCAGTTATTCTTTTACCAGTGTTTTTCGTTTGCTGGCCTCATGGATTCTCACGCTACACGTGAACGGCTACATATTATGGCAAAGACTCAAAATAATCCTTTACAGATTTCTGGGTCTCTTTCTCAGTATGGTTTCCTTCTCGCCTATGCTCTGCTCATCAAACTACAGCTGCTTCAGGTTCACCAAACTCCAAACTCTGTAACCTCAGGTAAGGAAAACTGTTGTGCTTTGCTTATGTTTCCCACCTTACATTGTTGTCTAGAAATGGCCTCATATAGAAATCAAGGGCAATCATAGGGTTTGCTTTCTGTTTCCCTTCTCTTACAAATTGCACTCTTGTACTGCATTTTATCTGATTTCATTTCTTAAATTTTGTTCAGATTCTGGTTGTTGATGATAGGAGTGCAAATCTGGTACCATTCCTCCATCATATTCAAAAGCAAAATAGAATCATACTCACTTAATAATATAACATCTAAGCTAATTCAAACTATGTACAATCCTTATTATGGTTTTATTCTTATGCCTGAATCCCAAGAAGATTTATTTTATCAAGTCAGCATAGCTCCTTCCGATCTGGTCTTCTATGTCTACCAGGTATCTCTGAATCTTGACAAGATCAAAACTGCCATATGGAAGGATATCTACATGGGTCCAGGTCAATACAAGGTTCATGAATGTCTTATATGGGTTAAATTTGACGTACAGCGTTCCTTGGTCTCAAATTCACAGATAATGAGTTATTTCTCAATTGCGTGACCCTAAATATCAACAAATCCTCCAAAAAGAATATAAGCAAACATTGTGGTAGTGATGGTAATGATATGAGGAAAATAAGAAACTATGTAACATCCATGATTATATAATATATAACTTAGCATGCTAAATTAGCTTAAACGTAATAGCGGTAAAAGTTTTAATCACTCAGATATTTAACACAGAATCAAAAATTCATTCACAGCTCATTTGAATGTTTCAATATAATTATTTTGAAAGTTGGTGAAAAAAACATTTGAGACTGCTTCCAGACATAGACCTTGTATTTTGAAAACTATAAGCTATTTGTCAGAATCTAGAAATTTTATGTAGATCCTAAAAGTGAAATTTGATAGAAAACATACCTGTTCTATGTCAAGAAGGTTAGCAAATGTAAAGAAATTTCTACTAACATATACATACATACACACACACACACACACACACACATATACACATACATATATGTACACACACATCAATATTATATACATACACACATACATGTGTACATCTATGATCAGATGACCAAAATGAAGACATTTGGTATTCTGAGAACTCTT